>NC_086235.1:8746250-9112500 GCF_036321145.2 Pelmatolapia mariae | reverse complement strand
CAAGGTGAGATCTAAAACCTGCAGGGACACTGGCCCTCGAGGACTGAGATTGCCCACCCCTGGTTTAAACAGTCATGAATTATTTTTAGCACCAGGTTGGATGTAATGTGTTACAACTACCAGCACCAGGTGTTTGGTGCCACACTCCACCTTCAGGTTTAAAACTAGTGTTAATGGAGGGAGTTTGAAGGTTGAGTTTGTTCCACGACTGCATTTCACTCACTGCCTCTGTTTGTATCTCTGTCACTGCAGGACCAACATGGAGCGAGAAGTCAGCGCTCTCAGGAGGTCGACAAACCTCACAGAAGAAAGAGAGAGAAAACATACACCTGTGACAAGTGTGGGAAGGAGTTTACTGTGAAGGATGAACTAAAACATCATCAGGTCATCCACACTGGAGAGAGACCGTTCAGCTGTGACTTGTGTGGAAAGTCTTTTTCCAGGAAGGGTTCCCTAAAAAGACACCAACTCATCCACAGTGGAGTTAAAGTGTACAGCTGTGATCAGTGTGGCAGAGCTTTTACTCACAGTACCAGCTTACAGATTCATCTAGTTACCCACTCTGGAATTAAGGCATACAGCTGTGATCAGTGTGGCAGAGCTTTTACTCACAGTACCAGCTTACAGAGGCATCTAGTTACCCACTCTGGAATTAAGGCATACAGCTGTGACAAGTGTGGGAAGGAGTTTACTGAGAAGTATAAACTTAAACAGCATCAGGTCATCCACAGTGGAGAGAGACCGTTCAGCTGAGACTTGTGTGGAAAGTCTTTTTCCAGAAAGGATCACCTAAAACAACACCAATTCATCCACAATGGAGTTAAAGCGTACAGCTGTGATCAATGTGGCAGAGGTTTTACTCAAAGAAGCCACTTGCAGAATCATCTAGTTACCCACTCTGGAATTAAGGCGTACAGCTGTGACGAGTGTGGGAAGGAGTTTACTGAGAAGTATAAACTAAAACAGCATCAGGTCATCCACACTGGAGAGAGACCTTTCAGCTGTGACTTGTGTGCAAAGTCTTTTTCCTTGAAGGGTCACCTAAAAAAACACCAACTCATCCACAGTGGAGTTAAAGCGTACAGCTGTGATCAGTGTGGCAGAGCTTTTACTCACAGTAGCAGCTTACAGATTCATCTAGTTACCCACTCTGGAATTAAGGCATACAGCTGTGACATCTGTGGAAAAACTTTCAGCCTAAGAGGAGCCCGAAATAGACACCTACGCATTCACACCAGACATGATGTGTACAGCTGTGAACACTGTGGCAAATACTTTGCTACAGACACACAGTTACAACAACACATGTTTACCCACACTGAGGAGAGACCTTATAAATGTGACCTGTGTGAGAAGACTTTTAAATCTCCACATTACCTGAGACGACACCAACAGATCCACACCAGAAAGAGACTCTACAAGTGCAGTTACTGTGAGGTTTGTTTTTATATTGTTATCTTGTCATTTTAGCCTGACTGTTTGGAACAACTCTGCTCATTAAACTGTGTTAGCATGTTAGCAATTCTACTGCATGGAAAAGCAGCTCTGAGTGATTATTCAGATTTTCATGTCAGTTATGATTTTAGTATTACTGTAGTATTATGGTGGTAGTATTGTAGTTATTGCAGTGCAGTAAACTGAGTGTGTTAACTGAAACAGTCAAATGTAATTGGACGCCTGCAGAGATTCTTTATTTCAGGCGACGTTCAGGATAAAAATGTTGAAGGACTGACTTACACTGTCTTTGTGTCTTTGTTTAAAAGCAGAGCGACACAGATGGATCCAGTTCTCAACCCTGTCATCACTGTGGTGGTGGGAAAGAGTTTCATTGTGACCTCTGTGGAAAAACGTTTAGTCGGCAAGACACCCTAAAAATACATCAACGTAAACATACTGGAGACAAACTGAAATACTGCAAAGAATGTGGGAGAAGCTTCACCACATCAAGTGACTTAAAGCAACATGAACTGATTCACAGTGGGGTTAAAAAGCACCTCTGTGATCAGTGTGGGTCATCCTTCACCACTGCATGGAAGCTTAAATCACACAAACGAGTCCACACAGGAGAGAAAGCGTACAAGTGCAGACACTGTGACAAAAGCTTCTCACGTTCAGGTAGTCGTAACAGGCATGAACGTGCACACATGGAAGGAAACTACAGCTGTGACCAGTGTGACAAGAGCTTCAGGAATCTCAGTTCATACTCCGAACACAAACGATCCCACGTTACTAATAAACTGTTTCACTGTTACCAATGTGCCCAAACATTCACCTCATTGTCTGCTCTGTGCAAACATCAGCGTGATCACTCAGGGCTGAAATCACTCCCATCACTGGATCACAGTGAATCTGAAGAGACAGAAAGATCCTCTGGTTTCAGTGTCAGACTCAAAAAGCTTGAGATCAGGCTCCACAGAGTTCAGATAGAATCATTTAAACTTGTGTTGAACTGAACTGGTTGCTGGGCTGAACTTCTACATAATACAGATTTACATGGGATCTTATTTTCTATGGTTTTACTGAGTCAGTTTTGTCCTTTTTTCTCTGTCCTGGTTTTGCTCATCTGTAAATAATTGAAACTCAGTCAAATAGTTTATTGTTCTCCAGCAAAATGTTTTGGAAACTCATGTTTAACCTTTAAAACTCTGACATGTTTTAGCACACAAGGCTTCATCGGGGAGTTCACTCATGATTGGACCATGAGAATAAAGGTTTTTAGTTCTTTCAAAGAGAGTCTTGGAGCTGTTTGATGTTTTTGTTTTTTCTGAAACCACCTGAAAGAAAAACTATTTTTCTTGCTTTATGTAGTGTGGAAGTTTTTAATGTTTCTTTCATCTGTGATGTTCTTGAATGTGTTCACATGAAGATGGTACAAATAAACTGTCCTTTTAGCTTTAGCTCCTAATTTATTCATTATTTATGGATGTGGCACAGCAGCAGTTTCTTGATTAACACATGGAGGGCTCGGGATCTGATGGTAAATAATGTTTTATGTCCTTGTACACATCATACAGCTCAGCTGTTCCACAGATGTCAGGTTTACACAGTGGGATGGTTTGTAAGAACGCGGCTCTCCTGTGGATAAATCCTTACTCTTAGACTCAGGACCTCACACAGTCCCAGCAGGTTCGGTCAGAAGATTTATCCCTTATACCAAAACGTCACAGAGACTCCTTTGCTGTGCTGTTTTCACAAAGAAACGTAAACTGAAGACCTGCACTTACAATGTTTTAATTAGTTTATCACAGGGGTCTGCAACCTTTAAGACCCAAAGAGCCAATTTGGACCCGGTTTCCACGCAAAAGAAAACACTGGGAGCCGCAAATAGTTTTTGACATCTAAAATGAAGATAACACTGTATATATTGGTTTTTACCTTTGTGCTTTGTGTGAACAACTAAGGTGTGCTGCTTATGAAATCCATTTAGTACTACAGAGAAAATTAGATTTTATTTATGTAATCAACACATTTTGACCTCTTAAAAAAATATAACAAAAGGAAAGACACCCAGCTCAACTAAAATGATCCATGTAGCAAACAGCCGTCACCCTTATATCGCCTTTGGGCTTTTGGAGCCTTGACCTGACTTTTAAAAAATAATTGAGGAAAAAGCACTATGCTGCTAAAAAATTTAAAATAGATATTTGCAAAATTCTGCCTAAATATTTTACCTGGTTAATGGGGAGGGGAGGGGAGGCGGACGCACCTGAGCACCCGCAATCACGCCTCACTGCCTTAACGTCTGCGCTACCTATGCTGTTGTGTTGTTGTTGGTATATGTTGGGCTGTGGTATCTGTGCTGTTGTGTTGGTGTCTGTCGGGCTGTGAGCTGAAAAGCTACAGCCGGCTGTATGCGTACAGCAACCGTGTGTGAAAAGTGGTCAATATAGAGATGCTGAAAAACGTGTTCATGGAAACATCGTCTTGTCTGGGGTAAAATGTTTACAATGGGACTTCTGCTCCTGAACCTCTGCGCACAGCGTCTGCAAATCGGGGCTGTACGAAGTCACTTTACGCAGGACTGTAAGCTGTCATATGTCAGGTGTGAACGGTGTTTGTCTTTAACATTGTTCACGTGGAGAACAGCTGCTGATATAATGTGGATCCAAAGATCCATAATTGGCCTATCTGGGGTTAAAAGTCTCGATAAATGAACGCCGTTTCGGCGGGTATTTTGGCTTCCGCGAGTGTGATGCTTATTTTGAGTGTTACGAACTTGTATTTTCATGTGTTTGTTCTGGGCAGGTAACATCTGTTTATGTTAATTCAGCTGTGCCAGGGCTCGGCTCCGATTGGTGCGTGGATACACCGGCCCGACGCGACTGGTTCCAGCTGGAGGACCCGCCCATTAAAAGGAGGCTGGAGCGCTACGGCTTGAGAGGTCCTCGCGTCTCTCCTCATTACCCAGCAGCGTAACTGTGGCAGCCGTTGGCTGCAGTGTGGCTTGAAAGTGTTGGAAGTGGAGTGGGTAGGGGTGAGCTGCCGTTTCTTTTGATCACCCGTTTTTTCTCCTGTTTTGAATTAGTTAAGGAGGTTAGACTCTGTCTTTATTTTTGACTTTGTTTTGGTAAGGTCAGGGGTGCGGGTTTTGTGTAGATTTGTTCTGTTTATTATTTTGGCCTTGGCTCACCCTGAAGTGTTGACACTCCCGTTTTGTTGTTCCTCTTTTATTTATCACTTTGTAAATAAATCACTATAACGAATGGATTTGTTTCCTGTGGCTGCTTGGGTCTTGGGGGGGAAGCGAGTGCCTCGCTCATGTTATGGCCTGGCCCTAGACGGGTCGTAACATGAATTGGGGGCTCGTCCTCTGCCTTGTTCTGTGGTTGTTCTCGTGTGTTTTGGTCTGTTTGGCAGTTTTCTTGGTGTGGGGGTGTAGTGGGTGTGTGTGGTTATGGAGTTTTCTTTGGATGGTTTTGTTACTTCGCCCTCATGGGATAAGTTGCAGGAGTGCAAGAAAGCGGATTTGCTGATTATTGCTAATTTTTATGATGTTCAAGTGTCCTATAGTGCCCGTAAAGCGGAGGTTAAGGACGCTTTGTGTGCAGGGCTGGTGGAGCGAGGCATCCTTTCTGCCCCGAAGGCAGCTGTAGAGCAGCCTGACGGCGGGGGTGTGAAGGTGGCTCCGGAGGCTGAGCCGGTGCCGGATTCCAAAGGGCCTGTTAACGTGCTCCCAGCTGAGGTGGAGTCTGATGCGGCTGAGGTGCAGTCTGGTGCAGCTGAGGCGGGGTCTGAAGCGCCTAAGTCTGGTACGGCCGGGGACCTCCTGGCGGGGCGGTCTACGGAGGATCTCCGTTTGACCCTCCGTATAAGGGAGGTGGAAACCCGTGCTAAAGAGCTTGAGGTACAAGCAATGCACCTCCGTGTCAGAGCTTTGGAGCTGGAGCGAAAGCCCTCCACCCCTCTCTCCACAAGTGCCTCTAGTCGTCCTAGTACGACCACAAGTGCCTCTAGTCGTCCTAGTACGTCCACCACTGTCCCAACTGGTTTTGACATCACTAAGCATATTAAACTGGTTCCTCCGTTTCGTGAGGCCGAAGTGGACTCCTATTTTAACGCTTTTGAGCGTATAGCGGCCGCGTTAAGCTGGCCGAAGGAGTTTTGGCCGCTGTTGTTGCAATGTAAACTGGTCGGGAAAGCCCAGGAGGTGTGTACCAGTTTATCAATTGAGGACAGCCTTGATTATGACATCATGAAGAAGACTGTGTTGCAGGCATATGAGCTTGTCCCGGAAGCCTACCGTCAAAAATTTAGGAAGTGTGAAAAAACTGCCAATCAGACGTTTGTGGAGTTTGCCCGTGAAAAGAGTCGCTTGTTTGAAAGATGGTTGCAGGCCAGTAAAGTGAAGGATCTTGAGGGGCTGAAGGAGCTTCTTTTGTTAGAAGAATTTAAAAGATGTTTGCCGGACCAAGTAGTCATTTATCTGAATGAGCAAAAGGTGACGTCACTTGCCAAAGCTGCAGTGATGGCGGATGAGTTTACTCTCACTCACAAAACTATATTTTCAGCCGCTGTCGCACAAAATATCAGGGTGGGACAGGAGAGGAAAATAAAGTCACCAAGGCTGGGATGGAAGGATAGACAGGAGGATGGTGGAAATCGCGAATGTTTTTATTGTCGCGAACCCGGACATCTGATCGCTGTCTGTCCCGCGCTCCGGAGGAAGGAGCAGCGCAAAGGCTCTAAAAATCCAGCCGGCGTAGGTCTCATTAAAGTTGTGCCTTCGCCCAAAATGCGTTCCACCCATGATTTGCACCATGCGAGTGCTGAAATAGAGCCACGTTTTAAACCGTTTATCACCAAAGGCTTTGTTTCTGTGACGGGGAAAGAGAAGGATAAGGTGCCTGTTACTATTCTTCGGGACACAGGTGCGCATCAGTCGTTTATGTTGGACAGTGTACTGCCATTGTCAGGTAAAACTGCTTGTGATTCAGATGTATTAGTCTGGGGAATTAAGATGAGCGTTCTTCGGGCGCCGCTTCACAAGGTGCATTTGCATTCGCCCGTGATAACGGGGCATGTTAAAGTTGCCGTGAGTTCCCAGTTGCCTATTAAAGGGGTTTCATTTATCCTGGGAAATGACTTAGCTGGTGGGACAGTTTTTCCACCGCCCGAAGTGGTGGAAACGCCTGTTGCTTCTGTCACTGATGCCGCCACCTCTATGTCAAGTGTGTTTCCTGTTTGTGCTATCACTCGTGCGCAATCGCGCAAATTTGATGATGTTATGGGTGTCGCTGACACATTTATGGCGACGCTAGATGAAAGAAAGTCTCCCAGCTGTGAGAGTGGCAGAATAGAAAGCGGAAATGATGTGACAAAACTGATGCCAGAGCTGGATGAAAAGTTAAATAGGGATGCATTGATCACCGCCCAGCAGAATGACTCCTCACTGACTCCCTGTTTTATATCCGCAGCCACAGGTGCAGAAAGTAGATCCTCCACTTCTTTTTTTGTACAAGATGGAGTTCTTATGAGGAGGTGGTCCCCTGACCAGAGTGGTTTGCGTGGTGCTACGCAGGTGGTGGTGCCGAAGCCACTTCGAGGGCAGGTGCTTAGCTTTGCGCATGATGCCAGCATGGCTGGACATCTGGGGGTGAACAAAACTTATCATCGAGTGTTGCATAACTTCTTTTGGCCGGGGCTGAAAGCTGATGTGGTGGCATATTGTCGTTCCTGTACCGCATGTCAGATGGCGGGGAAACCTAACAGACCAATTCCACCTGCTCCGCTACATCCTATTCCAGTAATAGGTGAGCCGTTTGAAAGAGTAATATTGGATTGTGTGGGCCCCCTGCCAAAATCAAAATCCGGACACCAATACATACTTACAATAATGTGTTCAGCAACAAGGTTCCCAGAGGCAATTCCACTACGCACGCTGAAAGCAAAACCGGTAATAAAAGCTCTAATTAAGTTTTTCTCTACTTTCGGGCTTCCAAAGGTTATTCAAACAGACCAAGGAACAAATTTTACTTCAAAAGTGTTTGCGCAGGTTGTGAAGGAGTTGCAGATAAAACATGTAAAGTCCAGTCCATACCACCCGGAAAGTCAGGGCGCTCTGGAGAGGTTCCATCAAACCCTCAAAGCTATGCTGCGCAAGTTCTGCGCAGAGTCTGGTAGAGAATGGGATGAGGGTCTGCCGTTATTGTTGTTTGCCGTCAGGGAGGCCACTCAGGAATCCTTGGGATTCAGTCCTGCGGACCTGGTGTTTGGACATGTGGTCCGCGGTCCCCTCCGGCTTCTGAAGGAGAAGTGGTTGTCAGACACTTCTGAAACCCAGCATAATGTCCTTGATTATGTTAGCGGACTTCGAGAAAAACTCCACCTTGCATGCCAGTTAGCTCGGGAAAATCTGACACATACGCAGGCAAAGATGAAAGCTCGTTATGATAAAAAGGCTGTTTGCAGAAGTTTCCAGCCAGGCGAGAAAGTGTTGGTGTTGCTGCCTGTGGTAGGGTCCAGTTTGCAAGCCCAGTTCGCTGGCCCATATGTGGTGGAACAGAAACTTAGTGACCACAATTATGTGATCCAGACCCCAGATCGCCGGAGAAAGTCCAGGGTTTGTCATATTAATATGCTGAAAGCGTATCACTCGAGGAGCCCTTCGAGTGAGCCATCTCCAGTGTGCACCGCTAGTGTTGTTTCTCCTTATGAACCCTCTGATGACGGACTGCTTGAGAAAAATGAAGCGCTGGGTAGCGGTCGGTTGAAAAATTCGGAGATCTTAAGTGATTTAGACACATATTTAGCCCACCTGTCTGAGCCCGGTCGAGCTGACATCACCGATCTGATAGAGAATAATTTATCACTTTTTTCTGATCATCCTCGTCAAACTGCAGTCCTGTGCCACGACATTGACGTGGAAGGACATAAACCGATTAAGCAGCATGCTTATCGAGTGAACCCAGTGAAAAGAGCGATAATGCAGAAGGAGGTTGACTATCTCTTAGAACACGGTTTAGCTGTTCCGAGCGCCAGCGCGTGGAGCTCGCCGTGTGTGTTGGTACCAAAATCTGACAATACTCCCCGGTTTTGTAATGATTACAGGAAAGTTAACGCTGTTACCAAACCCGATTCATTTCCTCTTCCTAGAATGGAGGATTGTATTGATAGAGTGGGATCGGCATCTTTTGTAACCAAACTTGATCTGTTAAAAGGTTACTGGCAAGTACCCTTAACCCCCAGAGCATCTGAAATATCTGCTTTTGTCACGCCAGATCATTTTCTCCAGTACACGGTTATGCCGTTTGGGTTGCGTAATGCACCCGCTACGTTCCAGCGCCTTATGGCCAATGTACTGGTGGGCGTGAATAACTGCGATGCCTACTTAGATGATGTTGTCATTTACTCATCCACCTGGTCTGACCACTTACAAACCCTCTCTCTCGTTTTCAGCCGTTTTCAGAAAGCCTCGCTTACTCTAAACCTGGCCAAATGTGAATTTGGCAGAGCCACCGTCACATACCTGGGGAAACAGGTGGGTCAGGGACAGGTACGGCCGGTGACTGCAAAAATACAGGCTATTGTCGAGTTTCCGGTCCCACAAACGAGAAGGGCGCTGCGCCGATTTCTAGGAATGTGTGGTTATTACAGAGGTTTTTGTAAGAACTTCGCTACTGTTGTCGTTCCTCTCACCGATTTGATCAGCCCAGTGAAGCCTTTTGTGTGGACGCCTGTTTGTCAGACTGCTTTTGAGTCTGCGAAAGCATTGCTGTGCAGTTCCCCTGTTCTCACGGCACCTAATTTCACGTGCCCTTTCAAGCTGGAGGTTGACGCTAGTGCGTCTGGCGCAGGA
Source organism: Pelmatolapia mariae (assembly GCF_036321145.2). NCBI lineage: Eukaryota > Metazoa > Chordata > Actinopteri > Cichliformes > Cichlidae > Pelmatolapia > Pelmatolapia mariae. The sequence continues at coordinate 9,103,205 of NC_086235.1, read as the reverse complement.
GCTGTCCTTATGCAGGAAGACCCTCGCGGCGTGGATCGCCCAATTTGCTATTTTTCCAAAAAGTTCAACAAACATCAGATGAACTACAGCACTATTGAAAAGGAAGCCCTCGCCTTGTTGTTAGCCCTGCAGCATTTCGAGGTATATATTGGATCCAGCTCTATACCTGTTCAAGTATTCACTGACCATAACCCATTGGTGTTTCTCTCCCAGATGCAAAACTCAAATCAGAGGCTTATGCGTTGGTCCCTTCTTTTGCAAGATTTTAATCTGCAAATCAAACATAAGAAAGGGACGGAAAATGTTATCGCTGATGCCCTGTCGAGAGCGATCTCTTAGTCTGGAAATTAAACAATAGGAGGGTTGTTTAATTCTTATGGAAGGGGGTGTTACGAACTTGTATTTTCATGTGTTTGTTCTGGGCAGGTAACATCTGTTTATGTTAATTCAGCTGTGCCAGGGCTCGGCTCCGATTGGTGCGTGGATACACCGGCCCGACGCGACTGGTTCCAGCTGGAGGACCCGCCCATTAAAAGGAGGCTGGAGCGCTACGGCTTGAGAGGTCCTCGCGTCTCTCCTCATTACCCAGCAGCGTAACTGTGGCAGCCGTTGGCTGCAGTGTGGCTTGAAAGTGTTGGAAGTGGAGTGGGTAGGGGTGAGCTGCCGTTTCTTTTGATCACCCGTTTTTTCTCCTGTTTTGAATTAGTTAAGGAGGTTAGACTGTGTCTTTATTTTTGACTTTGTTTTGGTAAGGTCAGGGGTGCGGGTTTTGTGTAGATTTGTTCTGTTTATTATTTTGGCCTTGGCTCACCCTGAAGTGTTGACACTCCCGTTTTGTTGTTCCTCTTTTATTTATCACTTTGTAAATAAATCACTATAACGAATGGATTTGTTTCCTGTGGCTGCTTGGGTCTTGGGGGGGAAGCGAGTGCCTCGCTCATGTTATGGCCTGGCCCTAGACGGGTCGTAACATGAGCGATTAAAAAAAAGAATAGAATAGATTTTTGTTTTTATGTTTTAATATGACAATAATCTTCCCGTTTAGAACTACAAGTTAAAAAGAACTAACATAAATAAAATACACTTCAGCTAAATACTTCTAATTTGTTTTCCCAAACCACGCGGAGCCGCAGTATAAGGACTAAAGAGCCTCTAACGTTGCCGACCCCTGGTTTAGCAGATTCAGTGTCTCCATGATTGAATCTGCTGTTTTTGTGCTGCTGTTGGTAGAAAGCCGGTTAATACTGAAATGAACTGGCTGCATGCATCTCTGAATGTAAATTGGTGCACTATTAATAGATCACTCTGGAACGGTATCGTCCCCCTAATTTGCCCACTTAGTAAATCTCACTCATGGCCAAGCAATTGAAATAAATCTTGTTTCCCTGCTGGATAGTGATCCACTGTAACTCTGCTCCTCCTTCCTGTTTAGGATTTCTGTGACTGAAGGAAAATTCCCTCCATCCATCACTTATCCCAGCTAACCCAAAGTAAAATAAAGTTTTGCTCATCTTCAAAAAGCATTACAATAATGGACATTACCAATGCAAACTGAATAATACAGAAGATGAAAGAATAGACTTTGATCAGTTAATAAAGCTCCTGATCTTGATTCATTGTGGCTGCTACACAGACACTTCTGGGTCACTTCTCTCAGTTAGGAACCTTCCTCACCAAAACTGACTGTTGGACCACAGCCCTGGTTTCATGAGAAATTGTGTCAGCCATGATTTCTCTTCCTGTATTTCAGAGTAAAGACTGAAGTGACAAATGGAAACATGGTTAAAAAACGTTATGTGAGAGAGACGTTGAGGTCCTTAGAAGTTACCCTGGGTTTTTCTGTCACCCTGCTAGATGTTACACACCTTGTTATTGGACTGATTTCTACTGCTGGACTACTCCTGGGGAGAGCAACAATACTCTTACTAATTAGCTCTCTTTCACACCTTTGGGGATATTTATTTTTGTGCTTGTAGCACTGTGTGCCAGAACAGCGAGAGAAAAATCTGCAACAGCGACGAGCCGAATGCTTAAGTGAATCCCAGCAGCTGCACATGTGCTACGCTGATTTAGAGGATATCTTTGCTCTGGATTTACATTTATACTTTTTCATTTCTAAATGACTCTTCTTGCATCTAAACAAAGATGATTCAATTCGCTAAATTTTGATGGCTCTTCATGGTCTGCATTTCCCTGAATTTTAAGTATGTGTCGGTGTAGACTTCGTGGCCCAACATATCCCAGATTGCATAGCGCGGCAGTGGGTGTGGATAATTTTGCCGAAAAAAAAACGGTGGAAGAGTACTGATATGATGTCTCGACAGGTCCTGGAAAAACTAGTCCATGCATTCATTTTTAGTAGGCTTGATTACTGTAACAGCATCTTTACAGGTCTACCTAAAAAATCAGTCAGACAACTACAGCTCATTCAGAACTCTGCTGCTCGAGTCCTCACTAAGACCAAAAAAGTGGACCACATCAGTCCAGCTCTGAGGTCTTTACTCTGGCTGCCTGTCCGTCAGAGGATAGACTTTAAAGTTCTGATGCTGGTCTATAAAGCTCTGAATGGTTTAGGACCAAAATACATCAGTGACCTCCTGACCCAGTATGAACCTTCCAGATCCCTCAGGTCACCTGGATCCGTTTTTTTAATCAGTTCCCAGAGTCAGAACCAGACACGGAGAAGCTGCATTCAGCTTTTATGCTCCATATATTTGTTTTTGTTTTTTAATGTTGAGTCAAACAGACTTTAACGTGTTTGAACGAGCTGACGGTTCACTCGTTAAGCTGAAAGAAAGATGCCTCCGTGCAAGCTTGAACATGTTGCGTGTGCCGTCGGAACTGGATTTCAGTCTAAACTGATGTCCGTGTTGGTCCTGCAGAGAATCAGAGTTGGAAAAGTTGTTAATGTAGCAAAAAACAAAATGTAATGCATTTTGTTCATAATCTCTTTAAAGCCATGATCTTTTTTTATCGCTGTCACTGGAGTGGGTAAATGAGTCTGCAAAGTTAAAAAACAGATTTACATTTATTGTTTATTACTTTTATCGAACATCATCCCATCCCAGTTATACACATTTAAGAAATAACGTGGAAAATATCCTTTTGTTTGCATTTGGAGACTTGGCATTTGAACCATCCCAAATATCTGCACCAGGGAACCAACTCCTCAAGCTGGTAAAAAGGTCAAGGACACAGTTACACGATCGCTAAACTAACCTGTTTTTAAATAAAAGAAAACCATATAAGCATGAGCCCTGGAATCTCTGTTTAAAAAAAAAAAGAAAAAAAAAGAAGCACTACACATTACTTTTCTTATGTTAAGTATTCAGGAGTTGCTGCTCACACTCTGAGTTGCACTAATGTGTCTGTCAGACGTCCCAAATGGACAGACTGCACGCGCACTCACGCCGGACACCTCCTGACCTTATTTCCACGAGCCCTCGACTCAGCTGCAAAGTGCTTACGGGGTCAGTTTCATCAGAATTATCTGCCGTCATTCAGACATAGGTTGGGGGATGATCTGACCCTCCTGTGCAGCCATAGACTCCCTCTTCAGATCCTGGAGCTCTTTCATCACTGTATTGATGCGGTCCGCAACTGGACCTCGGCTGGAGACAGATTCCTCCTTGAACACAACAGGAGGAGGTGGTGGAGGCCAGTCCTCTTTCTCTTCCACAGGGGGTGGCTGGAGATGAACAGCAGGGGCTCTGGGCGGTGGACTGAGCTGCAGACTCTCTGCACGGTCCAGCAGCTGCAGCAAACTAGCATGAAGGGCCTGGAAATCAGCCATCCCGGCTCTCATGTGGTCATGGGACTGCTGGAACAGGAACCTTTCACGTTGTATATCTTCTAACTCTGCTCTCAATGGTGTGACATGGCCGTGTGAGCAGTCATCAGAGGGGTCAGACGGAGGATGGTGGGAAGAACGGGTGTCGCCTCCTGTCTCACTTTCCTCCTGGTAACCTGCACCAAGCCCGGGAAAGTCAGTCTCATAAGCTTCATAGCTGAGGGGACGACATACATTACGCCGTGGACGCGCACCAAGGGCTGAGAAGTTCTGAATATCATCCATCTTGTTAGGGTAGAAGCAGCTTACATCCGGCTCGAAGGACCATTAATGCTGGGTAGATAGCTTGGACTGGGAGGACTATAAGGTGCTAGTTCAGGTTTGCAGCTACCACAGAGTGTCGGCCAGAACACTGCTCAAGGCCAGGATGAATGTTCAGAAGGGAGACAATGAAGACACCGAGGATAGTGCAGACTCTTGTATTGACTTCACACAGTTGAAGGTAACAGAGGAGCAGGTATTGCATACAGGTTTAGATGCGTGGGCATGTGAATGCGTATGAGTGTGTGTGTTTGTGTGTGTGTGTGTGTGTGTGTGTGTGTGGTCTGTTGCTCATTAACGCACACTTCTCACGGAATGACCAATTCTCTGCTGGTAATCTGGAGTAGAAAAGCACAGGTGCCTTGCCCACATTTCTCCCTGCTCATAGTCTGTCACATACAAAGCGGTGGGGTGACCTCTACTGGCCACTCTAAAAACTACAGGTGAACTAACAACTGAACAGAATAAAACCATAACTACGGGCCTTTTGTACACACAACATACCCTTCATAAATACTAATGTATAGAAACCCTTTCCAGCAATCGTTCATTTTTTTGTGTGCCTTTTTTTTGTAGTTTGTTAACAAGCTGTATAGGTGTTTACTTGACTAGCTGATATCGACATAATGGGGAAACATCTGGTTTGACTATTGTTCACCTGTAGTTTGAATGCTGAACATTTGCCTGTTTAAATCATAAGACCAGTCACTATACAGAGAGGTGCTTCTGAATGTGGACGATGTGTCTTCTGATTCTGTAATGCAGTTCTGCTTGTGTTGAGTGATGTAAACAACTGATCAATCTAAACTCTTTAAACGTCAAAATTGATCATTAGATTTTTTATGACACAACAGTGGTGAGTGTTCCCACCTTCTCCTCTTTCCGTTTTTGAGTTTTGGACATGATTTTGGAGTATATCTTCGCAGTAGCGATTGACCGCAAAGTAAAGCTACCGGAAATGTACAACCCCACATCCGGTCTCAAACCAGGAAGTTAGCATTTTCTCGTGCACAGGGTCAATTCATACATAAGGCACACTCTAGATTTTTGAGAAAATTAAAGGATTTTAAGTGTGCCTTATAGTGTCGAAAACACATATACAGAAGAAAAGAATATATCGCGATATATATCGTTACTGCATGTGCTTCAAATTATATCGTGATATTGATTTTAGGCCATATCGCCCAGGCCTACATGATTCCAAACGTTTTTTACAAATAAATAACTGCAAAGTGGGGTGTGCGTAATTATTCAGCCACCCGAGTCAATACTTTGTAGAACCACCGTTTGCTGCAATTACAGCTGCCAGTCTTTTAGGGTATGTCTCTACCAGGTTTGCTCACCTAGAGACTGAAATCCTTGCCCATTCTTCTTTGCAAAACAGCTCCAGCTCAGTCAGATTAGATGGACAGCATTTGTGAACAGCAGTTGTCAGATCTTGCCACAGATTCTCAATTGGATTTAGACACCAGACAGGTCAGGGATAAAGTTATTGAGAAATTTAAAGCAGGCTTAGGCTACAAAAAGATTTCCCAAGCCTTGAACATCCCACGGAGCACTGTTCAAGCGATCATTCAGAAATGGAAGGAGTATGGCACAACTGTAAACCTACCTAGACAAGGCCGTCCACCTAAACTCACAGGCCGAACAAGGAGAGCGCTGATCAGAAATGCAGCCAAGAGGCCCATGGTGACTCTGGACGAGCTGCAGAGATCTACAGCTCAGGTGGGGGAATCTGTCCATAGGACAACTATTAGTGGTGCACTGCACAAAGTTGGCCTTTATGGAAGAGTGGCAAGAAGAAAGCCATTGTTAAAAGAAAACCATAAGAAGTCCCGTTTGCAGTTTGCCACAAGCCATGTGGTGTTAAGGTTCATTTTGAGGAGAGAGAGTATGGAGGAGATCGGAATAACACACTGACCCTGTCAGGTACGAGTATTTTGGTCATGCTTTCCATAATCAGAAAGAGCAAGTCCAGGAAAAACAACTGAAACCTCAAATCATTCTCACAGCACACACATAACTGAAAAAAAAAACTAAAACACACCAGCATTTATTGCTCAAGAGAGGTTACTACTGAAAAATATATAGTGGTCTTAGGTACTGTACATTGCACTCAATATATGTCAAAACTCAGTGAATTACTATACATCCACAGTAATGAATTCAAACTCTATTTATACAATTGTAGTGAGCAAAACCAGAAGCTCTATCTTTGGCATTTCACAGCCAAGGCTTTCTCGAAATTTTAAGTTAAAGTTTCACGTGAGATACCGGGTTTCTCTGACCAACAAAGCGCAATGTACTGTCCCGCACAGTAAAAAGTGATTCAATCACTGGCTATTCTGGAATGCCCCACTTCCCACAGTAGCCACCTGACTATCCCTCATAGAGGACGGGGCTGAGCGTCCCCAGCCCCGGCAAGCGTTACCTCTGAGCGATGCGCTTCCTAGGACTATCCCAGAGTCCCGTCCTAAGAAATTTAATTAATTTGAAAACAGCACATAAAATCACACAAGCAATTATATTGATGTTCAAGCCCGGCTTTATATTCAATCGAGACTTAACTGTCACAAACTTTCACCAATTACCTATCATACTAAATTCACTCTGCAGTCCAACTGCTTTAAATACACTTTTTCTCTTTACCCAGTACTATCATTCAACGTTTCATTATCATTACTTCAGTTTCAGTTTTCATGAGATTTTCACCAAAATCAAAACAGACATCTACCAGTAATTTCAGTGAGTAGACTTTTAATTTTGTAATGTCCAATCTGGCACACTTTGGAAATAATTCAACAGGTGGTGCCTACCTTTTGATGTATGCCGGCTTGTCACTCACTTTCGACCACTGACCAATGCCTGCCCGTCCGACTCCGTCTACACCTCCAAACACACTCTCCCCCTCAACCACCGGACGAAGCCCCCAAATGTTAAGGTTCATTTTGAGGAGAGAGAGATGGAGGAGATCGGAATAACACACTGACCCTGTCAGGTGGAGTCAAACGAAGATTTTAATGAAACACGCAGCGTGGGAAGATGTACACAGCAACATCAGCTGTAGATCTCCGTTCAAAAATACACAAGACAATCGTCTTATAGCATCGGGGTTTAACGCCCCCTCTTGCGTTCACAAATACAATACATGGATACGTCAACTCAAAACCACAAATGTTCTATTTGACAACTTGTGACACAATTAAAGGACACTGGCTTCCATCTTCTCCCCGGTGGTTTCCCGCAAGCCACCTCAGCTCTCACATCCTGCACCTGATTCTTCATCAAATAGTCACGTACACACAGAAACACAGTCACAGGAAGCAAATGAACCTCTCTAACTGTATGTGTGTGTATGTGCTAACCCTATTTTCACCTCTTTGCTTATGCAACCAGTGTGTAATAATCTTGACTTATATGTAAAATGCATTGTTTCAATCAAGAACCTCTACTAAAAGCTTAATCAAAGATATAAATGTATAAAAGATAATACAAAATAACCTGCTCAAAATAACTTACACTCAGACTCTGCTTTCGGTTTCACTTCTGCAAAAGCATGCCCTGCAAACATGCAGTTTCCTGTCTCACTTTGGCACAGAGTATACTTCCTGTCACCATGCAGTCTGCATATAAACATTTAAGATTATGAAAGCATTCAAAAGCATTTCGGGTTATAGATTCAACTCCACAGTTTAAAGTGGTTCTTACTGGACCTGTACTAAAGACTAATTAATTGGGTGCATATATGTTTAAACCTATGAATACAATATCAATACTTCAATGAATGCGTCAATGCAAATGCTTGTTATATGATTATGATGCAACAGTAATAACAAAATAATAAAAATAGAATTAATAAAAATGAAATAATAAATGGAAATAATAAAAATAACAGAAAAATAATACTTCTTTCCTTACAGGGGACACAGCAAACATGTGGAAGAAGGTGCTCTGGTCAGATAAGACCAAAATGGAACTTTTTGGCCAAAATGCAAAACGCTATGTGTGGCAGAAAACTAACACTGCACATCACTCTGAACACACCATCCCCACTGTCAAATATAGTGGTGGCAGCATCATGCTCTGGGGGTGCTTCTCTTCAGCAGGGACAGGGAAGCTGGTCAGAGTTGATGGGAAGATGGATAGAGCCAAATACAGGGAATTCTTGGAAGAAAACCTCTTGGAGTCTGGGACTTGAGACTGGGGCGGAGGTTCACCTTCCAGCAGGACAACGACCCTAAACATAAAGCCAGGGCAACAATGGAATGGTTTAAAACAAAACATATCCATGTGTTAGACTGGCCCAGTCAAAGTCCAGATCTAAATCCAATCGAGAATCTGTGGCAAGATCTGAAAACTGCTGTTCACAAACGCTGTCCATCTAATCTGACTGAGCTGGAGCTGTCTTGCAAAGAAGAATGGGCAAGGATTTCAGTCTCTAGATGTACAAAGCTGGTAGAGACATACCCTAAAAGACTGGCAGCTGTAATTGTAACAAAATGTGGAAAAGTTCAAGGGGGCCGAATACTTTTGCAAGCCACTGTATTTGACTGAGTTTCAATTATTTACAGACGAGCAAAACCAGGACAGAGAAAAAAGGACAAAACTGACTCAGTAAAATGACAGAAAATAAGATCCCATGTAAATCTGTATTATGTAGAAGTTCAGCCCAGCAACCAGTTCAGTTCAACACAAGTTTAAATGATTCTATCTGAACTCTGTGGAGCCTGATCTCAAGCTTTTTGAGTCTGACTCTGAAACCAGAGGATCTTTCTGTCTCTTCAGATTCACTGTGATCCTGTGATGGGAGTGATTTCAGCCCTGAGTGATCACGCTGATGTTTGCACAGAGCAGACAATGAGGTGAATGTTTGGGCACATTGGTAACAGTGGAACAGTTTATTAGTAACGTGGGATCGTTTGTGTGTGGAGTATGAACTGAGATTCCTGAAGCTCTTGTCACACTGGTCACAGCTGTAGTTTCCTTCCATGTGTGTACGTTCATGCTTGTTTTGACTACTTGAACATGAGAAACTTTTGTCACAGTGTCTGCACTTGTACGGTTTCTCTCCTGTGTGGACTCGTTTGTGTGTTTTAAGCCCCCATGCAGTGGTGAAGGATGACCCACACTGATCACAAACGTGCTTTTTAATCCCACTGTGAATCAGTTCATGTTATTTTAATTCACATGATGTGGTGAAGCTTCTCCCACATTCTTTGCAGTATTTCAGTTCGTCTCCAGTGTGTCTACGTTGATGTCTTTTTAGGGTAACTTGCCAACTGAAAGTTTTTCCACAGAGGTCACAACGAAAGTCTTTCCCACCACCACAGTGATGACAGGGTTGAGAACTGGATCCATCTGTGTCGCTCTGCTTCTAAACAAAGACACAAAGACAGTGTAAGTCAGTCCTTCAACATTTTTATCCTGAACGTCGCCTGAAATAAAGAGCATCTCTGCAGACGTCCAATTACATTTGACTGTTTCAGTTAACACACTCAGTTTACTGCGCTGCAATAACTACAATACTACCACCATAATACTACAGTAATACTAAAATCATAACTGACATGAAAATCTGAATAATCACTCAGAGCTGCTTTTCCATGCAGTAGAATTGCTAACATGCTAACACAGTTTAATGAGCAGAGTTGTTCCAAACAGTCAGGCTAAAATGACAAGATAACAATATAAATACATACCTCACAGTAACTGCACTTGTTGAGTCTCTTTCTGGTGTGGATCTGTTGGTGTTGTCTCAGGTGATGTGGAGATTTAAAAGTCTTCTTACACAGATCACATTTATAAGGTCTCTCCTCAGTGTGGGTAAACATGTGTTGTTGTAACTGTGCGTCTCTAGCAAAGTATTTGCCACACTGTTCACAGCAGTACACATCATGTCTGGTGTGAATGCGTAGGTGTGTATTTCGGGTCCCTCTCTGGCTGAAAGTTTTTCCACAAATGTCACAGCTGTATGCTTTAACTCCACTGTGGATGAGTTGGTGTTGTTTTAGGTAACCCTTCAAGGAAAAAGACTTTCCACACAAGTCACAGCTGAACGGTCTCTCTCCAGTGTGGATGACCTGATGCTGTTTTAGTTCAGCCTTCCCAGTAAACTCTTTCCCACACTCTTCACAGCTGTATGCCTTAATTCCAGAGTGGGTAACTAGATGATTCTGTAAGCTGCTACTTCGATTAAAAGCTCTGCCACACTGATCACAGCTGTACGCTTTAACTCCACTGTGGATAAGTTGGTGTTGTTTTAGGGAACCCTTCCTGGAAAAAGACTTTCCACACAAGTCACAGCTGAACGGTCTCTCTCCACTGTGGATGACCTGATGATGTTTTAGTTTGGACCTCACAGTAAACTCCTTCCCACACTCGTCACAGCTGTATGCCTTAATTCCAGAGTGGGTAACTAGATGCCTCTGTAAGCTGGTACTGTGAGTAAAAGCTCTGCCACACTGATCACAGCTGTATGCTTTAACTCCACTGTGGATGAGTTGGTGTCTTTTTAGGGAACCCTTCCTGGAAAAAGACTTTCCACACAAGTCACAGCTGAACGGTCTCTCTCCAGTGTGGATGACCTGATGATGTTTTAGTTCATCCTTCACAGTAAACTCCTTCCCACACTCGTCACAGGTGTATGTTTTCTCTCTCTTTCTTCTGTGAGGTTTGTCGGCCTCCTGAGAGCGCTGACTTGTCGCTCCATGTTGGTCCTGCAGTGACAGAGATACAAACAGAGGCAGTGAGTGAAATGCAGTCGTGGAACAAACTCAACCTTCAAACTCCCTCCATTAACACTAGTTTTAAACCTGAAGGTGGAGTGTGGCACCAAACACCTAAAGGTCTCTTATCCCCACTTGCTGGTAGTTCTAACACATTACATCAAACCTGGTGCTAAAAATAATTCATGTCTCTTCAAACACTAAAATCATGCCCATCCCTCCTGATTGTACACACACACACACACACACACACACACACACACACACACACACACACACACACACACACACAGTTATATTATTTTATAATTTATATCATATTGTTGTTTCCTATTACATATTTCTATAATTTTTTATAGATTTATATATAATCTTTTACTGATAATAAATCCTATGTTTGTTTATTTGTTTATTCAAAAGGAACCCCATTAGCTACCACAACAGATGTTGCTCGTCTTCCTTCAAATTGACTATGTGCACGTTAGCATATGCTACTTCCGGTGCGGAAACTCCGGTGGGGAGCTTTGTTTCCGGTGTCCTATTCAAGCCTTGTTTACGGTCCAAAACAAGTTAAGCAAATGAATGAATCAAGCGGCGATTTACATTTTTATAGATGTCTTGGGCATTTACCCAATATATCTGTAAATGATGTTCATCGCCTCATCGATATTTTTCCCCCGCGCCTCAGAGCAAAAGAGAAAAGGGATTCAAATGTTATATTTCTCAGCTGTCCCTCGTTTATCGCGGGTGTTATGTTCTAAAAATAACCAGCGATGGGTGAAATCAAGTAGCCAGTTTTATTTTGTGACGCGTGGACATCGTGGACATACAGTACTGCACTTCAGAGTTGCACTGCTAGCGATCGATGCAGCGATTCTGTACTGTACAGGAGAGACGGCACAGAGGAGATCGTCTGGAGCGATCAGGACGCAGGACACAATGTGATGTAAAAAAAAAAAAAGCATGCAAACTTGCACTAAAAATCTGCGAAACAGCGAGGTGAAAGGTGAACTGCGTTATAGCGAGGGACCACTGTAATTTTGAAGGTAAGTCACAACATACCCTTCGTAAATACTAATGTAAAGAAACCCTTACCAGCAATCGTTCATTTTTTTGTGTGGCTTTTTTTCATGGTTTGTTAACATGCTGTGTAGGTGTGTACTTGACTAGCTGATATCAACATAATGGGGAAACATCTGGTTTGACTATTGTTCACCTGTAGTTTGAATGCTGAACATTTGCCTGTTTAAATCATAAGACCAGTCACTATACAGAGATGTGCTTCTGAATGTGGACGATGTGTCTTCTGATTCTGTAATGCAGTTCTGCTTGTGTTGAGTGATGTAAACAACTGATCAATCTAAACTCTTTAAACGTCAAAGTTGATCATTAGATTTTTTATGACACAACAGTGGTGAGTGTTCCCACCTTCTCCTCTTTCCGTTTTCGAGTTTTAGACATGATTTTGGAGTATATCTTCGCAGTAGCGATTGACCGCAAAGTAAAGCTACCGGAAATGTACAACCCCACATCCGGTCTCAAACCAGGAAGTTAGCATTTTCTCGTGCACATAGTCAATACAATCACATAAAATATTATACAATAAATATCCACATAATTTTACATCCACAGTGGGGTTTCACAATTAAACTATAAGCAATCAATAATGATAATAATAATAATAATAATAATAATAATGATAATAATAATAACATTGAGACACATTACACAAATTTCAAAAGCAAATCATCTCTTACAATATTTACAACAACTAAAAGCTCTGTAAATCGGCTTTTAAATGTTCATTGAAGTTTTGAATAGTTGCTAATTCTCTAATTTTATAAGGCAATTTATTCCACTTAAAAGATGCCACAAATATAACAGTTTTACACAAAGTTACTTTTAACTCGAGCATTTACTAAATTGCAGTTTGTTGAAAACTGTGTAATATGATTATGTATTTCATCTGGATACTGCAGCTGAGCAGAATAAATGTGGTGTGTTTAACAGAATTGCTTTCTTTATAACTACAAGTATTAAATCCCAGTTCTTTGTATTCCCTACGGCAAAGAAAGACACGGCTCAAAGTGGTCAGAGCTCAAAAGATGATCTCTATTTTTCATTCCCAGGAATGGAGACCTGAACACATGAACACATAAGCTCAGGTCTGAAGCACAAACAGGAAGCCTAGTTATTTATATACTTCCTCTAGACGTCACACACACTTCAAGTTTCGATCAAATACTCTGCTTAGTTTCACTTTCTGGCTGCCGCTCCTATTTTCTGCAAAAGCATGTAGTTTCCTGTCAGTACTTTTTGGAGCAGACTGTACTCAGAGTTGGGCCTCTCTTATACATATGATAAATACATAGAATATGTATTTAAATCCCAACAGACCCCCTTTTCGTCTTTTTTAAAAGACGACATAAACCCTAATTTATCCCATTAAGTTTTACTTTCATGTGACAGTAATAGCTAAAATATAACAAACATCTAGCTCTTAGACAGCATCTCACGTTTGCGCTGGGCTGTGAACTGTCCTCCCTTAATTATTACCCCCCTTTTAAGTAGAAACCCAGTTTAAACCCACTTCTGACTTCCCTCACTGCTAACGGTAAAATCCGAACAGATATAATTAGCTTTTCCTAATAACAGTTCCGACATTGCTTTTTATCACTCTTTGGAAACAGCCTCTATAGAGTTAAAATTTACCCCTGGTTTTTCACCCCCTCTACGGCTAACATATATCTGGCCTTAACACTATTCTTGGGCAATTTACATAACACAAAAATCCTGCAAACTATAACTAAAGTCCTTCTCATTACTCTTCATTACCTTTATGCTTACATTTAACCTGTGTCTAATGAGCTTTTAGTCTCCTAAACCAAACATTCTCTGGATCTGAGGTTCTCTGTGCTTCTTTTCGGTCTCTCTTTCTCTGGTTGCTTCCTGGATTCTCGCCAACCCCTCCGTGGTTTTGCTCTGGTTCTGGAATCGCCTGTAAAACACCAACAAAACACCTTTCCCTGCTACGCCTCCATAACCTATTATGTTCATCAATTGTTCGCTTAATCCAATTGCACAACACAGTGTGATGGGGGAAATCAGCTGTGTTTTGCTGCCCATTTTATTTCTAATCTGGCGCAAACTGGCGAGACAGTTCCTGAATCAGTCACATGGTACGGACTGCCCGTGAGGCCTCGAATGTCACTGCATACGTAATCAAATCAAGCCTCGATACGCGCTTCACAAAAACTCCCCCGAGATTACCCGACACAGGTATCGAGGCTTCGACACACAGGACACATCACTACCGTTGAGGCTGCGTACTTTAAAGCTGCAGAACCTGAATTGGGATACAGCCATGATGATCTCCAGTCTTGTGCTCATCAACATTCTCACCTGAGTTAAGAAGACGATTACTGAAATGGTCTCAGCAGGTCCTTTAATGACAGCAATGAAATGCAGTTGTAAGGGTTTTTTAGGGATTAAGTTCATTTTCATGGCAAAGAAGGACGATGCAATTCATCTGATCACTCTTCATAACATTCTGGAGTGTATGCAAAATGCTATTATAAAAACTTAAGCAGCAACTTTTCCAATTTCCAATATTTATGCAATTCTCAAAACGTTTGGCCACGACTATATAACCGCTTTTTAAGTTTGTGGATATTATACATGGCTATGCTCAGGATATGTCGGCCAATTTCCACTGGAAATGCCTTTTGGTTAAACTGTCAGCAAGGAATTTGCATTTGCACTGTTAAATTTTTATATAACTTTAATGCACATAAAAAACAGCTGCTTGTTTAAGTGAAAATACATTGATGGATTTTTTAATAAAGTTGTGGAGTTGTAAAGTATTTTGTCTAGTGTCAATTATATTGTCAGTTATATTGTTATCGCACATTTTCAAATGTATATCGTGATAAATATTTTTGGTCATATCGCCCTGCTCTGTCTGTCACCTTCTGTGTTGAGCTCATTGTTTTCTCTGTAGTGGCTGAGCTGAGTCCAAGTAGCTGAAAATGTTCCTCTGCTGCTCTGTCAGACTCTTCTCCTCCTACTGATCAGTTGGGACACAAAACAGATCTTTGTTAGGCTCCACACTGCACTGAAGAGTCAAAGTGTCTCATATGTTCATCTGACAAGTAAAAGAACACATTTTTGTTTCCCGAGGTGGGCAATTTATTGGAAACAAACACAAAAGGTTTGAGCACTGATACCTGGCATTGCTGGCATTGAAAGATGCAATGCCAGCAATGTGGATTGTCAAGACTAAAACAAATCATTAAGCAAAGACAACAGGGATCATTTGTTTCTATTTATTTAGCATTCACAACATTTGTAGTTGCCTTCTGTACAGGGGAAGTCCACACACACTGTGTGGTACCGTGCATTCAATCTCTGTAAGAAAAACTAGATTGTCTGAGACTGAAATGATATTAACAAAAGGAGTGGTGATTTGTAAAACTTCATGATATGTGTATGATAAGGTGAAAACAAATACACAATTGCATGTCATGTAGTTGAAGTTTTTTATTTTCTTCTTTTGGAAGACCGGAAAACACTGAAAGTTACAAATGTATTGTGCTTGAAACAAATTCAAAATAGGTGATAAAGCCAGCTGCACATGTGCGTCACAAGTAAATCTGGCTGTATAATAAACAGAAACAAGTGATCCCTGCTGTCTTTGCTTAATGATTGGTTTGAGTCTTGACAATCAACATTGCATTTTTCAATATGTTTGTGGGTGGATTTGAATGCACCAGTGTAAGTGCAGCCACTCAGACTCTACTCAGTGTGGTCATAGAAACAGGTGCAGATGTGTCACGAGTTAATCTAGTAGTAGGCTATGGCACTTGGCCACAGGTGGCAGTAATGGACTGACCTCCATTTGAGACTGCTCCAGCTGCTCTGTGACAGTCAGTAGATCTGCTACAAATTGCAGATCATATGCAAGTTTTGGAAATTACATTATAAATATCCCTAACTTAGCCATGGCAGCCATGTTGATGTATTACCTATATTGGCTGAAAATGTTCATTTCCAGAGAAAAGACACAGGCAGACTATGCTTACAGGATGTGATGTTACATGTTATTATGTGATGTTATTGAAATCATCATGAATAACGGGAGTGGTGATTTCTATAACTTTGTGTATATAATTTGGCATTTCTTACTGATGTAGGCCAAACATAAGTACATAATAAAATTGAATTCATTTTAAAGGTTTATTTCCATGTATTGTGGAACTTTACACACACACACATAAAACATATTAAGGATTGTGCATAAACATAAAACTGTTGTCGAAATTCACCAGAGAAACACATGAAGAGAGAGAGAGAGAGAGAGAGAGAGAGAGAGAGAGAGAGAGAGAGAGAGAGGGCAAACAGCCATCATAATTCGTCATACAATAAGAACATGACAAATCAACAATGACTAATTAATATTAAAATCTGTAACATAATGTATTGTTTGGAGTTTAGTCTGATTGTTTCAGGATGACCTGCCATTATCCAATGACACATCTGCTTACCTGTATCTTTTGCTCGTTTCTTCTCCTCTTCTTTTCTCTTTTTCTAAACTGAGCACCTGATGGCTTTGAACTTTTCTTGTCCACCTTCCATTGGTTTTAATTTTGCACTCCAGTATGAACACAAATCTCCCAACTCGAGGATCACCACAACTTAACCTAATAGACCTACACCTTAGTTCACAGATTCACTTTGTTTAAGGTTAATTTCTGGGATTTCACACAACCCAGTATTCAGATCGTGAATACATAATGGGCTTGGATTTACAACATTATGAATGTCCCCCTCCCCTTTCCAGGGGTTGTGTGTGAGACTTTAAATCATCAATCTGTAAATTATTAATTTTTAATTGTTATTGATCCCTTCACCCCTGGTCCTAAAGTGTATATTTATTTTCTTACTCTTCTTATATATATTGTTCGTTTACTTGCACTGCTGTAACTGGAGCCTCGTCATCTCGTCTCTCTATATACTGGACTGTATGTAGCGGAGATGACAATAAAGTTTACTTTGACTTCAGCAGCGAGCAGGCGCACCGAGGGCTCTCGCGCTTACGTTTCGCTTAAAGAATTTCGAAAAAACATCGGTGCAAATTATAAGTCTGTATCATAATATCTGGTGTTTTGTGTTTGTTGTTTTGTTTTTATTTTGTTTTATTTTGCGAGTTGATTATTAGATCCCGATCGTTTACTCTTGCTGTCCTGTGAACAGCATCGGCATGAGAATATCACCAGGTAAACCCGCGACATTTTTAAACATTTTGTTGTTCAAGAGGAACAAGACTGACAGAGTGTGTTTTAGGTAACCTCACAAATGTCACAGATGACACATTTAGTGTTTGGTGCACATCTGTTCAACCAACTGGAACACCAGTCCACATGTATATACACTCTCTCTCTCTCTCTCTCTCTCTCTCTCTCACACACACACACACACGCACACATACTCAGAAAAATTATGGTTCTTCAGATGTCTTCATGGTTCTTTAAAGAACCAAAGAACCTTTTTATTTTGTAGATGGTTCTTTAGCTATTACAAATGGTTCTTTAAAGAACAAAAGGTTCTTCATCCTTAGCTATTTAAGTTTGATGGTTGTAAAATGGCATAAATATTTATTCACTATAATGAGGGTGTGAATTATACTGTGTGTTTTGTTTGTGTGCATGTGTGTGCGAAGGGGGAGGGCGGGTTACAATTTAAGAGCAGATTATAGGAAACTGAATATTCAAATAAAAGTTAGAAATACTTGCTTAAAAATATACTGGTGGCAGGGGTGGGGGCCAAAGCCTAAAGACCCTACTCCCAACACCCCTAACCCCGCAAACCCATTGATCACAAATAATGTGGTAATAGAATATGGAATTTATGGATTTATATGGACTATGGAATTTATTATTAAGAAGTTTATGAATATGATGAGTAGTAGTGGTAGACACAATACACACATTCAAATACTGTACTTTAGTTTTAAATTTTAATAAAG
Source organism: Pelmatolapia mariae (assembly GCF_036321145.2). Taxonomy (NCBI): domain Eukaryota; kingdom Metazoa; phylum Chordata; class Actinopteri; order Cichliformes; family Cichlidae; genus Pelmatolapia; species Pelmatolapia mariae. The sequence goes on along the minus strand of NC_086235.1, from coordinate 9,085,345 downwards.
TATTACTATTTTCTGCTTCAAGGCATTACTTTTGAGATTATTATATATATTAGAAAATATAGCATAATGATAATACTAGTTATTGTAAACTTTACAAACCACCCAGCAGTATGTAAAGTCAAATTATAAAATACAAGTAAATAACAATTGCACAACAGAATGTCAATGTAATGAACACACTTACTTAGAGCATTTACCTAAGCAGTGTGCTTTGTCAAAACTGAGTACTTGTTCATCACTGAGCAATTTGTTAATATGTGTTAATGACAGAGAGAGAGAGAGAGAGAGAACACGGCAACCTCCCGAAAGAGAGGGGAGGGGGGGGTCAATCGTTGGGTTGCGCATGTGCAGAGAGATCGCGCGAGCTGCGGGCCTTGAACTTTCTAAGGGAAAAAATACTCTTTCTCACGGACGTATGTCTGTGAAGGTTCTCAGTCATCCAGGTCATCGTAGTCAAAGGAGTTGCTGTCACACGGATGGTGACAGCGAAGCGGATAGCAGTCTTCAGTACCTGCTGGTCTTTGAAGCTCTGGATTCTGGGACTGTTGGAAAAGGTAAAACATTTTCATTAAAACCTTTTTACTGTTTTGTTTTTGTTACTCGTCATTGTAGCTTGCTGTTAATGTTGTGCTAACAATAACGGTTAGCTATGGAAAATGGTAAATGCTATGTTAGATACGTTAGCCGTTGACGTTAACGCAATTTAGTATCCGGTATACAGAACTGTTTTCCTAACAAAACCACTGTTATAATTAAGTGAAGGTGCTCCCAACTAATTTGAACCTTTGGCTTCTAAAATATGTGGTTCTGTTGAGTGCTGCGTACATAACGTAATGCCAGCTAGACCGATATTAAAATTTATAATATTGTTAAAGTCACTAATATGGCGCCTGAAGCCTGTTGTGATGTGAGCTCTGTGTCTGCTCTAGAAACTCAGAAATTCAGTAGAGCTGAGCTGTACATTAAATACTCACATGAGCCCGTACTGAATTCTGTAAGAGCTGTATAAAATACAGCTATGCCTAAGTGTTTTGAATGAATAGAAATGTGACACATGAGAAGGTGTGACTGTTCCTGTATAACTTATTTTCGGACTAGTCGACAAGTTATGGTAACATTGATGTTACCAAGATGGATGTCCTTTTGTAATATAGTAAAATTTTCTTTGTACATTTCATTTATCCACCATCATACATTAAACTAAGAAGAAGCCATTATACTAACAAGAGGTATCAACGCTGGGCCAAAGTTCAGCACGTGGTTAAAGTTTGTAATCCAGCCGGGGTGTAAATATCACTCAGCAGCCAGAGCTGAAGCAGGTAGCATCAACACGTACATCTACCCGGCTTAAATCACAAGAGCACCTCTGACCAAAAAGCTGATTTTTCTCGTTTGCACAAATTAATTCAGATTCACCAATTCTGTTCACAGCTCCAACAAAATGAGGAAGAGGAGGGAGAAACACAATTAGATTTAATTACAATTGGATGGAAGTCGAGGACAAGGAGAAGGAAGCTTAGGAAGAGGAGGAAGAGAAGCAGCAGAAGCATCTTTAGGGATCTCTATGATGTCATTGAAGTTTGTTTCATTAATATTGTCCTCTCACAAAGAAAGATGACTTGTTTTAGTTCACCTACTTCCTGTATTAAATAGCTATTTGCAAAACGTTGTGGAAAACCACAGAGCAGGCACGTATAGTGCGTCTGCAGGTAAATGAACATCAAATCTCTCAGACTAAAAATCTGTATTATACTTTTAGTCTTAAAAACACATGTTGTATATTTATCGCCCTTATGATAAAACCCATGTCAGTCATTGGTTTATGGGGACACACCCACATCTGTTCCATACTGCAGCCATTGATGGTGTTATGGCTCTGAGTCAGCTTTGGGCCATCAGACGCACACACTGGAAAACCAGCACCTGGACTTCATGCAGGAGAGACGGCCTCAGTGATGTAGGTTCATAAGCGAGTTCAAACATTTCTGGCCTCTTATCACTTAGATTTTGAATGCATTTAAAGCAGGACCTGCACACTAGGGGTGGGTTTTAATAATCGATTCATCGATTAAAATCGATTCTGGCTTGGATAACGTGAAATCGATTCATTAAAATCCTGAATCGATTTTTTAATATAAATTTATTTTGCCCGAAACGCCAGAATCTCAGGTGAAACCTCACAAAATTTCAACAACCACCAAACAGCTAAGACAGTAAATGAGAGCAGGTACACGGATTCTGCACGAGGACGTAAACACACAGCGCGGACCCGCGGATCAGAATCAGTGAGATGTCGCCTTTCTCACCCGACGGGCGCTGCAGCTTTAAGCGTCTGCGCGCGTTCCCGCGGACGGCAATCACTTTCTGGCACAACAACTGCACGGACACGGTCGGTGCTGAAAGCCGACAGCTCGCTGATTCTGATGTTTCGGCGGGTCTGCGCTTTGTGTTCACGCCCTTTTTGCGCTGATTCTAAAGCTGTTAGTTTTATCTCTCTCCAAACAATATTGACTGAACCAGCAGCAAAAGAAGATCCAAACTACGCTTCACGTAAACATCGTCATGAATTCCCTCTGACTTTTACTGTTTTGCTTCACCCACGATAAAATCACACTTCATGCACAGCTTTCTCTCTCTCTCTCTCTGTACTGTTTTCTGCATTATTCGCTTGCTTGTTACGCACAACTCTACTGTTGTTTACAGCGCTGTCGGCCGCTGTTTTTTTTTTTTTTTCCGTTTTACATACTTCCGAAAAGAAAACCTAATTTCTGCCGTTCAATACTGAACAAATTTAAGCTTTTTAAAATTATGCAAAATGCAAAACGCTTAGCCGTGTCTCTAATAAAACCGCTGTAACGTCAGAGGTAACGTTCATATGTTGATTAATGGTTTTCTTTCGTTTTTGATGTACTGCAGAATATTTTTATAAAATCCCAGGCCTGGAAAACCACCTTCATGTTTTTCTATTTTATCTTCAGCTACTTTGACACAAAGGGATCTGCTGTGACGCTCACACCTTTGATAAAGTCTTGCGTGTGTCAGCTTCCTTTTTATAGATACAAAAATATGTCAATGTACTGATCTGAATTATAATATTTCCGACTGTCAAAACTTCCCAGATTCAAATCGAATTGAATCGAATCGAATTGAATCGAATCGTGGATCGAATCGATTCGGGACCTTGTGAATCGGAAATGAATCGATTCTAGAAATCAGTGACGATACCCAGCCCTACTGCACACCTAGCTGTCAAAAGTTTGGCAGCATGAGTACTGTAAAGTTTTGTAGGGTCCTTGTTAAAAATTCCACAAGCACCACACCACATTTGTCATATACAGTTCCATTTTGTACAGGACATTTTTGAAATTATACATATATATTATATATCCTAGTTATCCACTTGTCAGTAATTTTTGAGTAAATGGATGGCACTGATAAATCAGTGGTGATTCACCTGCAAATGTTCTTAACAAATTTTGTTTTTTGTAGAATCCATCAGCAGCTGTGGAGAGATGCATTTGAATATCTTCTGGTTCCACTTTTCCTTACCTGGAAGCTGAGTATTGCTGATTTCTGACAAGGACACAAACCTCAGTGCTTATCATGGGTGTTACATCCTCTGTGCAGCAATTCCAGAGAAAACGAGAGAGCAACGACCACTCATTAAGACCAGCCAGAAATCTGTCCCTTTCTGGCAGCTGTGGAAACTTCCAATAAAAAAGTTTGCATTCTTAGAACAATGCTGGATCATGTGTGATGTGTCATATGTGGGGTGACTGTGGCTCAGGTGGTAGAGCAGGTCCGCCACCGATCAGAAGGTTGGTGGTTCGATCCCAGGCTGCCTCCTGGCTGCATGCCAAATATTCTTGGGCAAGATACTAACCCCATGTTTGCCTACTGGTGGTGGTTAGAGGGCCCGGTGGCGCCAGTGTCCGGCAGCCTCGCCTCTGTCAGTGCGCCCCAGGACAGCTGTGGCTACAATGTAGCTTGCCATCGCCAGTGTGTGAATGTGAGAGTAAATGGGTGACTGACTGAATGTAGTGTAAAGCGCTTTGGGGTCCTTAGGGACTGAGTAAAGCGCTATACAAATGCAGGCCATTTACCATATGAGGATATGACATTTTGACTTAATTCTGCTCAATTAAGTGTTTTGATCGTTGATCCAATATGGCAGCTTTGTGTTGTGCTGCAAGTTAAAACCCACTGTCCTTATGAGCACAGCATCTAACAACTCTCCTTAAAAAAAGTCGATTGACTTTAACTGGACACAATGGTTTCCAGTGGGAGATACATTCATCACTCATCCGTGACACTGGAGAAGTCACCTGGATGAGTGATAAAACAATTTTCCATGGAAAATCCAGAGGAACTAAACTTTGTTTCTTTGGGCTCAATTTTGCCTGAGGCTGGTTGACACGTGGAGTTTCAATCACTCGCCAAAAATGGTGACAATAATAATAATAATAATAATAATAATAATAATAATAATAAGAAGAAGAAGAAGAAGAAGAAGAAACGGAGCAGATACAATAGGGCCTTCGCACTCTCGGTGCTCGGGCCCTAATAATAATAATTAAAGCTGCAAGCAGCGTTATGAGGGCCCTCGCACCCCGGCATGTCGAGCCACGCCCAACACCTACAACCAGCACGTCCGATCTCATGTCACATTGATGGAATTCATGCATTTAACCACCAGCTAAAATTTCATCTCATTCAGTCATGATTATAGTCATCCCACTAGGTGGCGCTCTAACCATTACTGACAAATGGCATAACAAACATTTCCGAGCTCGAGTCTCATCACGCCTGCGACCTTTGGGAGAGATTGGACATTGTGTTTTTGAGTGATAGCAGATTACTGCTTTTTGGCGAGTGATTGAAACTCCACGTGCCGCCATGACCACCCCGTTTCCCTGAACGTAAAAAGCTTCGCAATTTAACATCACAAAGGTCTTTAGATTCCACACACTGGAGATTGCGGCAATATGATGAAATCCCTTGGAGGAGTTCGTCAAAGAACGGTGCCTTAAAAGAGGTGAAAATGTCGCCAAAATTACACATTAATTTTAAAATGGCTGACTTCCTGTTGGATTTGGGATATTGCTCCAAGAGACTTTTTTGTACATCTTGATATCTTCCATAAGCGTACCAGGTTTCAGACTCATAGATGAAACACAGAGCGAGGGCTGATGTTTTGAAATATTGTAGGGGGCGCTGTGGAGCCATTTTGCGCTATTCAATGAACGTGATGAGAGAACCTGAAAGCCCTCATCACATTGGAGGTGTACGCCAAATTTCAGGACTTTTTAAACTTTCCAAGCCCCTCAAAAGCCACTTCATTGTTCATGGTGAACTGCGTTGCCACCAGGGTGCGCCGTTCAGTTTAAAGTCACAATTTTCTCACTGAAGCATCAAGAGGGGCTGCTGGTGATATTCACCGCTTTTGAGGTAGCCACGATGAACCTGTGAAAATCAGTACAACAAAATGAAAGACATGACATTTCCTGGGCCACTAGGTGGCGCTCTACGTATTCCTGACAATAGGCACATCAATCTGTTCAGGGCGGGTCTGACATCATGCCTGTAAAGTCTGGTTCTGATCAGGTTGGATTTCATTGAGTTACACTAATTTGTTTCTTCATGGCGAGACATCAATGTTCGCCATGCTGCTGGGGTTACCCCCTTTCGCGAAAACTCACAGTTTTCACTGTAACCCAAGACCAACTCCTTAAGGCTTTCCTGGAGAAATTTGAGGCTGCAGATGTCACCGATCACAATACTGTACCCCAAAGTGTAAAACATGACATTTCCTCTTCCCACTAGGTGGCGCTGTCCCTGAGGTCAAATGTGGCAGTTGAAATATGTTCAGGGGTGGAGCCTTATCATATGTGTGCTCTTTGGTCCACGTCGGACCATGTATGACAGAATGAGAAGCATTAAGATTTTCATGGCGAGTCATCGAAATTCGCTGTGGCGCCACGGCCTCACCGTATCGCGAAAACTCAAAAGCTCCGCAATTTAACATGGCCCAGGTGTGTAGTTGACACTGACCAAATATGAAGCTTATACGACCAAATCCCAAGGAGGAGTTCGAAAAAGTTCGAGGCATGGAAATGGCAAAATTAGAGCCAAAATGTCACCTTCAATCCAAAATGGCGGACTTCCTGTTGGGTTTGCATCAATGGGCCCACAGGCTTTTTTGTTCGTCTTGGCATGATACACATGTGTGCCAAATTTCATATATGTAGCTCCAACGATGTGTTCATAGGGCTGCATTTAACAACACATAGGTGGCGCTACAGAGCCATTTCCAAGTGCTCATGTGTAAAACCAATAAAATACAAAATTTTTCACCAGACCTGGCATGTGTGCAAAATTTCATGAGTTTTTGAGCATGTTCAGGCCCTCAAAAAGGCCCTTGTTTTGCCTGAATAATAATAATAATAATAATAATAATAATAATAATAATAATAATAATAATAAGAAGAAGAAGAAGAAACGGAGCAGATACAATAGGGCCTTCGCACTCTCGGTGCTCGGGCCCTAATAATTAAAGCTGCAAGCAGCGTTATGAGGGCCCTCGCACCCCGGCATGTCGAGCCACGCCCAACACCTACAACCAGCACGTCCGATCTCATGTCACATTGATGGAATTCATGCATTTAACCACCAGCTAAAATTTCATCTCATTCAGTCATGATTATAGTCATCCCACTAGGTGGCGCTCTAACCATTACTGACAAATGGCATAAAAAATATTTTTGTTCTCGAATCTCATCATAACTTTGACCTTTGGGAGAGATTGGACATTGTATTTTTGAGTGACAGCAGATTACTGCTTTTTGGCGAGTGATTGAAACTCCACGTGCCGCCATGACCACCCCGTTTCCCTGAACGTAAAAAGCTTCGCAATTTAACATCACAAAGGTCTTTAGATTCCACACACTGGAGATTGGGTCAATATGATGAAATCCCTTGGAGGAGTTCGTCAAAGAACGGTCAATGAAAAGAAGGGAAATTGTCGCCAAAATTACACATTAATTTCAAAATGGCTGACTTCCTGTTGGATTTGGGATATTGCTCCAAGAGACTTTTTTGTACATCTTGATATCTTCCATAAGCTTACCAGGTTTCAGACTCATACATAAAACACAGAGCAGGGGCTGTTGTTTTGAAATTTTGTAGGGGGCGCAGTGGAGCCATTTTGGGCTATTCAATGAAAATGGTAAAATAACAAGAAAGCGCTCATCACATTGGAGGTGTGCGCCAAATTTGAAGACTTTTCAAACTTTCCAAGCCTCTCAAAAGCCACTTCAATGGTCATGGTGAACTGCGTTGCCACCGGGGTGCGCCGTTCAGTTTAAAGTCACAATTTTCTCACTGAAGCATCAAGAGGGGCTGTTGGTGATATTCACCACTTTTCAGGTGGCCACGATGAACCTGTGAAAATCAGTACAACAAAATGAAAGACATGACATTTCCTGTTCCCACTAGGTGGCGCTCTACGTATTCCTGACAATGGGCACATCAATCTGTTCAGGGCGGGTCTGACATCATCCCTGTAAAGTCTGGTTCTGATCAGATTGGATTTCATTGAGTTACACTAATTTGTTTCTTCATGGCGAGACATCAATGTTCGCCATGCTGCTGGGGTCACACCCTTTCGCGAAAACACAGTTTTCACTGTAAGCCAAGACCAACTCCTTAAGGCTTTCCTGGAGAAATTTCAGGCTTCAGATGTCACCCATAACAATACTGTACACCAAAGTGTAAAACATGACATTTCCTGTTGCCACTAGGTGGCGCTGTCCCTGGTGTCAAATATGGCAGTTGAAATATGTTCAGGGGTGGAGCCTTATCATATGTGTGCTCTTTGGTCCAGGTCGGACCATGTATGACAGTTTGAGAGGCAATAAGATTTTCATGGCGAGTCATCGAAATTCGCCATGGCGCCACGGGCTCACCGTATCACGAAAACTCAAAAGCTCCACAATTTAACATCGCCCAGGTGTGTAGTTGACACTGACCAAATATGAAGCTTATACATCCAAATCCCAAGGAGGAGTTCGAAAAAGTTCGAGGCATGGAAATGGCAAAATTAGAGTCAAAATGTCACCTTCACTTGCAAATGGCGGACTTCCTGTTGGGTTTGCGTCAATGGTCCCACAGACTTTTTTGTTTGTCTTGGCATGATACACATGTGTGCCAAATTTCATACATGTAGCTCCAACAATGTGTACGTAGGGCTGCATTTAACAAGGCATAGGTGGCGCTACAGAGCCATTTCCCAGTGCTCATATGTAAAACCATTAAAATACAAAATTTTTCACCAGACCTGGCATGTGTGCAAAATTTCATGAGTTTTTGAGCATGTTTAGGCCCTCAAAAAGGCCCTTGTTTTGCCTGAATAATAATAATAATAATAAGAAGAAGAAGAAGAAACGGAGCAGATACAATAGGGCCTTCGCACTCTCGGTGCTCGGGCCCTAATAATAATAATAATAATAATAATAATAATAATAATAATAATAATAATAATAATAATAATAATAATAAACAGAGCAGATACAATAGGGCCTTCGCACTTTTGTGCTCGGGCCCTAATAATAATAATAATAATAAACGGAGCAGATACAATAGGGCCTTCGCACTCTCGGTGCTCGGGCCCTGATAAACGGAGCAGATACAATAGGGCCTTCGCACTCTCGGTGCTCGGGCCCTAATAATAAGAAGAAACGGAGCAGATACAATAGGGCCTTCGCACTCTCGGTGCTCGGGCCCTAATAATAATAATAATAATAATAATAAGAAACGGAGCAGATACAATAGGGCCTTCGCACTCTCGGTGCTCGGGCCCTAATTAAAGCTGCAAGCAGCGATATGAGGGCCCTCGCACCCCAGCACGTCGAGCCAAGCCCAAAACCTAAAACCATTGCATCCGATCTGATGTCACATTGATGGAATTCATGCATTTAACCAACAGCTAACATTTCATCTATTTCAACCATTATTATTGTCGTCCCACTAGGTGGCGCTCTAACGATTACTGACAAATGGCATAATAAACATTTCCGAGGTCGGGTCTCATCACGCCTGCGACCTTTGGGAGAGATTGTACATTGTGTTTTTGAGTGACAGCAGATTACTGCTTTTTGGCGAGTGATTGAAACTCCACGTGCCGCCATGACCACCTCGTTTCCCTGAACGTAAAAAGCTTCGCAATTTAACATCACAAAGGTCTTTGGATTCCACGCACTGGAGATCACGTAAATCTAATGAAATCCCTTGGAAGAGTTCGTCAAAGTATGAGGCCTGAAAAGAGGGGAAAATGTCGCCCAAATTACACATTAATTTCAAAATGGCTGACTTCCTGTTGGATTTGGAATATTGCTCCAAGAGACTTTTTTGTACATCTTGATATCTCCTGTCCTGATTCGAGATATTGAGAACCAAAACAAAATATCAGAGGCCCAGAAGGATGCAATCAGATGAAGAGTTTATTGACACACACGCGTGGGAAGAAGCACACAGCATCACATCTGCGAGGTTCTTCCCCAAACATACACAGAGAATGGTTTTTATAGCATCGGAGTATAACGCCTCCTCTTGCGTTCTATAACATATTTTTGTATTTCTAAGAACATCATTTGCATCTTGTACAGACAATGATCAATTTTTAGAGCCAAAGTCAGACACAGAAGTTCCTCTTTCTAGCATCTTCTTTCCAAATATGGCGATGATTTCAGACCCCTCAAGTCCCCATGGACTTGTCTTCTTTTTAGCACATCTTTGGTCACTTGTTACCAAGCAAACTCACTTGCAACAGGTTACAACAAGAAGCTGAATGCATTCGGGCCTCTGCTCAGGCCTGTTCCTAGATTATATGTATTATATGTGTTTTGTAAGCATGTATGCTGTTTTAACCTTAATGTTGTGTGTGTACACAATGATTATGGCTGCTCCTGTAATACAAATGTCAACATATGATCATGACAAAACCTGTAACACAAGTTTCAATGCAATGCCAACAGCTTCAACAAATGCTTTGATGAAATGATGATTAATGCAATGATAATGATGATGGTTATGAATAGTAGCAGCAAAATATTTCCCTCATCCTGACACTCCCTCTCTTGACCCTCTTTTTTTAAAAGAGGGTCACCACCCTTTGCTTGTGTCATTTCTCTGACCCTCTCTAGCAGTCCTCTGGCTAGGGAACAACCTCATGCCTTCGAGTTGGTCAATCAGAACACACTTCTTAATAAACACAATATGCAATGTGTATAAAATGATTAGAGGTTACAATGAGAAAAGTTACTCTGAGGCCTGCTACTTTAATAAACATCTCAGTGCAACATCAATGCTATAGGTTCTATAATTAATGCAATGCTAATGCGAGCTGAGCTCAATCAGCACTCCTCCCTCACCACTGAACTCACTGACACCGGTGAGATACCCCTTACACTTGTGAATCTCCAGTGGTCTGGGCTTCAAGCTCCACTTCCTTTCTGTGGCTCTGATGAATCCAATATGGTCTCTCTACAATTTTACAGGCTTGATCAACCTTAAGCTTAACTTCACATCATAACTGACTAAGGTGCCTCTTCATATTAATATTATGTCATTATTAGTGTTATTATCTTTTCATATACCAGCAATAGTATATTACAATATTCTATTAGTATAGTACAGTATGTTACTGTACTATTAACATACAATAGTTTATTATATCATTTTGTTTATATTTTATTTTGTATCCATCAAGGGCTCGGGGTGATCTGCAGTTTCACCCTTTCCCAATCTGGAGACATTTTCCTTTTCACACACTTTCCTTGGGTTAACAATCAACACAACCTTAATATACCTTATGCATCTCTTTATTTCATTTAATATGTCTTCGTTTCAATTATCATAAAACACACTTCTTCTTTTTTTTTTTTTTTTGTAATGTGGTGGACAATCCTAAACCTCCATGATTTAGCTTCCATTTTCAATCCAATTATATCCTGTACCTTCTCGCTCGAACCCGTCCGGGCTTGACCTCTGACTGGTCCCTTACCCTCTCTTCACAGTGTGCTGTGTGGCCTTAAAATCTCCAACAACACAGTCCCACTCAGATCTTTCTGCTCCTCTGTTTCTTCTCCGTTGGTCTTTCAGTCTTTTCTTTCAGGTCAAGCCTTAGCCTGGCAAAATATCACATTCAGTGCCTTCAAACAGTCATGTCACACTGTTCTTACCAGCCCGCAGTTCACCGTGGATGTTTGCATCACGTGCTTTCTTTCATGCTGCTGGACTCATCAATCGTTGTGAGTGTGAATGCTTCACTTGCACTGTCTTTTGCCTGCTATTTAATCTTCAAGTCCACGATGTTCTGTCGGTCTTCATCAGGAGATTAACTGTCCTTTAAGCTTCTTCTTAGGATGGGGACACAATAAGAGGTCAAGTTGTAAAATTTTAGCCAAAAGCCCTGGCCTGTTTTCATCCCAATTCTGTTAATCTATTCTTTTGGCCACTGTTCTCATGTTTTCAGGTTGAGGAGAGTCCACCTGTATTGACACACTAAAACATGTAATTAATATCATTTTTCATTACTTTTTCTTAAGACAGTCAGTCTCTAATTCCTCTGTTTTCATGTTGCAACGTCTCTCACCAGTTCACAAGCTATAATCAGACTTCCTGTTTGATGCACACACCATGCAGTTTGCCTACGCACACACTTCTTATCTCCCTGAGTTGTCATCTGCTTTTATAACTTAAACAAACTCTTGTTTTGTATTTACAGTCTATAAACCCTCTGTAACTCTGCTAAGAGTTGATCTAAAAAGAATGTACCCTCAGTACACGCACACACTTAAATATACTAAGCTGTTTTGCATTTGCAAGCATTCACATCAAAATCTTCAGCGTGCTTAGCCGAGTTCTTTCAGACCTCAGGACAATTAACAGTTTTTGTTGTTTGTTTTTTCCACACATCAACTTTTTTCAGCTCAGTTTTTGTAGCATCATCCGCACAATACTTTCCTCAGCTTTTTGCATCCTTCCCTAAACTTCGTCGTCCCACACACACTTCTCTCTCAGACGTCCTCTGTCCACGCACTCTAAGTCATTATTACTTATTTATTATTTGGTACCAATCACACAGAATCATTCAAATCCACTACTCACAACATTCACACACTTAGAATCACTCAAAACACGCTTTCCTACGAGTATTTGATCAAACATGCTTTCTCAAAAATCAGAAAGAGCAAGTCAAAGAAAAACAATTCAAACCTCTAATAATTCTCACACCACACACAAAAATGAAAAAATAAAACACACCAGGTATTGCTGACAGCGGAGACTCCCGCACACCTAAACGGATTCTTCCACCCTCAGCAATATGAGCTCATTCATTTGTTTTATTCTGTTTTGTTTTTAGGAAAAGAGCTCTTTATGCTTTTGGACTGGATTGGCTCGCTGCAATCCTTTTAAACAGAGACTCACAACCAATCAGGTCCCCACCGGTAGACTCCTCCTCAGCCAATTATAATCTGGAAAAGTCACCTTATATTTGTTTGTCCGGAAATTTTCACAGAACTGTTAATTCACTCTCCTTCAGGCCTGCTTAGAACAAAAATGAGAAAAAGAGAGCTGATTATTAGCTCATCAAAACACAAAACAAAATCACCTGACAGGATTTCTAAGTGCACTGTTACTATTTTAAAGGGCCCAATTCTAGACATGTCCATGTTTAATAAAACTACCTCTATTAAAATAAAAAAAACCAAAAAACAACCCAAACCTATATGTGACAATTCTCCCCATCTTAGACAAAATGTGACCATAAATATCCTTTTCTAAGTCATGTTCTTCTCTTCACACAACTCTTGGCCTCCAGGGCATACACTTTGGACTTATAACCGTGATATAAGTCCTCACAGCGCACCAAGCACAGAGAAAATTCAACCTCAGTGCTTTAAAATTCTCACCAAGATTCAAAAACTGTTTCTGTCATTTATCTGCGCAAGAACTTCATCAAATTGACCTCGCTAGGTCCAGTAATCTTCAGCACATGTACATCACTGCCACCAGTGCTGATTTAAAAACAGTTTCTTATCTCAATGCACCCAGTATTAACTTATCAGATGGACTGCAACACTTGTATCACAGCACATCTAGTAATATTTTCAGAATTACTTTAACATGGTAAACATTGATTTTCCTTTCAAATCAATTTACCATTAAAACTCAAGATCACAGCTGACTCGATTCTCTGAAATCCTGAGTCAGTTAAACACCTTGCTCAACTCAAGGTGTCCTTTTCTCAGACTCCCTCGTCTGAGCTCACTCTTTTACCCTGGCATTTCCACCGGAATGTTACGAGATCTTCCACTCTTACTTGGTGAAAGAAGGTAACTTCGTAAGGTCTCTCCACTGTCTCACAGTAGCAAACAACCTGCGCATTCAGAAGATCCCCTTCCCACTGTAATTCACTTTTCATAGACCCAAAAGTAAGCATGTCAAAAGTGAAACCGTGTCTCGCACAGTAATTCTTAATCCAACCTTAAAGTGAAACCAAAACTCTTCTTGTGTTGAAACTAAAAAGAGGAAGTAACCAGCGCCCAATTTTAGCTGCGCATGTTGTCACTCAACAACACACACACAGACACAGACCCAGGGCAATTCTTCCTGGATCATTTATCAACATCCAAACCAACACAGTCAGCAGTGATAATTTTCTGGACCTCACCGGATCCTAAAAAATTCACGTGAGTGTATCAGTCGATTCTGCATTTCAGACCTCGCCGGATCTGTTCTCTTTTTCTTATTCACAGAAGTCCCCACTCAGAGCACCGTTCAAACCAACACAGTCAGCAATGGTTATTTTTTAGGACCTCACCGGATCCACCAAAATTCATGTGACTGCATCAGCTGATTCCGAGTTCAGACCTCGCCGTATCTGTTTTTCCGCAACAGTACCCTAGTCAGAGCGCCGTTCAAACCAACACAGTCAGCAATGGTTATTTTTCAGGACCTCACCGGATCCACCAAAATTCATGTGACTGCATCAGCTGATTCTGACCTCAGTACCAATAAGTGTCTCCCAAAATGATCTTCTGATCATTAGCTATTTTAAACCAAGCCCACAACTCTTGGCAGGTGCCACCTGTAGTATGCCCACGCCGGAGCTCCCTTCCAACGTCTCAGAAGGGGAGGGGGTTCTCCAACCCCGTGGGTTTGACACTTATTAAACCATAAACCGATCAATAACCTATTACCTTGGTCTCTTTTTCTCTTTTACCATGAAATACCATATAACCATTTAACTCAGTACTGTTTTTCCTTAAAGTTTCATTATCCTTACTTCAAAGTCTGTCATTACTTCAAAGTTTTCTCAGTATTACTGATAAAACTCCAAACAAAACTTAACCAGTAAATCAATGACTACAATTTTAGAATGATAAGCCAATACAGCACAATTTCAGTTTAAGAGGTTTGTGCTCACCTTTTTTAAACGGGCGCCCTTTGTAGTCAGAGAATCACCGGAAATGTCTGTCTGTCTGATCACTCCTGGCCTCGAATTTTCTCCGTAAAAACCTTCAGAACCGAATCAATGGCCTCAATATCCCGGGTTTCGGCACCAAAACTGTCCTGATTCGAGATATTGAGAACCAAAACAAAATATCAGAGGCCCAGAAGGATGCAATCAGATGAAGAGTTTATTGACACACACGCGTGGGAAGAAGCACACAGCATCACATCTGCGAGGTTCTTCCCCAAACATACACAGAGAATGGTTTTTATAGCATCGGAGTATAACGCCTCCTCTTGCGTTCTATAACATATTTTTGTATTTCTAAGAACATCATTTGCATCTTGTACAGACAATGATCAATTTTTAGAGCCAAAGTCAGACACAGAAGTTCCTCTTTCTAGCATCTTCTTTCCAAATATGGCGATGATTTCAGACCCCTCAAGTCCCCATGGACTTGTCTTCTTTTTAGCACATCTTTGGTCACTTGTTACCAAGCAAACTCACTTGCAACAGGTTACAACAAGAAGCTGAATGCATTTGGGCTTCTGCTCAGGCCTGTTCCTAGATTATATGTATTATATGTGTTTTGTAAGCATGTATGCTGTTTTAACCTTAATGTTGTGTGTGTAGACAATGATTATGGCTGCTCCTGTAATACAAATGTCAACATATGATCATGACAACACCTGTAACACAAGTTTCAATGCAATGCCAACAGCTTCAACAAATGCTTTGATGAAATGATGATGAATGCAATGATAATGATGATGGTTATGAATAGTAGCAGCAAAATATTTCCCTCATCCTGACACTCCCATAAGCTTACCAGGTTTCAGACTCATACATAAAACACAGAGCAGGGGCTGTTGTTTTGAAATTTTGTAGGGGGCGCTGTGGAGCCATTTTGCGCTATTCAATGAAAATGGTAAAATAACAAGACATCCCTCATCACATTGGAGGTGTGCGCCAAATTTCAAGACTTTTTAAACTTTCCAAGCCCCTCAAAATCCACTTCATCTTTCATGGTGAACCGCGTTGCCACCAGGGTGCGCCGTTCAGTTTAAAGTCACAATTGTCGCACTGAAGCATCATGAGGGACTCATGTTTATATTCACTGCTTTTGAGGTGGCCACGATGAACCTGTGAAAATCAGTACAACAAAATGAAAGACATGACATTTCCTGTTCCCACTAGGTGGCGCTCTGCGTATTCCTGACAATGGGCACACCAATCTGTTCAGGGCGGGTCTGACATCATGCCTGTAAAGTCTGGTACTGATCAGACTGGATTTCATTGAGTTATACTCATTTGTTTCTTCATGGCGAGACATCAATGTTCGCCATGCTGCAGGGGTCACACCCTCTGACGAAAAGTCACAGTTTTCACTGTAACCCAAGACCAACTCCTTAAGGCTTTCCTGGATAAATTTGAGGCTGCAGATGTCACCCATCATAATACTGTACCCCAAAGTGTAAAACATGACATTTCCTCTTCCCACTAGGTGGCGCTGTCCCTGGTGTCAAATATGGCAGTTGAAATATGTTCAGGGGTGGAGCCTTATCATATGTGTGCTCTTTGGTCCACCTCGGACCATGTATGAGGGAATGAGAGACAATAAGATTTTCATGGCGAGTCATCGAAATTCGCCGTGGCGCCACGGCCTCACAGTATCGCAAAAACTCAAAAGCTCCGCAATTTAACATCGCCCAGGTGTGTAGTTGACACTGACCAAATATGAAGCTTATACGACCAAATCCCAAGGAGGAGTTCGAAAAAGTTCGAGGCATGGAAATGGCAAAATTAGAGCCAAAATGTCATATTCACGTCCAAATGGCGGACTTCCTGTTGTGTTTAGGACATGGCCATAACAGACTTTTTTGTGCGTCTCCTAACGTTAGATATGTGTTCCGAGTTTCATACATGTAGGCCATAACCACACCGGGGGCTTGCGTTTCTCATTTTTCTAGGTGGCGCTACTGAGCCAATTTTCCCTTGATATTTCTGAGGACATTAAAATACGTAAATTTTCACCAGACCTGACGCGTGTGCAAAACTTCATGAGTTTTTGAGCATGTTTAGGCCCTCAAAAGGCTGATTCATTTGCCGTAATAATAATAATAATAATAATAATAATAATTAAAGCTGCAAGCAGCGATACGAGGGCCCTCGCACCCCAGTACGTCGAGTCACGCCCAACACCTACAAAAAGCACGTCAGATCTGATGTCACATTGATGGAATTCATACGTAGAAGCACCAGTTAAAATTTCATCTCATTCAATCATGATTATAGTCGTCCCACTAGGTTGCGCTCTAATCATTACTGACAAATGGCATAACAAACATTTCCGAGCTTGATTCTCATCATAACTGCAACTTTTTGGAAAGATTGGACATTGTGTTTTTGAGTGACAACAGATTACTGCTTTTTGGCGAGTGATTGAAAGTCCACGTGCCGCCATGACCACCCCGTTTCCCTGAACGTAAAAAGCTTCGCAATTTAACATCACAAAGGTCTTTAGATTCCACATACTGGAAATTGGGTCAATATGATGAAATCCCTTGGAGGAGTTCGTCAAAGAACGGTACCTTAAAAGAGGTGAAAATGTCGCCAAAATTACACATTAATATCAAAATGGCTGACTTCCTGTTGGATTTGGAATATTGCTCCAAGAGACTTTTTTGTACATCTTGATATCTTCCATAAACTTACCAAGTTTCAGACTCATACATAAAACACAGAGCAGGGGCTGTTGTTTTGAAATTTTGTAGGGGGCGCTGTGGAGCCATTTTGCGCTATTCACGGAAAGTGATCACATAACAAGAAAGCCCTCATCACATTGGAGGTGTACACCAAATTTCAAGACTTCTTAAACTTTCCAAGCCCCTCAAAATCCGTTTCATCTTTCATGGTGAACTGCGTTGCCACCAGGGTGCGCCGTTCAGTTTAAAGTCACAATTTTCTCACTGAAGCATCACGAGGGACTGATCGTGATATTCACCGCTTTTGAGGTGGCTACAATGTACCTGTGAAAATCAGTGCAACAAAATGTAAGACATGACATTTCCTCTTCCCACTAGGTGGCGCTCTACGTATTCCTGACAATAGGCACATCAATCTGTTCAGGGCGGGTCTGACATCATCCCTGTAAAGTCTGGTACTGATCAGACTGGATTTCATTGAGTTATACTAATTTGTTTCTTCATGGCGAGACATCAATGTTCGCCATTCTGCTGGGGTCACACCCTTTCGCGAAAAGTCACAGTTTTCACTATAACCCAAGACCAACTCCTTAAGGCTTTCCTGAAGAAATTTGAGGCCGCAGATGTCATCGATCACAATACTGTACCCCGAAGTGTAAAACATGACATTTCCTGTTCCCAATAGGTGGCGCAGTCCTTATTTTCACATATGGCAGTTGAAATATGTTCAGGGGTGGAGCCTTATCATATGTGTGCTCTTTGGTCCAGGTCGGCCCATGTATGACAGAATGAGAGGCAATAAGATTTTCATGGCGAGTCATTGAAATTCGTCGTGGCGCCACGGCCTCACCGTGTCGCGAAAACTCAAAAGCTCCGCAATTTAACATGGCCCAGCTGTGTAGTTGACACTGACCAAATATGAAGCTTATACGACCAAATCCCAAGGAGGAGTTCGAAAAAGTTCGAGGCATGGAAATGGCAAAATTGGAGCCAAAATGTCACCTTCAATCCAAAATGGCGGACTTCCTGTTGGGTTTGCGTCAATGGTCCCAATGACTTTTTTGTTCGTCTTAGCATGATACACATGTGTGCCAGTTTTCATACATGTAGCTCAAACGATGTGTTCGTAGGGCTGCATTTAACAAGGCATAGGTGGCGCTCTAGAGCCATTTCCCAGTGCTCATATGTAAAACCATTAAAATACAAAATTTTTCACCAGACCTGGCATGTGTGCAAAATTTCATGAGTTTTTGAGCATGTTAAAGCCCTCAAAAAGGCCCTTGTTTTGCCTGAATAATAATAATAATAATAATAATAATAATAATAATAATAATAATAATAATAATAATAATAATAAGAAACAGAGCAGATACAATAGGGCCTTCGCACTCTCGGTGCTCGGGCCCTAATAATAATAATAATAATAATAATAATAATAATAATAATAATAATAATAATAAGAAACAGAGCAGATACAATAGGGCCTTCGCACTCTCGGTGCTCGGGCCCTAATAATAATAATAAGAAGAAGAAACGGAGCAGATACAATAGGGCCTTCGCACTCTCGGTGCCAAAATTTAACATGGCCCAGCTGTGTAGTTGACACTGACCAAATATGAAGCTTATACGACCAAATCCCAAGGAGGAGTTCGAAAAAGTTCGAGGCATGGAAATGGCAAAATTAGAGCCAAAATGTCACCTTCAATCCAAAATGGCGGACTTCCTGTTGGGTTTGCGTCAATGGGCCCACAGGCTTTTTTGTTCGTCTTCGCATGATACACATGTGTGCCAAATTTCATACATGCAGCTCCAACGATGTGTTCGTAGGGCTGCATTTAACAACACCTAGGTGGCGCTACAGAGCCATTTCCAAGTGCTCATGTGTAAAACCATTAAAATACAAAATTTTTCACCAGACCTGGCATATGTGCAAAATTTCATGAGTTTTTGAGCATGTTTAGGCCCTCAAAAAGGCCCTTGTTTAGCCTGAATAATAATAATAATAATAATTAAAGCTGCAAGCAGCGTTATGAGGGCCCTCGCACCCCCGTCGGGTCGAGCGACGCCCAACACCTAAAACCAGCACGTCCGATCTGATGTCACATTGAAGGAATTCCTACAATTTAACCACCAGCTAACATTTCATCTTATTCAATAGTGATCATAGTCGTCCCACTAGGTGGCGCTCTAACCATTAATGACAAATGGCATATCAAACATTTCCGAGCTTGAGTCTCATCATGCCTGCAACGTTTGGGAGAGATTGGACATTGTGTTTTTGAGTGGCAGCAGATTACTGCTTTTTGGCGAGTGATTAAAACTCCACGTGCCGCCATGACCACCCCGTTTCCCTGAACGTAAAAAGCTTCGCAATTTAACATCACAAAGGTCTTTGGATTCCACACACTGGAGATTGGTTCAATATGATGAAATCCCTTGGAGGAGTTCGTCAAAGTATGAGGCCTGAAAAGAAGGGAAAATGTCGCCAAAATTACACATTCATTTTAAAATGGCTGACTTCCTGTTGGATTTGGGATATTGCTCCAAGAGACTTTTTTGTACATCTTGATATCTCCTATAAGCTTACCAGGTTTCAGACTCATACATAAACCACAGAGCAGGGGCTGTTGTTTTGAAATTTTGTAGGGGGCGCTGTGGAGCCATTTTGCGGTATTCAGTGAAAATGATCACATAACAAGATAGCCCTCATCACATTGGAGGTGTGCGCCAAATTTCAAGACTTTTTAAACTTTCCAAGCCCCTCAAAATCCACTTCAACTTTGATGGTGAACTGCGTTGCCACCAGGGTGCGCCGTTCAGTTTAAAGTCACAATTTTCACACTGAAGCATCACGAGGGACTGATGGTGATATTCACCGCTTTTGAGGTGGCCACGATGAACCTGTGACAATCAGTACAACAAAATGTAAGACATGACATTTCCTGGTGCCACTAGGTGGCGCTCTACGTATTCCTGACAATGCGCACATCAGTCTGTTCAGGGCGGGTCTGACATCATGCCTGTAAAGTCTGGTACGGATCAGATTGGATTTCATTGAGTTACACTAATTTGTTTCTTCATGGCGAGACATCAATAATCGCCATGCTGCTGGGGTCATACCCTTTCGCGAAAACTCACAGTTTTCACTGTAACCCAAGACCAACTCCTTAAGGCTTTCCTGGAGAATTTTCAGGCTTCAGATGTCACCCATAACAATACTGTACACCAAAGTGTAAAACATGACATTTCCTGTTGCCACTAGGTGGCGCTGTCCCTGGTGTCAAATATGGCAGTTAAAATATGTTCAGGGGTGGAGCCTTATCATATATCTGCTCTTTGGTCCAGGTCGGACCATGTATGACAGTTTGAGAGGCAATAAGATTTTCATGGCAAGTCATCGAAATTCGCCATGGCGCCACGGGCTCACCGTATCACGAAAACTCAAAAGCTCCGCAATTTAACATGGCCCAGGTGTGTAGTTGACACTGACCAAATATGAAGCTTATACGACCAAATCCCAAGGAGGAGTTCGAAAAAGATCGAGGCATGGAAATGGCAAAATTAGAGTCAAAATGTCACCTTCACCTCTAAATTGCGGACTTCCTGTTGGGTTTGCGTCAATGGGCCCACAGACTTTTTTGCTCGTCTTGGCATGATACACATGTGTGCCAAATTTCATACATGTAGCTCAAACGATGTGTTCGTAGGGCTGCATTTAACAAGGCATAGGTGGCGCTACAGAGCCATTTCCCAGTGCTCATGTGTAAAACCATTAAAATACAAAATTTTTCACCAGACCTGGCATGTGTGCAAAATTTCATGAGTTTTTGAGCATGTTTAGGCCTTCAAAAAGGCCCTTGTTTTGCCTGAATAATAATAATAATAATAATAATAATAGTAATAATAATAATAATAATAATAATAATAATAATAATAAGAAACGGAGCAGATACAATAGGGCCTTCGCACTCTCGGTGCTCGGGCCCTAATTAAAGCTGCAAGCAGCGATATGAGGGCCCTCGCACCCCAGCACGTCGAGTCACGCCCAACACCTACAACCAGCACGTCGGATCTGATGTCACATTGATGGAATTTATACGTAGAACCACCAGCTAAAATTTCATCTCATTCAATCATGATTATAGTCGTCCCACTAGGTGGCGCTCTAATCATTACTGACAAATGGCATAACAATCATTTCCGAGCTCCAGTCTCACCACGCCTGCGACATTTGGGAGAGATTGGACATTGTGTTTTGGAGTGACAGCAGATTACAGGTTTTTGGCGAGTGATTGAAACTCCACGTGCCGCCATGACCATCCCGTTTCCCTGAACGTAAAAAGCTTCGCAATTTAACATCACAAAGGTCTTTAGATTCCACGCACTGGAGATTGGGTCAATGTGATGAAATCCCTTGGAGGAGTTCGTCAAAGACCTCTGCCTTAAAAGAGGTGAAAATGTCAAGAAAATTACACATTAATTTCAAAATGGCTGACTTCCTGTTGGATTTGGAATATTGCTCCAAGAGACTTTTTTGTACATCTTGATATCTCCCACAAGCTTACCAGGTTTCAGACTCATAGATAAAACACAGAGCAGGGGCTGTTGTTTTGAAATTTTGTAGGGGGCGCTATGGAGCCATTTTGCGCTATTCACGGAAAGTGATCACATAACAAGAAAGCCATCATCACATTGGAGGTGTGCGCCAAATTTCAAGACTTCGTAAACTTTCCAAGCCCCTCAAAAGGCACTTCATCTTTCATGGTGAACTGCGTTGCCACCAGGGTGCGCCGTTCAGTTTAAAGTCACAATTATCTCACTGAAGCATCATAAGGGACTGATGGTGATATTCACCGCTTTTGAAGTGGCCACGATGAACCTGTGAAAATCAGTACAACAAAATATAAGACATGACATTTCCTGTTCCCACTAGGTGGCGCTCTACGTATTCCTAAAAATGGGCACATCAATCTGTTCAGGGTGGGTCTGACATCATGCCTTTAAAGTCTGGTACTGATCAGATTGGATTTCATTGAGTTACACTAATTTGTTTCTTCATGGCGAGACATCAATGTTCGCCATGGTGCTGGGGTCACACCCTCCGCGAAAACTCACAGTTTTCACTGTAACCCAAGACCAACTCCTTAAGGCTTTCCTTGAGAAATTTGAGGCCGCAGATGTCACCCATTACAATACTGTACACCAAAGTGTAAAACATGACATTTCCTCTTCCCACTAGGTGGCGCTGTTCCTGGTGTCAAATATGGCAGTTGAAATGTGTTCAGGGGTGGAGCCTTAGCATATGTGTGCTCTTTGGTCCAGGTCGGACCATGTATGACAGAATGAGAGGCAATAAGATTTTCATGGCGAGTCATCCAAATTCGCCATGGCGCCACGGCCTCACCGTATCGCGAAAACTCAAAAGCTCCGCAATTTAACATTGCCCAGGTGTGTAGTTGACACTGACCAAATATGAAGCTTATACGACCAAATCCCAAGGAGGAGTTCGAAAAAGTTCGAGGCATGGAAATGGCAAAATTAGAGCCAAAATGTCACCTTCACGTCTAAATGGCGGACTTCCTGTTGGGTTTGCGTCAATGGGCCCACAGACTTTTTTGTTCGTCTTGGCAAGATACACATGTGTGCCAAATTTCATACATGTAGCTCAAACCATGTGTTCGTAGGGCTGCATTTAACAATGCATAGGTGGCGCTACAGAGCCAATGCCAAGTGCTCATGTGTAAAACCATTAAAATACAAAATTTTTCACCAGACCTGGCATGTGTGCAAAATTTCATGAGTTTTTGAGCATGTTTAGGCCCTCAAAAAGGCCCTTGTTTTGCCTGAATAATAATAATAATAATAATAATAATAATAATAATAATAATAATAATAATAATAATAATAATAAGAAACAGAGCAGATACAATAGGGCCTTCGCACTCTCGGTGCTCGGGCCCTAATAATAATAATAATTAAAGCTGCAAGCAGCGATATGAGGGCCCTCGCACCCCAGCACGTCGAGCCAAGCCCAACACCTAAAACCAAGCACGTCCGATCTGATGTCACATTGATCGAATTCATGCATTTAACCACCAGCTAAAATTTCATCTCATTCAACCATTATTTTAGTCGTCCCACTAGGTGACACTCTAACCATTACGGACAAATGGCATAACAAACATTTCCGAGCTCGAGTCTCATCACACTTGCAACCTTTGGGAGAGATTGGACATTGTGTTTTTGAGTGACAGCAGATTACTGCTTTTTGGCGAGTGATTGAAACTCCATGTACCGCCATGACCACCCCGTTTCCCTGAACGTAAAAAGCTTCGCAATTTAACATCACAAAGGTCTTTAGATTCCACAGACAGGAGATCGCGCCAATGTGATGAAATCCCTTGGAGGAGTTCGTCAAAGAACGGTGCCTGAAAAGAGGTGAAAATGTCCCCAAAATTACACATTCATTTAAAAATGGCTGACTTCCTGTTGGATTTGGGATATTGCTCCAAGAGACTTTTTTGTACATCTTGACATCTACCATAAGCTCACCAGGTTTCAGACTCATAGATAAAACACAGAGCAGGGGCTGTTGTTTTGAAATTTTGTAGGGGGCGCTCTGGAGCCATTTTGCACTATTCAAGGAAAGTGATCACAAAACAACAAAGCCCTCATCACATTGGAGGCGTGCGCCAAATTTTAAGACTTTTCACACTTTCCAAGCCCCTCAAAAGCCACTTCAATGGTCATGGTGAACTGGGTTGCCACCAGGGTGCGCCGTTCAGTTTAAAGTCACAATTTTCTCACTGAAGCATCACGAGGGACTGATGGTGATATTCACCGCTTTTCAGGTGGCCACGATGAACCTGTGACAATCAGTACAACAAAGATAAAGACATGACATTTTCTTTTGCCACTAGGTGGCGCTCCTCGTATTCCTGACAATGGGCACATCAATCTGTTCAGGGGGGGTCTGACATCATGCCTGTAAAGTCTGGTACGGATCAGATTGGTTTTCATTGAGTTATACTAATTTGTTTCTTTATGGCGAGGCATCAATGTTCGCCATGCTGCTGGGGTCACACCCTTTCGCGAAAACTCACAGTTATCACTGTAAGCCAAGACCAACTCCTTAAGGCTTTCCTGGAGAAATTTGAGGCTGCAAATGTCACTCATCACAATACTGTACACCAAAGTGTAAAACATGACATTTCCTGTTCCCACTAGGTGGCGCTGTCCCTGGTGTCAAATATGGCAGTTGAAATATGTTCAGGGGTGGAGCCTTATCATATGTGTGCTCTTTGGTCCACGTCGGACCATGTATGACAGAATGAGAGACAATAAGATTTTCATGGCGAGTCATCGAAATTCGCCGTGGCGCCACGGCCTCACCGTATCGCGAAAACTCAAAAGCTCCGCAATTTAACATGGCCCAGCTGTGTAGTTGACACTGACCAAATATGAAGCTTATACGACCAAATCCCAAGGAGGAGTTCGAAAAAGTTCGAGGCATGGAAATTGCAAAATTAGAGCCAAAATGTCACCTTCACTTGCAAATGGCGGACTTCCTGTTGGGTTTGCGTCAATGGTCCCACTGACTTTTTTGTTCGTCTTGGCATGATACACATGTGTGCCAAATTTCATACATGTAGCCCCTACGATGTGTTCGTAGGGCTGCATTTAACAAGGCATAGGTGGCGCTCTAGAGCCATTTCTCAGTGCTCATATGTAAAACCATTAAAATACAAAATTTTTCACCAGACCTGGCATGTGTGCAAAATTTCATGAGTTTTTGAGCATGTTTAGGCCCTCAAAAAGGACCTTGTTTTGCCTGAATAATAATAATAATAATAATAATAATAATAATAATAATAATAATAATAATAATAATAAGAAACAGAGCAGATACAATAGGGCCTTCGCACTCTCGGTGCTCGGGCCCTAATTAAAGCTGCAAGCAGCGATATGAGGGCCCTCGCACCCCAGCACGTCGAGTCACGCCCAACACCTACAACCAGCACGTCCGATCTGATGTCACATTGATGGAATTCATACGTAGAACCACCAGCTCAAATTTCATGTCATTCAATCATGATTATAATCGTCCCACTAGGTGGCGCTCTAACCATCACTGACAAATGGCATAACAAACATTTCCTAACTCGTGTCTCATGATAACTGCGACCTTTGGGAGAGATTTGACATTATATTTTGGAGTGACAGCAGATGACTACTTTTTGGCGAGTGATTAAAACTCCACGTGTCGCCATGACCACCCCGTTTCCCTGAACGTAAAAAGCTTCGCAATTTAACATCACAAAGGTCTTTAGATTCCACATACTGGAGATTGCGGCAATATGATGAAATCCCTTGGAGGAGTTCGTCAAAGAACGGTGCCTGAAAAGAGGTGAAAATGTCGCCAAAATTACACATTAATATCAAAATGGCTGACTTCCTGTTGGATTTGGAATAATGCTCCAAGAGACTTTTTTGTACATCTTGATATCTCCCATAACCTTTCCAAGTTTCAGACTCATACATAAAACACAGAGCAGGGGCTGTTGTTTTGAAATTTTGTAGGGGGCGCTATGGAGGCATTTTGCGCTATTCACAGAAAGTAATCACATAACAAGAAAGCCCTCATCACATTGGAGGTGTGCGCCAAATTTCAAGACTTCTTAAACTTTTCAAGCCCCTCAAAATCCGCTTCATCTTTAATGGTGAAGTGCGTTGCCACCAGGGTGCGCCGTTCAGTTTAAAGTCACAATTTTCTCACTGAAGCATCACGAGGGACTGATCGTGATATTCACCGCTTTTGAGGTGGCCACGAAGTACCTGTGAAAATCAGTACAACAAAATGTAAGACATGACATTTCCTGTTCCCACTAGGTGGCGCTCTACGTATTCCTGACAATGGGCACATCAATTTGTTCAGGACGGGTCTGACATCATCCCTGTAAAGTCTGGTACTGATCAGACTGGATTTCATTGAGTTATACTAATTTGTTTCTTCATGGCGAGACATCAAAGTTCGCCATGCTGCAGGGGTCACACCCTTCCGCGAAAACTCACAGTTTTCACTGTAACCCAAGACCAACTCCTTAAGGATTTCCTGGAGAAATTTGAGGATGCAGATGTCACCCATCACAATACTGTACACCAACGTGTAAAACATGACATTTCCTGTTGCCACTAGGTGGCGTTCTCCCTGGTGTCAAATATGGCAGTTGAAATATGTTCAGGGGTGGAGCCTTATCATATCTGTGCCCTTTGGTCCAGGTCAGACCATGTATGACAGAATGAGAGGCAATAAGATTTCGATGGCGAATCATCGAAATTCGCCGTGGCGCCACCGCTTCACCGTATCACGAAAACTCAAAAGCTCCGCAATTTAACATGGCCCAGGTGTGTAGTTGACACTGACCAAAGATGAAGCTTATACATCCAAATCCCAAGGAGGAGTTCGAAAAAGTTCGAGGCATGGAAATGGCAAAATTAGAGCCAAAATGTCACCTTCACGTCTAAATGGCGGACTTCCTGTTGGGTTTGCGTCAATGGGCCCACAGACTTTTTTGTTCGTCTTGGCAAGATACACATGTGTGCCAAATTTCATACATGTAGCTCAAACCATGTGTTCGTAGGGCTGCATTTAACAATGCATAGGTGGCGCTACAGAGCCAATGCCAAGTGCTCATGTGTAAAACCATTAAAATACAAAATTTTTCACCAGACCTGGCATGTGTGCAAAATTTCATGAGTTTTTGAGCATGTTTAGGCCCTCAAAAAGGCCCTTGTTTTGCCTGAATAATAATAATAATAATTAAAGCTGCAAGCAGCGATATGAGGGCCCTCGCACCCCAGCACGTCGAGCTACGCCCAACACCTACAGCCAGTGCGTCGGATCTGATGTCACATTGATGGAATTCATGCATTTAACCACCAGCTAACATTTTATGTAATTCAACCATTATTATAGTCGTCCCACTAGGTGGCGCTCTAACCATTACTGACAAATGGCATAACAAACATTTCCGAGGTCAAGTCTAATCACGCCTGCGACCTTTGGGAGAGATTGGACATTGTGTTTTTGAGTGACAGCAGATTACAGGTTTTTGGCGAGTGATTGAAACTCCACGTGCCGCCATGACCACCCCGTTTCCCTGAACGTAAAAAGCTTCGCAATTTAACATCACAAAGGTCTTTAGATTCCACACACTGGAGATTGGGTCAATATGATGAAATCCCTTGGAGGAGTTCGTCAAAGAATGAGGCTTGAAAAGAGGGGAAAATGTCGCAGAAATTACACATTAATTTCAAAATGGCTGACTTCCTGTTGGATTTGGGATATTGCTCCAAGAGACTTTTTTGTACATCTTGATATCTTCCATAAGCGTACCAGGTTTCAGACTCATACATAAAACACAGAGCAGGGGCTGTTGTTTTGAAATATTGTAGGGGGCGCTGTGGAGCCATTTTGGGCTATTCAATGAAAGTGATCACATAACCAGAAAGCCCTCTTCACATTGGAGGTGTGGCCCAAATTTGAAGACTTTTTAAACTGTCCAAGCCCTTCAATATCCGCTTCATCTTTCATGGTGAACTGCGTTGCCACCAGGGTGCGCTGTTCAGTTTAAAGTCACAATTTTCTCACTGAAGCATCACGAGGGACTGATCGTGATATTCACTGCTTTTGAGGTGGCCACGATAAACCTGTGAAAATCAGTACAACAAAATGAAAGACATGACATTTCTTGTTGCCACTAGGTGGCGCTCTATGTATTCCAGACAATGGGCGCATCAATCTGTTCAGGGCGGGTCTGACATCATGTCTGTAAAGTCTGGTACTGATCAGACTGGATTTCATTGAGTTATACTAATTTGTTTCTTCATGGCGAGACATCAATGTTCGCCATGCTGTAGGGGTCACACCCTCTGACGAAAACTCACAGTTTTCACTGTAAGCCAAGACCAACTCCTTAAGGCTTTCCTGGAGAAATTTGAGACTTCAGATGTCACCCATCACATTACTGTACCCCAAAGTGTAAAACATGACATTTCCTGTTCCCACTAGGTGGCGCTGTCCCTGTTGTTAAATATGGCAATTGAAATATGTTTAGGGGTGGAGCCTTATCATATGTGTGCTCTTTGGTCCAGGTCGGACCATGTATGACAGAATGAGAGGCAATAAGATTTTCATGGCGAGTCATCGAAATTCGCCATGGCGCCATGGCCTCACAGTATCACGAAAACTCAAAAGCTCCGCAATTTAACATGGCCCAGGTGTGTAGTGTACACTGACCAAATATGAAGCTTATACAACCAAATCCCAAGGAGGAGTTCGAAAAAGTTCGAGGCATGGAAATGGCAAAATTGGAGCCAAAATGTCACCTTCAATCCAAAATGGCGGACTTCCTGTTGGGTTTGCGTCAATGGTCCCAATGACTTTTTTGTTCGTCTTAGCATGATACACATGTGTGCCAGTTTTCATACATGTAGCTCAAACGATGTGTTCGTAGGGCTGCATTTAACAAGGCATAGGTGGCGCTCTAGAGCCATTTCCCAGTGCTCATATGTAAAACCATTAAAATACAAAATTTTTCACCAGACCTGGCATGTGTGCAAAATTTCATGAGTTTTTGAGCATGTTAAAGCCCTCAAAAAGGCCCTTGTTTTGCCTGAATAATAATAATAATAATAATAATAATAATAATAATAATAATAATAATAATAAAAATAATAATAATAATAAGAAACAGAGCAGATACAATAGGGCCTTCGCACTCTCGGTGCTCGGGCCCTAATAATAATAATAATAATAATAATAATAATAATAATAATAATAATAATAATAAGAAACAGAGCAGATACAATAGGGCCTTCGCACTCTCGGTGCTCGGGCCCTAATAATAATAATAAGAAGAAGAAACGGAGCAGATACAATAGGGCCTTCGCACTCTCGGTGCCAAAATTTAACATGGCCCAGCTGTGTAGTTGACACTGACCAAATATGAAGCTTATACGACCAAATCCCAAGGAGGAGTTCGAAAAAGTTCGAGGCATGGAAATGGCAAAATTAGAGCCAAAATGTCACCTTCAATCCAAAATGGCGGACTTCCTGTTGGGTTTGCGTCAATGGGCCCACAGGCTTTTTTGTTCGTCTTCGCATGATACACATGTGTGCCAAATTTCATACATGCAGCTCCAACGATGTGTTCGTAGGGCTGCATTTAACAACACCTAGGTGGCGCTACAGAGCCATTTCCAAGTGCTCATGTGTAAAACCATTAAAATACAAAATTTTTCACCAGACCTGGCATATGTGCAAAATTTCATGAGTTTTTGAGCATGTTTAGGCCCTCAAAAAGGCCCTTGTTTAGCCTGAATAATAATAATAAGAAGAAGAAGAAGAAGAAGAAGAAGAAACGGAGCAGATACAATAGGGCCTTCGCACTCTCGGTGCCAAAATTTAACATGGCCCAGCTGTGTAGTTGACACTGACCAAATATGAAGCTTATACGACCAAATCCCAAGGAGGAGTTCGAAAAAGTTCGAGGCATGGAAATGGCAAAATTAGAGCCAAAATGTCACCTTCAATCCAAAATGGCGGACTTCCTGTTGGGTTTGCGTCAATGGGCCCACAGGCTTTTTTGTTCGTCTTCGCATGATACACATGTGTGCCAAATTTCATACATGCAGCTCCAACGATGTGTTCGTAGGGCTGCATTTAACAACACCTAGGTGGCGCTACAGAGCCATTTCCAAGTGCTCATGTGTAAAACCATTAAAATACAAAATTTTTCACCAGACCTGGCATATATGCAAATTTTCATGAGTTTTTGAGCATGTTTAGGCCCTCAAAAAGGCCCTTGTTTTGCCTGAATAATAATAATAATAAGAAGAAGAAGAAGAAGAAGAAGAAGAAGAAACGGAGCAGATACAATAGGGCCTTCGCACTCTCGGTGCTCGGGCCCTAATAATAATGAACAGAGCAGATACAATAGGGCCTTCGCACTCTCAGTGCTCGGGCCCTAATAATAATAATAATTAAAGCTGCAAGCAGCGATACGAGGGACCTCGCACCCCCGGCGCATCGAGCCACACCCAACACCTACAACCAGCACATCCGATCTGATGTCACATTGATGGAATTCATGCATTTAACCACCAGCTAACATTTCATCTCATTCAATTATGATTATAGTCGTCCCACTAGGTGGCGCTCTAACCATTACTGACAAACGGCATAGCAAACATTTTCAAGCTCGAGTCTCATCATAACTGCGACCTTTAGGAGAGATTAGACATTGTGTTTTAGAGTGACAGCGGATTACTGCTTTTTGGCGAGTGATTGAAACTCCACGTGCCGCCATGACCACCCCTTTTCCCTGAACGTAAAAAGCTTCGCAATTTAACATCACAAAGGTCTTTAGATTCCACGCACTGGAGATCGCGGCAATATGATGAAATCCCTTGGAGGAGTTCGTCAAAGAACGGTGCCTTAAAAGAGGTGAAAATGTCGCCAAAATTACACATTCATTTTAAAATGGCTGACTTCCTGTTGGATTTGGGATATTGCTCCAAGAGACTTTTTTGTACATCTTGATATCTTCCATAAGCTTACCAGGTTTCAGACTCATAGATGAAACACAGAGCGAGGGCTGATGTTTTGAAATATTGTAGGGGGCGCTGTGGAGCCATTTTGGGCTATTCAATGAACATGATGAGAGAACCTGAAAGCCCTCATCACATTGGAGGTGTGCGCCAAATTTCAGGACTTTTTAAACTTTCCAAGCCCCTCAAAAGCCACTTCATTGTTCATGGTGAACTGCGTTGCCACCAGGGTGCGCCGTTCAGTTTAAAGTCACAATTTTCTCACTGAAGCATCAAGAGGGGCTGCTGGTGATATTCACCGCTTTTGAGGTAGCCACGATGAACCTGTGAAAATCAGTACAACAAAATGAAAGACGTGACATTTCCTGGTGCCACTAGGTGGCGGTCTACGTATTCCTGACAATGGGCACATCAATCTGTTCAGGGCGGGTCTGACATCATGCCTGTAAAGTCTGGTTCTGATCAGATTGGATTTCATTGAGTTACACTAATTTGTTTCTTCATGGCGAGACATCAATGTTCGCCATGCTGCTGGGGTTACCCCCTTTCGCGAAAACTCACAGTTTTCACTGTAACCCAAGACCAACTCCTTAAGGCTTTCCTGGAGAAATTTGAGGCTGCAGATGTCACCGATCACAATACTGTACCCCAAAGTGTAAAACATGACATTTCCTCTTCCCACTAGGTGGCGCTGTCCCTGAGGTCAAATGTGGCAGTTGAAATATGTTCAGGGGTGGAGCCTTATCACATGTGTGCTCTTTGGTCCACGTCGGACCATGTATGACAGAATGAGAGGCATTAAGATTTTCATGGCGAGTCATCGAAATTCGCCGTGGCGCCACGGCCTCACCGTATCGCGAAAACTCAAAAGCTCCGCAATTTAACATGACCCAGGTGTGTAGTTGACACTGACCAAATATGAAGCTTATACGACCAAATCCCAAGGAGGAGTTCGAAAAAGTTCGAGGCATGGAAATGGCAAAATTAGAGCCAAAATGTCACCTTCAATCCAAAATGGCAGACTTCCTGTTGGGTTTGCGTCAATGGGCCCACAGGCTTTTTTGTTCGTCTTCGCATGATACGCATGTGTGCCAAATTTCATACATGCAGCTCCAACGATGTGTTCGTAGGGCTGCATTTAACAACACATAGGTGGCGCTACAGAGCCATTTCCCAGTGCTCATGTGTAAAACCATTAAAATACAAAATTTTTCACCAGACCTGGCATGTGTGCAAAATTTCATGAGTTTTTGAGCATGTTTAGGCCCTCAAAAAGGCCCTTGTTTTGCCTGAATAATAATAATAATAATAATAATTAAAGCTGCAAGCAGCGATATGAGGGCCCTCGCACCCCAGCACGTCGAGCCAAGCCCAACACCTAAAACCAAGCACGTCCGATCTGATGTCACATTGATGGAATTCATGCATTTAACCACCAGCTAAAATTTCATCTCATTCAACCATTATTATAGTCGTCCCACTAGGTGGCACTCTAACCATTACGGACAAATGGCATAACAAACATTTCCGAGCTCGAGTCTCATCACACTTGCGACCTTTGGGAGAGATTGGACATTGTGTTTTTGACTGACAGCAGATTACTGCTTTTTGGCGAGTGATTGAAACTCCATGTACCGCCATGACCACCCCGTTTCCCTGAATGTAAAAAGCTTCGCAATTTAACATCACAAAGGTCTTTAGATTCCACAGACAGGAGATCGCGCCAATGTGATGAAATCCCTTGGAGGAGTTCGTCAAAGAACGGTGCCTGAAAAGAGGTGAAAATGTCCCCAAAATTACACATTCATTTAAAAATGGCTGACTTCCTGTTGGATTTGGGATATTGCTCCAAGAGACTTTTTTGTACATCTTGACATCTACCATAAGCTCACCAGGTTTCAGACTCATAGATAAAACACAGAGCAGGGGCTGTTGTTTTGAAATTTTGTAGGGGGCGCTCTGGAGCCATTTTGCACTATTCAAGGAAAGTGATCACAAAACAACAAAGCCCTCATCACATTGGAGGCGTGCGCCAAATTTTAAGACTTTTCACACTTTCCAAGCCCCTCAAAAGCCACTTCAATGGTCATGGTGAACTGGGTTACCACCAGGGTGCGCCGTTCAGTTTAAAGTCACAATTTTCTCACTGAAGCATCACGAGGGACTGATGGTGATATTCACCGCTTTTCAGGTGGCCACGATGAACCTGTGAAAATCAGTACAACAAAATGTAAGACATGACATTTTCTTTTGCCACTAGGTGGCGCTCCTCGTATTCCTGACAATGGGCACATCAATCTGTTCAGGGCAGGTTTGACATCATGCCTGTAAAGTCTAGTACGGATCAGATTGGATTTCATTGAGTTACACTAATTTGTTTCTTCATGGCGAGACATCAATGTTCGCCATGCTGCTGGGGTCACACCCTTTCGCGAAAACTCACACTTTTCACTATAACCCAAGACCAACTCCTTAAGGCTTTCCTGGAGGAATTTGAGGCTGCAAATGTCACCCATAACAATACTGTACACCAAAGTGTAAAACATGACATTTCCTGTTCCCACTAGGTGGCGCTCTCCCTGGTGTCAAATATGGCAGTTGAAATATGTTCAGGGGTGGAGCCCTATCATATGTGTGCTCTTTGGTCCACGTCGGACCATGTATGACAAAATGAGAGACAATAAGATTTTCATGGCGAGTCATCAAAATTCGCCGTGGCGCCACGGCCTCACCGTATCGCGAAAACTCAAAAGCTCCGCAATTTAACATCGCCCAGGTGTGTAGTTGACACTGACCAAAGATGAAGCTTATACATCCAAATCCCAAGGAGGAGTTCGAAAAAGTTCGAGGCATGGAAATGGCAAAATAAGACCCAAAATGTCACGTTCACCTCTAAATTGCGGACTTCCTGTTGGGTTTGCGTCAATGGGCCCACTGACTTTTTTGTTCGTCTTGGCATGATACACATGTGTGCCAAATTTCATACATGTAGCTCAAACGATGTGTTCCTAGGGCTGCATTTAACAAGGCATAGGTGGCGCTACAGAGCCATTTCTCAGTGCTCATGTGTAAAACCATTAAAATACAAAATTTTTCACCAGACCTGGCATGTGTGCAAAATTTCATGAGTTTTTGAGCATGTTTAGGCCCTCAAAAAGGCCCTTGTTTTGCCTGAATAATAATAATAATAATAATAATAATAATAATAATAATAATAAGAAACGGAGCAGATACAATAGGGCCTTCGCACTCTCGGTGCTCGGGCCCTAATAATAATAATAATAATAATAAGAAGAAGAAACGGAGCAGATACAATAGGGCCTTCGCACTCTCGGTGCTCGGGCCCTAATAAGAAACGGAGCAGATACAATAGGGCCTTCGCACTCTCGGTGCTCGGGCCCTAATAATAAGAAACGGAGCAGATACAATAGGGCCTTCGCACTCTCGGTGCTCGGGCCCTAATAAACAAAGCAGCAGTGTTGGGGAGTAACGGAATACATGTTACATATTACGTATTTAGATGTTACGTATTTAGAATACAAAATATGAGTAACTGTATTCCGTTACAGTTACCGTTTAAAAAGGTGGTATTCAGAATACAGTTACTTTGTTGAAATAAATGGATTACTTTCCTGTTTCATATTGTGGCGGGTCAGGACTGTTTGGGTTTGTTTGACAGCTACGCTCTGTTGTTCCAGGCGGCAGCGTTACGGTTGCCATGGTTACAGGGTGACGCTCTCTCTCTCTCTGCGTGTTTCCTGGGTGAGAGAGCGCTTTTTTGTTGTTGTTGTTGTTGTGCTAAGCTAAAAGGCAGAATGCTACAGGCATGGCCCTAAAGAATGTAGCCTCATGGGCAGTGTAGTCCGTGGTGCAGCGAGAATGGACTACCATACACGTTATGTGTCTGTGAGCGAGGAAGGGAGAGAAAGGAAAAGTCTGAGCTGTCACGGAGCAAAAACGGGAGCTGGAAGCATGTAAATATAATAATAACCACTGCAGCCAAGAAGAGTGCCTGACGAGCCCATTTGTAAGTAAGCTATTAAGACTCAACTGTACACTGTGTTCGTGTTTTCCTCCGGAAAAAATAAGTTCCGTTGGAGCAGCCTTTCAACGCCTCTCTCTGTCTCTCGCTAGCAAAGTTGACCCAGACAACAAAGTAAAGCTAGTTTTCAGCTACGAGCCCGACACGAACCCGACGTATTAGCCAGCGGTCCCTTTACTATGGTTCGGAGCCGCGGACCTTCTGTAACAGTAATAAATCACATTCACGTAGTTGTAAACAGCATGATAATATATTAAGTAATCCAAAGTATTCAGAATACGTTACCCTCATTGAGTAACATAACGGAATACGTTACAGAATACATTTTGGGGCATGTATTCGGTATTCTGTAATGGAATACATTTTAAAAGTAACCTTCCCAACACTGCAGAGCAGATACAATAGGGCCTTCGCACTCTCAGTGCTCGGGCCCTAATAATCCAATCAGAGAACAGATGGGTTTGGCTGTCGGAGGGGCGCTTTTTTTGAACTGCAGGTCTTTGAAGGGAATAAATGCCCTTTTACATGCCAACCCAGCGTTTTCCTTCATCACCACGAAGGAAAACAGTCTGTGGTCGTCCGAGTTTGGTGATTTTTGTGTCACAGGTCTACGTGCTTAATACAGGGACTTCCACAGCCTTTTCAACAGCGCTGCGGACCGCGGGGGGGGGGTTAGCGGACCTAGCTGCTATTGGATATTTATATGGAGATCCTCCAGCTTCAAACTGTATTGCCCTTCAAGGACCTGCAGTTCAAAAAAGTGCCCCTCTGACAGCCAAACCCATCTGTTCTCTGATTGGATTATTACATTTGTGACTGACATGACATTGACCAATCAGATGAAAGGAAGAAAAATAGGGTCAAAATTCGTACTTGTAACTTGCAGGGTTTTTTTTTTGGCTAAGTCCACACACAAATCTTTTTTACGCACACACAAATTCTTTTTACACATACAAATCTTTTTTACACATACAAATCTTTTTTACGCACACACAAATTCTTTTTACACATACAAATCTTTTTTACACACACACAAATATTTTTTACACATACAAATCCTGATTTACAAGTACAAAACTGATTTACAAGTACAAAATATTAATGACAACATTTTGAGCTCATAAATTGGAGCCATAAATAAAAGACTAAAGAGACAAATGGGAATGTGGTTGCAATCCAAAGTCAGAGTAAGATTTTTTTCAGTTTCACAGTCTTTTATTTACAGTCTGTTTCTTTTGGTGGTAAACCTGTTTCACATGTTTGGACCACATTTTAGGCCTACATAGCTGCTGGTTGAAGCTATGTGTGCTGTTTGCAGCAATGCTGCAAAGAGCACACTTAAAAATACAAAATTCTTCATTGATTTGAGCTGTGGGGTTTGCTACACTTGGCAGAAAATTAAAGAGTAAACAGTGAAAGCCACAAACTCAAGTCACGAAATCCTTGAATTCCATTTTTAATCTGAACAGAAACTTCCAAGGGTCTGTGGACAATTGATGACCATCCAGTGCAGCAGGTGGTGATAATGTACCTTAAAGCGCTAACCGCCAAAAAATCCAAAAAGAAGAAGAAGAAGACAAGGAACACGACGACGAGGAAGAAGAAGCCACAGAGTTCCCGTTTCATTGCTGTTTGTTTCTCTGTTTTTTCCCTCTCCCATCTAAAAGTAAGTGCCAAGGTAAGTTTGATCTGAGTTCAGTCAATCTTGAGCTTTATGAAGTTTTCTGAATGAAGTTTTCTGTTCCTCTCTGTGAGAGGTGGTGGGAGAAGACCGTTAAAGGCGAGGCTGTGGAGTGTAGCAAAATAGCTGGGTATGTGTATAAGTGTGCAAAACAATAGATTAGAAGTGAGCCACGAGTATAGTATGGTCACGTTTTGTGAATTGTTTTTGTCACTACTGATCACGCGCTCAACACACACTCTACACGTGCTTGCGTCACACACGCGCACTCTCAAGTATTCAGCTGGACTGGCCATCGGACATACCGAGCATTTCTTTGTTTATCGCCCACTTTGCCCCAGAAAGAGGAAAACCGCGTATGTTGGCGAAAAAGTGCTATAATGAAATACATTTATTTATATTAAAACACAGCTGCCTTTATCTTATCAGCGCAAAGTTGTGCCCACTGTGCATTTGATTCTAATAACAGGCCTCAGTCTCTCCTGGTACTGCTGTGCCATACTGCTAAATTTGGTATTGGTGTTTAAACCTTTTGTGTTTGTTTCAAACAAGTTGCCCACTTGGGGAAGCTAAAACTTGTTCTTTGTGCTGTCAGATGACCATATGAGACACTTTGACTCTTCGGTGCAGTGTGGAGCCTAACAAAGATCTGTTTTGTGTCCCAGCTGATCAGCAGGAGGAGAAGAGTCTGACAGAGCAGCAGAGGAACATTTTCAGCCATCTGGACTCAGCTGAGTCACTACAGAGAAAACAATGAGCTCAACACAGAAGGTGACAGATACTAGTGATAACTAATACCCATTAAAAGCTGAAGTACTGATATATATTTTACGCAAAACTTATTGATCCTTGTGCTATATTAATGTAATTTAATGTTATAATAATGTATTAAAACAGTGCCTACATTGCAGAGGGTGACTTTCCCTCTAAACAGGAACATGAGCAGGGAAGAGGTTAAAGTGGGATTGAGCAGGTGAACCCTAAAATCAGCTGTAGTGGCTCAGCGTGGGGAAAAGAATCACAGCTCACAATAAATTCTATTGAGAGCTCTAGTAGATTTTCTTAAAGTACAGGCTGTGATCAGCTGACCTGCTGCTCTCTGTGGATGTACACAACTGAATTCAACCAGATGTCAGCAGATGTTTCATGAGCTGTCCTGGCTGATTTCCATCCTCTACACTGACAGTACACTGTCTTTATATTAGACACTATACTGTTGGTATGAAGGTGGAACTCAGTGAATGAATGTCAGCATCATGAGCTTCAGTTTAAATGAATCTCTGCTACACTTGATGTAATCTAACTCTGACATGAGCACCACAGTCACTGTGCACCAGTCACACACTGTTCTTTACTTTAAATCCATCACAGTTCAGCAAACTAACCTGTTTATCCTGCACTAACCTGCAGAGGATCTTCATGCAGTCTTTAAATAACACAGTTAGTCTGCCTCAGATTGTTTTGCAGCATCTTTCAGTATATGAAAAACATAATGTCACATGTACAGACATGTATATTGATCAAATCCCACTGAGCAGTCCTTAACTTTAAATCTAACCTCTCCTCTTCCTCTCCTGTCCTGTGTGTCAACCTTGTTCTCATTCGACAGCATAACATACCGACGGTTTGTCACATCCTGAGGCATTCCTCAGGCACGCGAAAGTTAACCTTCTGCGTTCCTATGATACGCACCGGGTTGTGGATGGAAAGCAATAGATTAGCGCTGCTGGCGGTAATACACGTTCTAGCTCTGACCATAACCTGATCCCTAACACTAACCACCACCTTAATCATGTTAGATAGTGTTTTCCAAAACGATTACAGTAAACGTACATGTGTAGATTCATTCCAAATGGTTCTCATGTTTCCTAATTTTTCTGAACTAGTAATATAGGGATGTGTTGGGTGGCGGAAAGCATAACATACTGAAGATTTGTCATCTAGCACAAGCGTCAACAACCTTTAACACCCAAAGAGCCATTTGGATCCAGTTTCTAAGGAAAAGAAAACACTGGGAGCCGTAAATACTCTTAACATCTAAAATGAAGATAACACTGTGTATATTGTTTTTTTTAACCTTTATGCTTTGTATAAACAACTATAGTGTGTTGCTTATGAAATCCATGAAGTGCTAAAGAGAAAATTACAT
The DNA here is from genome assembly GCF_036321145.2 of Pelmatolapia mariae. Taxonomy (NCBI): domain Eukaryota; kingdom Metazoa; phylum Chordata; class Actinopteri; order Cichliformes; family Cichlidae; genus Pelmatolapia; species Pelmatolapia mariae. Next base: position 9,046,642 of record NC_086235.1, on the reverse strand, counting down.
TTTATTTATGTAATGATTACATTTTCAACTCTTAAAAAATAATAACAAAAAAGAAAGACAACCAGTTGAAGGTTTTAAATGAATTAAAAAGCTAAACTTTAATTAATCATGTAGCAAACAAAAACTGTTGTGAGTTGTCATCCTTATATCGCCTTTGGGCTTTCGGAGTATAGGGGAGCCTTGACCTGAATTTAGAAAATAATTGGAAAACAGCGCTATGCTCCTGAAAAATTAAAAATAAATATTTGCAAAATATTTTTTATTATAATAATATAATATTTATATAATAATGATAATATTTATTTTACCTGGTTAATGTGTGTCGCAGGGTGTGGCCCACAGTGCCGCTGCAGGAGAGGCACACGCACCTGAGCGGCATCTGGAATCACGCCTCGCCGACTTAAGTCTGTTGTTTGTATGTGTCGGGCTGTGAGCTGGAAAGCTACAGCCGGCTGTGTGTGTGAGAAAAGTGGTCAATAAAGAGATGCTGAAGAGCATGCTAATGCAAACATCGTCGGCTCTGCCGTGATATGTTTACAATGGGACTTCTGCGGTAAGCTGTCGTCTGTGAGGCGTGAGCGGTGTTCGTTTTTAACATAGTTCATGGTGGAGAATAGCTGCTCACTTACGGATGTAGATCCGAAGACGGACATTCCACAAATCAGGCGTGCTGATAGGCCACTCTCGTCAGAGGTAAATGCAAATGAATCTGCCCAGGCATCATTAAATGTTGTATTGTCTTCAGATATTTTTCTTTTCTTACATTTCTCCATACTTGGCCTACCTAGGGCTGAAAGTCTCCATAAATGCACGTTGTTTCAGTGGGTATACCAGCTTCCACTAAAATATGACTTTATTTTTATATTTCAAGATCACAATAATCTTCTAGTCTTCTTGTGTTAGTTGTTTTTTAGAACTAACACAAATAAAATACACTTCAGTTAAATACCATACCACGCAGAGCCACAGTATAAAGACTAAAGAGCCACAGGTTGCCGACCTCTGACCTAGCATAAAATGTTACACTTTGGGAATGTGTTGGTGTGTCTTAGCTAACTTCAGTCAGAGACAGAGAAAGATCTTTTTCTTTTCTCTTCCTGTGATATACAGCAGCTGGACTTTTAGCTAGCAACACACTGTGAGACAAACTGCACACAAACAGTTTGTGTGTTTGCTGATGTTTGTTGAGCTGATGGAAACGCTGCATTTGAAATTACCTGCCACTTAAAAAATTATTACTCCATTTATGCTCGCTTGTCTTCTGTATTGCTAGCTAGATGCTGAAGCACCGCGGCCATTGTTGACAAAAACACAACAATGGCCCACTTTAACAGTCCCTGACTATGACACACAGTTTTTCCTTTTTTATCTCATTTTAATGTGTCATACCCTGGTGATTAGTACACGATCATAATTGCCTTTCATGTGTTACTGTTTAGGCTCAGGTTGGTTTGATGTTTGATGCCTGCAGCGAAATAACTCCCCTCAAATGGCTATACAAAAAATCAATACATTTCAATATAGCTACCGTTCTGATTAATTTACATGTTGAAAGTGAGTGGGAAGAAGTAAACACTTATTTAATCCCACCCCTTTGCCATAAATTATCAGTTAATATTTAGTCAGCTTCCTTAGTGATATAATTTGTAATAAAAATAGCGATTTCTGATATACTATATACTATAATATCACATCATGATTTTTTGTTTTTGTAAATAGAGACATTCACTTAATTTCAATATTTTCCTTTTCTTTGTAGTTTGAGAAGATCATATTTTTATAACAGTTTTTGAACTCTTTTGGACATTGCTTTAATTCCATATTCAGACTGTTCCATAGTTTCACTCCATGAACAGAAACACAAAAGCTTTTTCTTGTAGTACGTACAGTCCCTGTTTTGAAGTTACAAAACCCCTTAAATTATAGCTTCCTTCTTTCAAAAAAAACATACTCTGAATATTACCTTTATTTTTTGCTTTGAATAGAATTTGTGCTGTTTGGAATTTCACTAGATCGTCAATTTTCAATATTTCAGACTGCAAAAATAGTGAGTTTGTATGTTCCCTATAACCTGCATTGTGGATGATTCGAATTGCTTTTTTTTTTTTTTTTTTGAAGAGTAAAAAGTGAATGTAATGTGGTTTTATAGTTGTTGCCCCAGACCTCTGCACAATAGCTTAAGTATGGTGAAACCAGTGAACAGTATAGAATATGAAGTGATGTTCTGTCGAATACCTGCTTTGCCTTGTTCAGTATTGCAATGCTTAGTGATACTTTAGAATGAATATATCTTACGTGAGCTCTCCAGTTAAGATTTTCATCTATTATTACCCCCAGAAATTTATTTTCACTGACTCTTTCAATATCAACACCATTTATTTGAATCTTTGCATTTGTATTTAAACTACTATTTCCAACTAACATAAGTTTAGATTTATTCAAATTTAATGATAATTTGTTTTTATCAAGCCAGAAATTTACTTTACTTATTTCATTAGTCATATCCTCCAATAAATTCTGCAGATCATCACCAGAGCAAAAAAAGTTTGTATCGTCAGCAAAGAGAACCGTTTTTAATACTTTGGACACTTTACAGATGTCGTTGATGTACAAGTTGAAGAATTTTGGACCCAAAACTGACCCTTGGGGGACATCACAAGCAATGTCCATACATAAGGAGCAACCATCATTTAATTTCACAAACTGCTTCCTGTCACTTAAATAACTCCAGACCCAATCTAAAACTACCCCTCTGACACCATAACGTTCCAGTTTTCTTATTAATATATCATGATCTATAGTGTCAAATGCCTTTGTCAAGTCTATGAATAACCTAGCCACATATTGCTTTTTGTCTATGGAATTTGTGATGTATTCTATTAATCTAATAGAATACAGTCAGTTTTTAAACAGTTTTTCAAGAATTTTTGAGAATTGAGGTAGTAAAGAGACAGGCCTGTAGTTTGTGAAATTGTGTTTGTTGCCAGATTTGTATAGAGATATAACTTTTGCTATTTTCATTCTGTCTGGAAATTGACCAGTTTGAAATGATAAATTACAGATGTATGTAAACGGTTTTATAATAACCTCAATGACTCTTTTAACCACTATCATATCAATATCATTACAATCCAAGGATTTCTGATTTTTACATTTTTTTGACAATTTCAAAAACTTCATTTTCATTAACGGCTGTGAGAAACATTGACTGACAGAAATCCATATTCTATCCGGTTTTTCCTGTGCTTTCCCAGGATGAGTGATTTTTCTTGCTAAATTTGGTCAGCAGTTACAAAGAATTCATTGAGACTATTTGCCACAACATCCATATTGTATTCTTCATGGTCATTACAAATGAAATACTTGGGATAGTTCTTTTGTCCAGCCCCACGTTTTATAACACTGTTCAGTATTTCCCATAATCTTTTAATATTACTTCTATGTATATCTAATTGCTTCATATAGTATTCCTTTTTACTATATCTAAGTATATTAGTTAACCTATATTTATATCTTTTGTATCTGATTTCAGCATCTTTAGTTCTCTTTCTTAAGAAATTTCTGTATAGAGCATTTTTCTTTATACATGCATTTTGCAGACCTTTTGTTATCCATGGACAGTCCATATATTTGTTTCCTACTATATTGCTTTATTGGACAGTTGGTATTGTACAGTAATGTAAATATTCTAAGGAATTCATTATACGCACTATTAACGTCCTGTTCGTGATATACTTCACCCCAGTTCTCTTTCAATAAATCTTTTTTTAATGCATTCATTCTTTCTTCTGTTCCTACCCGTCTGTACTCTTTTTTTTTTTTTACTGTCCATTTTATTGATCTTGTAATTCCTATCATAGATTGTAAAAATTGGAAGATGATCACTCATGTCGTTAATCAGGAGTCCACTTACAGTCTTATTTTCAATGTCATTTGTTAAAATGTTGTCTGAGAGTTGCACAATGTGATGTGAGCCTGGTAGGTCTAGTAATTTTAGGGAATAGGTTCATACAGTACATTGTGTTTATAAATTCCTCAGTGGTTATATGTTTATTTGGGTTTAGCAAATTAACATTGAAGTCAATGAGTCATTGAAGTCATTTATTGAGTTTCAATAAATGTTTCTTCTATCCAGTCTTTAAATGTCTCAATACTACTACCTGGAGCTCTGTATATACAGCTAATGATTACATTTTTACTTTTTTCTTTACAAATTTCAACTGTAATACATTATCTGTAGTACATTGTACATTGTAGTACATACAATGTAGTACATTGTAGTAGTAGTACATTATCAATCACCATCGTCATCTTTTCCATGTGTTATTGTTAGATGAGAAGAAGTTGTTGTCTGGATCTATTTCATATTCCAAGTCCTGTGTATTGTGATCCATATAGTTAAATGTTTTCAGTTTCAGTTTATCATATTCTGCAACTGTCTGACTGATGCAGCTGTTTCTTCCAGATGTTTGAGTTCTTCCTTCCAGTGTGTGTCATAAATGAGTGTGTGGTTGGTTGTCTGTTACCTTGTTTGTCGTCCAGATCATGTTGCTCACTGATATTTTTCGAGGTCTGCCATGTTTTTAATGGTCAGAACTTTGGCTTTGTCTGGTGATCTGTTTAGTTTAATGAATATTTTTCAGTTCGTCGTCCAAGTGCTTTGAATTTTTCCCAGCTTCTTAAGGTGTCGCGCTTTTTTGGCTATTTCAGCGTTGTGTTTGGTTAGATCAGGGGTCGGCAACCTGTGGCTCCGGAGCCGCATGCAGCTCTTTTGTAGTGATGTGTCGGTCGCGAACGAAATGGCTCTTAGAGCCGGATCTTTGATGTGAACGACGCGAGCCGGCTCCTTATCGCGAGCCGGCTCCTTATCGCGAGCCGGTAATAGAGAGAAAGAGAGCCAGGGACAATAACGTCACATTAGAAAGAATCAGAATCAGAAAGGGTTTTATTGCCAAATGTTGAGCAGGTTTACAACATTAGGAAATTGCTGCGGTACTTAGTGCAAACATACTGTTATAAAACGCTTAAATAGACATAAAAATAAGAATTAAAAGTGCTAAGTAGATAGATATATACATGAGTGCAGGTGGTGATCAGTGCCAAACATGGAATGACGCAGTGAACGCAGTGTAGGGTCATGTGTTAGTGGTGGGAACAGTCATATGGTTATTGTTCATGAGTCCAACAGCAGAGGGGAAGAAACTGTTCTTGTGGCGAGAGGTTCTGGTGCGAATGGACCGGAGCCTCCTGCCTGAGGGGAGCAGGTCAAACAGACTGTGTCCAGGGTGAGAAGGGTCAGCTGTGATCCGAGCTGCACGCCCCAGTGTCCTGGAGGTGTACAGGTCCTGCAGAGATGGGAGTCTGCAGCCAATCACCTTCTCAGCAGAGCGCACAACACGCTGCAGTCTCTGTTTGTCCCTGATAGTGGCTCCAGCGTACCACACGGTGATGGAGGAGGTGAGGATGGACTCGATGATTGCGGTGTAGAATTGCATCATCGTCCGTGTTGGCAGGTTGAATTTCTTCAGCTGCCTCAGGAAGTACATCCTCTGCTGGGCTTTCTTAATGACGGAGGTGATGGTGGGCTCCCACTTCAGGTCCTGGGTGATGGTGGTACCCAGGAAGCGGAATGAGTCCACAGAGGTGATGAAGGTGTCAGTCAGGATGATGGGGGGGAGTGGGGCTGTGTGCTTCCTGAAGTCCACAATAATCTCCACTGTCTTCTGGGCATTCAGCACCAGGTTGTTGTGGCTGCACCAGGACACCAGACGTTCAACCTCCCTCCTGTAGGCAGACTCATCCCCATCCGAGATGAGTCCAATAACGGTGGTGTCATCTGCAAACTTGATTAGCTTGACAGACTGGTGGGTGGAGGTGCAGCAGTTGGTGTACAGGGAGAAGAGCAGAGGAGAAAGAACACAGCCCTGAGGGGAGCCGGTGCTGATGGTCCGGGAGTCCGAGACATTCTTTCCCAGCCTCACATGCTGCTTCCTGTCCGTCAGGAAGTCAGTGATCCACTGGCAGGAGTGGCGGGAGACACACCGTCTGGGCCAGAAGCTTTTCGAGCATTCAGACTCTTAAACTGTTTCCTCACATCTGCTTCATGAATATGAAGAGTTGTGGTGGGAGAAGGTGGTGTGAAATCCTCCTTGGTGTGGGGTGTGGAGGGAGTTGTTGTAGGTGAAGTGTTTGATGGTGGTGATGGCTCTATGGAGGGGGGAGAGGTGGGGGAATGAGTGTCCAAAGTGTTGGGGCCATTGGAGGTGTGAAGGCTGCTTGATGGCTCGTCAAAACGGCAGTAAAAGTCGTTAAGGGTGTTGGCCAAGAGCAAGTCATCAGTGGAGTGGGGGGTTTTAGGCTTGTAGTTGGTGATATTCCTAAAACTTTTCCACACAGAGGCCGAGTCATTCTCTGAGATCTGCTGCTGCATCTTCTCAGAGTGCTGATGTTTAGCAATGTCCACTTCTTTAGTGAACCTGTACTTGGCCTCTCTGTAGCAGTCCCTGTCTCCGCTTCTGAACGCCTTTCTCTTTTCCAGCCACAGCTTTTTGAGTTTAGGAGTAAACCAGGGTTTGTCATTGTTATAACTCACCCTGGTGCGTGATGGCACAATGCTGTCCTCACAGAAGTGGATATAGGAGGTGACAGTGTCCGTAAACTCATCCAAGCTGTTAGAAGCAGCCTTCATTGTGTCCCAGTCTGTAGACTCCAAACACGTGCGAAGCTCCTCCACAGCCTCGTTGCTCCACACTTTTTTAGTCCTCACGACAGGTTTGGAGAGCTTCAGCCTCTGTCTGTACGCGGGGATCAGGTGGACCATGACGTGATCAGAAAGGTATCAGAAATGTATGGTAATCATCCACAACTATTTTCAGTTGCAGATGATAAAGGAATCAGAAAGTTTATTCATGCAGGTCCATATGACAGAGAATATGCATCTTCTTTTTGTTTTCATATTTTAATTCATATTTAATTGTGTTGTGGTTTGCACTGTTTTGTGTTGTTGCACAAAGGAAAAAGAAGAAAATTTAAATAGTTAAAAGTTGAAATGTGAATAGTTGGCTTTTGTATTATATGATTTATTTTTTACATTTTATGTGGAGTGAATAAATAAAAGCATATTTACGGTGGCCCCCTACAGACAAAACACGTACGAACTCTGAAGAACGTACAAACTGCAAAACATGTAAAAACTCAAAACACGTACAAAACACAACAGAAGTGCTCCAGGATGCTAGGCGCAGTGTTGAGCTTTTGTTACCTAGTGGCTACACAAGCCAGCAAGTATCAAAGACCGGATTTGGTGTGTGGTAGTAACAGGTAAATGAACATTTTTTTAAATTATTTGAATACATATGAGTGCTTGTGTATAAATGCACAAACAATACACATATGCTTTCAATTGTGTAATTTAAGTGATCTAGGTAGCTCTGTTTTGGAAGTTCAGTTCATGCTAGAAATGTGTTTTGGAGTTCGTACATGTTTTGTCTCTAGGGGGCACCGCATATATTTATATCGCATATATAAACATATATAAATAAAACCACTTTTTTACATTAGTAATTCATTTTGTGCATAATTTTATATTATTGTTAATAATAAATTAATTAAAGCAACAAAACAACCTGAAGAGCCGGTTCGGAGCCGAAAGAGCACTACTCTTTTGTCCTTATACCGCGGCTCTGGGTGGTTTGGGAGAATAAATTAGAAGTATTTAGTTGAAGTATATTTTATTTGTGTTTAGTTCTTTTTTTTTTTAACTTGTAGTTCTAAATTCGAAGATTGTTGTGATATTGAAATATAAAATAGAATTATATTTTATTATTTTTCACATATTTGTCACACTCGCAGGAGGCCGGTAAACCTGTCGAAACGCTGGGCTTTTATCGAGACTTTTAACCCCAGGTAGGCCAATTATGGATCTTCGGGTCCACATTATCTTGACAGCTATTCTCCACCGTGAACTATGTTAAAAACAAACACCGTTCACGCCTCACAGATGACAAGTTACAGTCCTGCGTAAAGATGAAAGTGACTTGTACAGCCCCGATTTGCAGGCGCTGTGCACAGAGGTTCAGGAGCAGAAGTCTCATTGTAAACATATCACGGCAGACCCGACGATCTTTCTATTAACATGCTCTTCAGTATCTCTTTATTGACCACTTTTCACACACGGTTGCTGTACGCATACGCAAAGTCTTTTTCCATGAAGGGTTACCACAGCCTGACACATACCAACACAACAGCAGAGAGAGCACAGACTTTAAGGCAGCGAGGCGTGATTGCAGGTGCCACTCAGGTGCATCCAACTCCCATGCAGCGGCACTGCAGACCACGCCCTGCCACACACATTAACCAGGTAAAATACATATTTAGGCAGAATTTTGTAAATATCTATTTTTTCAGGGTTTTTTTTGCAGCATAGTGCTTTTTTCCCAATTACTTTTTAAAAGTCAGGTCAAGGCTCCAAAAGCCCAAAGGCGATATAAGGGTGGCGGCTCACAACCGTATTGGCAGCACTGTTGGGTTGGCTGTGGCTCAGGTGGGAGAGCAAATCAGCTACTGATCAGAAGGTTGGTGGTTCGATTTGTGGCTTCCTCCAGTCTGCATGCCAAATATCCTTGGGCAAGATACTAACCCCAAGTTGCCCTCCGAATGGGTGTGAATGTAGTTTAGTTTGCACTTGTGTTTAGAAGTGCTTGTATGAGTGGGTGCGAATGGGTGAATGAGGCATGTTGTATACAGTGCTTTGAGTACTCCGGGAGAGTAGAAAAGTGCTATATAAAAATCAGTCCATTTACCACTGTTGCTGCACTGCAAGAAGGTTCCACCATCAGGCCGGGGTCTTTCTGTGTGGAGTTTGCATGTTCTCCCTGTGGGGGGGTTCCTCCAGGTACTCCGGCTTCCCCCATGCAGCTTGTGGGGATAGGTTAATCCAAATTGCCCATAGTGAATATGCGAGGGAATGTAAGTGCGAATGCTTGTCTGTCCCTGTGTGTTGGCCCTGCGACAGACTGCGACCCTACAAAACGATAAGCGGAAGCCAATAGATGAGTGGCTCACATGATTTACTTAAGCTGGGTGTCTTTCCTTTTGTTATATTTCTTTAAAAGTTTAAAATGTGTTAATTACATAAATAAAATTTTATTTTCTCTGTAGCACTTCATGGATTTCATAAGCAACACACTTTAGTTGCTCTGTGGATTCTTTTAAAAAGCAGTTAAAAACTTTTCTGTTCAAACAAGCCTTTTGTTGATCTACGTATTTGATATTATTTAATTATTTACATTTATTTTGTGACTGCCTGTCTGTGAAAAAGGCTTAATATATAAACTTTACTTACTTTAGTTGTTCACACAAAGCATAAAGGTAAAAAACAACATACACAGTGCTATCTTCATTTTAGATGTCAAAAAGTATTTGCGGCTCCCAGTGTTTTCTTTTGCGTGGAAACCGGGTCAAAGTGGCTCTTTGGGTGTTAAAAGTTGCTGACCCCAGGTGTAGGGAGCTAAAGTTTAAAAGAAACCCTGAGGCTACAATCAGACTCTGACATTTTCCTTCACTGAACCAGGCTAGTAACTGTTACTTTTGATTTATTATCATTGAATAAATTAGAAAATTAAACAACACCCAGCACGCCCCTGCGGGCGGTTTATCCTTCAAGCTCGGGTCCTCTACCAGAGGCCTGGGAGCTTGAGGGTCCTGCGCAGTATCTTAGCTGTTCCCAGGACTGCGCTCTTCTGGACAGAGATCTCCGATGTTGTTCCCAGGATCTGCTGGAGCCACTCGCCTATCTTGGGAGTCACCGCACCTAGTGCTCCGATTACCACGAGGACCACCGTTACCTTCACCCTCCACATCCTCTCGAGCTCTTCTCTGAGCCCTTGGTATTTCTCCAGCTTCTCGTGTTCCTTCTTTCTGATATTGCTGTCATTCGGAACTGCTACATCGATCACTACGGCCATCTTCCACCACTATGTCCGGTTGGTTAGCCACCACCATTTTGTCCGTCTGTATCTGGAAGTCCCACAGGATCTTAGCTCGGTCATTCTCCATCACCCTTGGGGGCATCTCCCATTTTGACCTCGGGACTTCCAGGTTATACTCGGCACAGATGTTCCTGTACACTATGCCGGCCACTTGGTTATGGCGTTCCATGTATGCCTTGCCTGCTAGCATCTTGCACCCTGCTGTTATGTGCTAGATTGTCTCAGGGGCATCTTTACACAGCCTGCATACAGCATACAGCTTGATGTCATCCATGTACAGGAGGTGGCTGACAACTGCTCCGTTCCGTAGTCGGTATCCGTAGACAGTCTTGTTAATGATCTCACTGAGGGGGTTCAGGCCTATGCAGAACAGCAGTGGGGACAGAGCATCTCCTTGGTAGATCCCGCACTTGAGTCAGCTTCTTCAGCCAGTAGGCGTGAACCATGTCGGGGCCTGGTGCTGTCCAACTCTTCATACTGGAGACCCTTTCTTGGATATCTGCCACTGTGATGGTTACTGGACCCTGTTCAGGGAGGTCGCTATGGTCTGCCCTCAGATCCACTAGCCACTGAGCATTGCCGTTATGGGTTGCGTCTTTCTCCCATATGCTCTTCCAGTATTGCTCCGTCTCCAGCCTTGGTGGTGCTGTTCTCTTATTGTTCCCTTGCCACTGAGAGTACACCTTTGCTGGTTCTGCGGAGAACAGCTGGTTTATTCTCCTGCCTTCTATCTCTCTGGTGTACCTCCTCAAGCGGCTGGCCAAGGCTGTGAGTCGTTGCTTGGCACTTTCCAAGGCCTCAGGTATGGACAGCTTGCTGTATTTCTTATGCACCTTCTTTGTCGCACCTTTCTGCAACTCCGTTAGTTGGCTAATCTCCCTCCGTGCTACTTTGATCTTGCCCTCTAGCCTTCTTCTCCATGGAGGGTACTGCCCCTTGTGGCTGTTCAACTTGTAGCCAAGCATCTCACTGATCACTGCTGCCGTATTGTAGATCAGCTTGTTAGTGTCGGTAATCGTGGTTGTAGGTATTGTCCGTAGTGCTGCATTAACATCATCTAGCAGACCCTCTGAGGGTACTTCACATAATCTTGGTAACCAGCTACGGGGGATCCAGGTTTCAAGCTTGGCCATGATCCTATCTTTCAGGTCAGTTCCTCTCGCACTCAACGATCCTTCTCCTATCGCACTTGGGGCTATGTACCCAATCTTGGGTGGGGGTGATGATATCTCCCCCCTGACCTGGCGTCCTGACTCCTCCTTGCCGTAGCATTTATGTTGTACCTCGTCAATCTCTAGCTGTGAGAGCAGTCCCTTCTTTCGAATGTTGGAACACTGAGCTACTAGTTGTTTCGCCGTCATTGTGGATGTTGGGTATCGAAGAATCCTTAGGTCCCTCATCCTATTCATGTAGCCCCTTCCGCCAGGGTTACTTGCATAGTAGCATTGCAACGACGCCCTGTTTTCGTCTCTAAAAAAAAAAAAAAAATGTGTGTGTGTGTGTGTGTGTGTGTGTGTGTGTATATGTATGTATGTTTGTATGTATGTGTATATACACACACACACACACACACACACACACACACACACACACACACACACACACACACACACACACACACACACACACACACACATACATACATATATATATATATATGTGTATGTATATATATATATGTGTATGTATATATGTGTATATATATATGTATGTATGTATGTATGTATGTATGTATGTATGTATATGTATGTGTATATATATATATATGTATGTGTATATATATATATGTATGTGTGTATATATATATATATATATATGTATGTGTGTATATATATATATATATGTATGTGTGTATATATATATATGTATGTGTATATATATATACACATATACATACATACATATGTGTATATATATATATGTATGTATATGTGTATATATATATATATGTATGTATATGTGTATATATATATATATGTATGTATATGTGTGTATATATATATATATATGTATGTATATGTGTATATAGAGACACACACACATATATGTGTATATGTATATATGTGTATATATGTATATGTGTATGTGCATATGTATATCAGGGAACAACAATAGGAAATATAAAAAAGTATAGACCTGGTAAATATTTATATATTATATATGTATACATTTTTATATATCTGTGTACAATCAGGAGGGATGGGCATGATTTTAGTGTTTGAACAGTCATAAAATTATTTTTAACACCAAGTTAGATGTAATGTGTTAGAACTACCAGCAGGTGGGGATAAGAGACCTCTAAGGTGTTTGGTGCCACACTCCACCCTCAGGTTTAAAACTAGTGTTAATGGAGGGAGTTTGAAGGTTCAGTTTGTTCCACGACTGCATTTCACTCACTGCCTCTGTTTGTATCTCTGTCACTGCAGGACCAACATGGAGCGAGACATCAGCGCTCTCAGGAGGCCGACAAACCTCACAGAAGAAAGAGAGAGAAAACATACACCTCTGACGAATGTGGGAAGAGTTTTACTTTAAAAGGTTCACTAAAACATCATCAGGTCATCCACACTGGAGAGAGACAGTTCAGCTGTGACTTGTGTGGAAAGTCTTTTTCCATGAAGGGTTACCTAAAACAACACCAACTCATCCACAGTGGAGTTAAAGCGTACACCTGTGATCAGTGTGGCAGAGCTTTTACTCACAGTAGCTACTTACAGAATCATCTAGTTACCCACTCTGGAATTAAGGCATACAGCTGTGACATTAGTGGAAAAACTTTCAGCCGGCAAGAACACAGAAATATACACATTCACACCAGACACGATGTGTACTGCTGCGAACAGTGTGGCAAATACTTTGCTACAGTTGCACATTTACAACAACACATGTTTACCCACACTGAGGAGAGACCTTATAAATGTGACCTGTGTGAGAAGACCTTTAAATCTCCACGTAACCTGAGAGAACACCAACAGATCCACACCAGAAAGAGACTCTACAAGTGCAGTTACTGTGAGGTATGTATTTATATTGTTATCTTGTCATTTTAGCCTGACTGTTTGGAACAACTCTGCTCATTAAACTGTGTTAGCATGTTAGCGATTCTACTGCATGGAAAAGCAGCTCTGAGTGATTATTCAGATTTTCATGTCAGTTATGATTTTAGTATTACTGTAGTATTATGGTGGTAGTATTGCAGTTATTGCAGCCCAGTAAACTGAGTGTGTTAACTGAAACAGTAAAATGTAATTGGACGTCTGCAGAGATGCTCTTTATTTCAGGCGACGTTCAGGATGAAAATGTTGAAGGACTGACTTACACTGTCTTTGTGTCTTTGTTTAGAAGCAGAGCGACACAGATGGATCCAGTTCTCAACCCTGTCATCACTGTGGGAAAGACTTTCGTTGTGACCTTTGTGGAAAAACTTTCAGTCAGCAAAAGACCCTAAAAAGACATCAACGTAAACACACTGGAGAAGAACTGAAATACTGCAAAGAATGTGGGAGAAGCTTCACCACATCAACTGAGTTAAAACGACATGAACTGATTCACAGTGGGGTTAAAAAGCACCTTTGTTATCAGTGTGGGTCATCTTTCACCTCTGCAAGTAAGCTTAAATCACACAAACGAGTCCACACAGGAGAGAAACCATACAAGTGCAGACACTGTGACAAAAGCTTCTCACATTCAGGTAATCGTAACAAGCATGAACATACACACATGGAAGGAAACTACAGCTGTGACCAGTGTGACAAGAGCTTCAGGAATCTCAGTTCATACTCCGAACACAAACGATCCCACGTTACTAATAAACTGTTTCACTGTTACCAATGTGCCCAAACATTCACTTCATTGTCTGCTCTGTGCAAACATCAGCGTGATCACTCAGGGCTGAAATCACTCCCATCGCAGTGAATCTGAAGAGACAGAAAGATCCTCTGGTTTCAGTGTTGGACTTAAAAAGCTTGAGATCAGGCTCCACAGAGTTCAGATACAATCATTTAATCTAGGGGTGGGTTTTAATAATCGATTCATCAATAAAAATCGATTTTGGCTTGGATAATGTGATATCGATTCATTGAAATCTTGAATCGATTTTTTTATATAAATGTATTTTGTCCAAAATTCCAGAATCTCAGGTGAAATGTCACTAAATTTTGACAACCACCAAAAATTTAAAACAGTAAATGAGAGCAGGTAGACGTCTTCTGCACAAAGACGTAAACACAAAGCGCGGACCCACAGATCAGAATCAGTGAGATGTCGCCTTTCTCACCCGACTGCACGGACACGGTCGGGGCTGAAAGCTGACAGCTCGCTGATTCTGATGTTTCGGCGGGTCCGCGCTTTGTGTTCACGCCCTTTTTGCGCTGATTCTAAAGCTGTTGTATCTCTCTCCAAACAATATTGACCGAACCAGCGGCAAAAGAAGATCCAAACTACGCTTCACATAAACATCGTCATGGGCTCTCTCTCTCTCTCTCTCTCTCTCTCTCTCTCTCTCTCTCTCTCTCTCTCTCTCTCTCTTTCTCACAGTGTACTTCAAGAACAGTTTCCCGTCCATCCCCGAAATCTGTTTTCTGCATTATTCGCTTGATTGTTACGCACAAGACTACCATTATTTACAGCGCTGTCGGCCGATGTCTTTTTTTCCCCTTTTACTTACTAGGGACTAGTAAAGCGCTATTGAAATACAGGCCATTTACCATTTACTTCCGAAAAGAAAACCTCATTTCTGCCATTCAATAGGCTTCTGAACAAATTTAAACTTTTTAAAATTATACAAAATGCAAAACGCTTAGCTGTGTCTCTAATAAAACCGCTGTAACTTCAGCGGTAATGTTCATATGTTGATTAATGGTTTTCTTTCGTTTTTGATGTACTGCAGAATATTTTTATAAAATCCCAGGCCAGGAAAATCACCTTCATGTTTTTCTGTGTTTTATCTTCAGCTACTTTGACACAAAGGCATCTGCAATGATGCTTACACCTTTAATAAAGTCTGGAAAGTGTCAGCTTCCTTTTTATAGATACAAAAATATGTAAATGTACTGATCTGAATTATAATATTTCTGACTGTCTGGGGCAAAATTTCCTAGATTCAAATAGAATTGAATCGAATCGTGAATCGAATCGTGGATCGAATCGATTCTAGAAATCGGTGACGATACCCGGCCCTAATTTAAACTTGTGTTGAACTGAACTGGTTCCTGGGCTGAACTTCTAGATAATACAGAATTTTGTTTTACTGAGTCAGTTTTGTCATTTTTTTCTCTCCTGGTTTTGCTCGTCTGTAAATAATTGAAGCTCAGTCAAATAGTTCATTGTTCTCCAGCAAAACGTTTTGGAAACTCATGTTTAACCTTTAAAACTCTGACATGTTTTAGCACACAAGGCTTCATCAGGGAGTTCACTCATGATTGGACCATGAGAATAAAGGTTTTTAGTTCTTTCAAAGAGAGTCTTGGAGCTGTTTGATGTTTTTGTTTTTTCTGAAACCACCTGAAAGAAAAACTATTTTTCTTGCTTTATGTAGTGTGGAAGTTTTTAATGTTTCTTTCATCTGTGATGTTCTTGAATGTGTTCACATGAAGATGGTACAAATAAACTGTCCTTTTAGCTCTTAATTTATTCATTATTTATGGATGTCGCACAGCAGCAGTTTCTTGATTAACACATGGAGGGCTCAGGATGTGATGGTAAATAATGTTTTGTGTCCTTGTACACATCATACAGCTCAGCTGTTCCACAGATGTCAGGTTTACACAGTGGGATGGTTTGTAAGAACTAGGACAGACACAAACGATTATTTTGATAGTCGATTAGTCACGGATAATTTTTGCAATTAATCGACTAATCAGATCATGCATCCATTGGACGTAAAACGTACAGTTTATTGCACCAGCATGCATCTGTTCTTATTTAACTATCATTAGCTTACAGCTTGAAGTGTTTAAGGAAGCTCACAAGGAATATATTTGCACAGTTCACCGGGTGTATATAAAAAGGTGCAGAGATAGTGCTAAGTACAAAAGTGGGGGGACAGGGCTCCAGGGAAATCCAGGGAAAAGGCACTCGCTCCTCATCAAACAATCCACACACAAGGTCAGGCTCTCTCTCTCTGACACTCACCACAGGGAAAGATTTGTTAGTTCAAAGCTCAGAAACACGATGGAAAACTTGCAGGTAACTTGATGGCACTGACACGAGTCATACACAACAATCCAGCAAAGAACAGCAGTCACTCTGTCAAGAGGTGTATTCTTAAACACTTCTTCAGTTGAGAATCAGAGAGGAGAAACACAGCTTTACTTGCAGCAAGGGGAGCTCTCAGAGCGCTCGCACGGAAGCGAGGTCTCCAAGAGTCCGCTCTCCCATTGTCCTGCTCTTTATTATATACACCAGTGGGTGCGTTTGTTCATTACATGGGAATGTGAATGTTTAGGAGTGTGTGTGTGTGAGTGAGACCCCGTGAAGACTTCCCTAAACCTGCTGGTCTGGAAAATCCAACAGTTCATCTAAATGTAAAAAAGGCACTTAGACTAAAACTGACATAGCTACGTTTATCCTACCGTAAAATTGGAAAGGAAGGTATGACCTCTCCATTTCCCCAGGATGTGGGTTTGAATGCACACAAACTTGTTACAGACCTCCTAGGATGAGACATTCTTTCAACATGCCATCAACTATATACTTCTAAACACAAATGATTACATGCAGTATTCTACCATAAGTAAACTTATATTATTAAAAGATTATACTGACTATTAAGTACAATTTTATATTGACACACTCCCTGGCTTAAATGCTGACCACACTAATGAGGCTCTGGCGTTTGAGGGGCGTGGGGCGTGGGCCGAGGGCGTGAACCCGCAATGAGTTCCACCCCGGCGCGCGAGAGAGAATGAGAGCGAGAGAAAGGCAGAAACAGCTGAACGGCACCCTGCTGATACTCCTGGCCGTGACAGGTCCTCTGGTGATGTCACCATGGAAGGCAGAGAGCCCCGCCTACCTCAGGACCTCCCCTGTCATGTATTGATCCAGGATCATCCTGACAAGATGATTATGAAGATGACAGCGAGTGCAAATAAGACTGTAAAAATCCACGACCAGAATGTGTAGATGCTTTCTAATTATTCATGAATATCATGAGAGTGTTTGTGTGGTTTGTCTTTTCTTTCCTGACGTTTGTTACTAACAAAGACAGTTTACGCTCTGTATGTGTTTTCATCTTTACCAGCCACACTCTAACTGCAATTAAGAAAACAAACTTTAGAAATTGTCAACTCAGTGACTTCATAAAATATTTAAGTGGTTCAGGTAGAGACAGTTTTTAAATGACCATGAACACTTACCTTATTGTATCTGTACAGCATGTTTTTCTATTAGACAGATTTGTAACAGAGGCCTTGCTCTCTGTACGTTTGAAGTCATTTTCTGATTTATTTTGTAATCTCTGATCTTTGTGTATCCTGCTCAGTTTGCATGCTGCCTTTAGGAGTTTCTCTCTTTTGTATTTGACTTTATTACAGCCTCTGCGTGTCCTCCCTTTGTGTCCTCATCCTCTGACAATGTGTCACAGATGTTTTCATTATAATAACACAGCTTTCCCACAGTGGCTTGCAGCAGCATTTATTCACAGCCCATTTGAGAAAGGTTCAGATTACTACAGTGATTTTATAGTGAAAATTATTCTGACAGTGTGCCACTTAGGGATGGGTACCGGTATCAGGTGCGATTATGGCACCGGTTCTGACGTAAATGGTAGTAACCAGAACGGAAAACAGTGCTCATTTCGGTGCTTTTTTTTTTCCTGAGATGTCATACACTTTGGATTCTAGCCAATCATTTTAACTTTCCAAGGATAATAGGCGGGCCCAGGTACATACGTTCTTTTAGAGCAGAGCTACAGATTAAAAATGCCCAAGGCGAAGCGGTCAAAAGTCTGGCTGTACTTCACAGCAAAAGATGCAAACTCAGCAGCCTGCAACAAGTGCTTTAAGGTGATACTGTGTAAAGGAGGTAACACCTCGAATCTGATAAAACACCTGGCGACGCATAGCGTTTTTTTTAAAGCCCGAGAAATGCACTGTATTTGATGGCTTGCTGCGAGACCTCATACCGAGCACATCTACTGCGAGTGTGGTGCCTGTTATTGTACCCGGAGTTAGCAACATCCCCCAAAAACCCGAAGAGTAGAGTCCTGGCCCCTAGCCCTGCCAGTGTAGCAGAAATGATGATGAAAACAACAGACTGCGTGAGTAGCTTAATGTTGTTCGTGTGTAATTTACGTTGAGTAGGCTAACCACGTTATTACATTAATGCAGTAAGGTGAACTAGCAAACACGGTCGTAGTTACATGCGGCTGTCTTCTTGTTTGATGGCAGATACTCCCTTCACCCTGGCCAAAAAGGCTAAAATGACCAAAGAAAAAGTGGAAAACAGCTAAACATGAGAGGTTTTTGGACAAAGTTCGTGTTCTCCATTCTCCAGTTCAAGCACCGTTTAAGCACCGGCACCGTTTCAAAAGTACCGGTTTGGCACCGGTATCAGATAAAACCTGAACGATACCCATCCCTAGTGCCACTGTGAATTATTAGCTTTCATGAGGTCAGTTTTAAAGCTCAGTATTTCAAAGCAGGAGCTATGAACAGTCATCATATTGACAATTATTATCATCAATTATTATTAATAAAGCTGTTACTCATGTATAACTTTTATTAATATACATTAGTAGTGCAATGGATCACGGTTGATCCGAAATCCAAACCGATCCCACTCCACGGTTCGGTACGCATGTGATCTGAAGATTCAAAAAAGAAAAAAAAGTATGTGTGTGGTGCGCGTGGTCAGTCTGTCAAGCTATAGTTATGGTCAGCGCCAGCGGTCCAAGTAGAGTAGAGGCGTTTGCGGCATTTAAGCAGCCTTTTGCTGCCCTATCCGACCGGGCTAAAGCTATTACAAAAGCTATTGGGGAATTAATAATTCATGTATAACTTTTAGTGTGTTTTGTATATTAATTATAATTAAATAGAGATGTTGACCCCAACTGTACAGTAGCATACTAAAACAAGCATCAATCTAAGATACATTATTTATGACAGCTTGGACCAATAGTGAGCCTGATCCTTTATTATGAAAATATGACAAGTATGTTTTTTGTCATTTGGGAAGAAGATGACTTTTTTTTCCTTCTTTGCTTCAGTTTGCTCCATTTGTCTTTCCCTTTTCTTTTATAATTGAAACTGATCAGACCTACTCAGGTTCACAGCATGTAACAACAACTGGACAGTCCATGGCATTGTTGTTTGTTGACGTGCAGTATAGTGGGAGCATAAATCAAAATAAAATAAAACAGTAACATTTATGTAAAACTTATTTAAATGAAAATAAAACAGGCACTTTATAAACTTTAAAAGAAAGAATCTGAAAACAAATCAGTCTGTGAAGAGTTATTTTTTTCTTCTCATCTTTCATGTTGTGTATTTTCCATTGTTATACCTCTCTGACCCGTCTTCCCCATGTGATGTTGTAATGTATGTGTGGTCGGAAGGGTAAGATGGCGCTGGCAAAGGTCGGCAGCCTTAACCCACCAAATTTCCCATGCGTGGGACCAATCAAGGTTGTCTTATCTTATCTTTTCAAACAGTATCTTAAGGTGTAGGTGGCCATCAAAATAGAAAACTGAACTGAGCCGAGCATTTAACTTCAATCCATCCATTCATTTAAGAAAGGAAGAAATGTCATGCTGGTGCAGGCTGGTTAGGTGCATGTGCTCCCCTGTTATCTTTACCTAAATGAGTTCACTTTGTGGCTGTCAGGTTGGGCAGCAGTACCTGTCCCCTGTTAGGCTTAGCAAGGTTCTCCAAGAGTTTCTCCATGGGTAGAGCTTCTAGCTCTTCCAGCACATCTGTGGCCGTGCAGGCTGCCAGTTTCTTGGTTGCTCTTTTTAGTCCACTGGTTGTGAGTGTCTAAATACCCCCACTAGCTCGCTTTGGCTGCAGTTAACTTGGGAGGAAGGGGTGGGTGTCCCATGACTAGATGAAAAACAATTATCTGGGATACATAAATATAATAACATGCATACATCTCTATCAATTAAATCTGGCATGAGGTCTGATATTTTTAATTCACTTATTTCTCTCAGAAATATTGGATCTAAATTGCAAATGTGTTACAGTTATACTGTTACTGTGTGACAAAGTGGATGAGCAGTTGCAATGGTCTCCATTTGTCCCATATGTGTTTACTTTTTTTCCCCACATTATACACATTATTCTGTTTCTATTTATTTGCTATGATTTGCTATTTGTTAAGTAACATTGCTTCACTCACTATCCCGGGTTTGTGTGTGTAAGCGTTTGGTTGCCGGCAAATCAAACATTCTGCAAATTAAGCTGAATACTCAGTTACATGTTTCTTTATATTTTATTATGTTACAGATTAAGTCATTTGTTCATACTTACTTTGTTTGTCTTTTCAGTCTTCATGAGGGTCAGGTGTGGGGAAACGCCCGCCTGGCATTTCCTTGTTTTAAAGTCCTGATGATGTCACATATGACATCAGCAGGTCAAACCAAGTGGAGGGGTTTGTTTTTCCATAGAGACTCTTCCTTTTGTTTGTGTTAAGGTTTAAATGGATTTGTTGAATGTTTTTCTTTTCATCAATACTGCCATTTAGTTGTGTAAATGTGCATATTAGAAGTGTGAAGAGGTTTTGTGTTTTAGATCATCTGTGTAGAGCTTTAGATCCATCAGTTTGAGTGAGTGGTACTGGCTGGGCAATTGGAGGGAAATTGATGGCCCTATTTAAAGCCAGTCTCTACCAGATTCAAGAGAGAGGAGAGGTAAACTGTGTTATTAGATCCATGGTCTGTTGAGTTTTGTTAATAGAATTGATTTGGGGGGAAGTTTTGTTAAGTTACACATTAAATTAAGTTCACTGTAAATAAATTGCTCACCTTTGGAAACCTGAAATGTCTGCGTAGTCTGATTCCCTACCACCTTCCTTGACGTTCGAGTTTGACTACCTCACATACTGGTTAGTGTAAATGGGACATAGAAACCTTTAAATTTGATCCCATCACCTGATATCTAGTGTCAAAGAATATCAAAGCTGTAAAAGCTGTTTACAGCTATTAACAGAAGCTTGGCTTTACAAAAGAAGACATGCCCTTGGATAAATGAGTCTATCTTAAACTTAAGAATATGCTGCAAAACGGGATGACTATGGAAGAAAACCAAACTCCTTAAATGACAAATGAAAACTGTTAGATCAAATATTTTTCTAGACTCATATCAAAAAACAAGAGAAATCCCAAGTTTCTTTTTGACAAAATCAGTGATATTGTCTCCCCAGATGTGGTACCTTTAGATGTACACTCTAAAGTAGATAGTAATAAACTCCTCCGATTTTTTGTTGACAAGATTAAAGAAATCTCCCCAAAGCTTTTTTGTTCTCCGAGTGAGGGACTCCCTTTGTACTCCTGGTCAACTTTTACAACTGCAAAATATATATTGAAATAGCAGCCCTGGTGGACAAAATGAAGCCACCTACAAGCCCCAAAGACATTGTCCCCACTAAGCTCTTCATCAATGCTTTTGACACCATTGGTCCTTGGGTTGGGAACCTTTTTAATGTTTCTCTTCAGACTGGGGTGTTCCCCAGCTTTTTTAAACATGCCATTGTGGAACCAAGGCTCAAAAAACCCAACCTGGATCCAACACTACTTTAAAATTTAATCTCCAAACTCCCATTTATGTCAAAACTACTTGAGAAGGCAGTAGCTGTCCACCTCACAGCATACTTGGAGAAATATAACTTCAATGACCGTTTTCAATCTGGGTTCCGTAAATTGCATTCCACTGAGATAGCACTACTGAAAGTTACTAATGATATTATGATGTCAGCAAACTCCGGAGAATACACAGTCCTAGTCTTGTTAGACCTTACCTCAGCCTTTGATACAGTCAACCATACCATCCTGATAAACAGACTGAGAGACCTGGTTGGGATGTGTGCTCTGTTCTACACTGGTTTTCTTTTGAAATATCTGTCAAGAGATTTATTCTAAATGACACTTCTTCAGCTGAGAGTCAGAGAGTGGAGACACACGCTGCAGTTTTTACTTGCAAGGGCGATCACAGAACGCTCACACCAGAGTGGGGGCCCTGTGATGTGCGCTCTGTTCTTGCACTTGTCTTTATTTATACAGAAGAAGAGTAATACAACAATGAATACGTCTATTCATAGACAGAGGAATGTTAGTGCGTATGTATGTGCATATGCAGGTGTGTGTGTGTGTGTGTGTGTGTGTGTGTGTGTGTGTGTGTGTGTGTGTGTGTGTGTGTGTGTGTGTGTGTGTGTGTGATTCTGAAGGACGCGGCCCTGTTCTTGTTAGGGAGCGCAGATAAAAGTGTCCAGCTCTCCTCTTCCTGGGAGTGAAACTACTTGTTCAGCTATTATCGCTGTGGGAAAGAAACTGACAAAATAACAGAACAAGTTTCATAAAGAACAATCAGTCTAAGTCATAAAGAGGTCATCATGCAGTATTCTATCATATGCAAACTTATATCATGAAAAGCTTATACTGACTACTAAGTACAATTTTATATTGACAACACATATGAACCATAAAGTCAGTTTGGACTGAGGAGCAGTTGGTAAACACAGAAGTACATCCAATCTTGACAAAATTTCTTGTTTATCTACTTCATGCACATTGCATGCACAAGAATCCAAATCTCTGTATCACAATGATTTCATTAAAGCCTTATTATTTTATGGGGGCAATATCACAAATTACCGTAGATCATTAATCGTGAACAAAAAAGAAGGATCACATCGGCAATGTTGCTGTTAGACAGAAGTCTTGACACGTGCTTATAACTTAAAACACAAAAAACTCAGTTACAGCTGGTAAGATTTATGGTATAAACCAGACTTTCACAGTCTGCATCTTTACAGGGTTTTTTTTCTGCTTTTGTTCACTCCTAGTGTGATTAAAAAACAATAACCACAAACACAGAGCCCAATAACTATTAGCCGCTTTCCCCCCTAAACAGTCAGTTGACTGAGAGAAATGCAATCCATTATTGTGAACGGTGAAGGAGATGTGCTCCATAGTCAAACTTATATTTCCTTAACTTACATCCAATGTTCTGTTTAATTACGGCATCCCTTTATGGTTTGATGGAAAATTGGTTAAATCATTGCTCAACTTATGTCTGAATGACAGCAGATAATTCTGATGAAACTGACCCCATAAGCACTTTGCAGCTGAGTCGAGGGCTCGTGGAAATAAGGTCAGGAGGTGTCCGGCGTGAGTGCGAGTGCGGCCTGACCATTTGGGACGTCTGACAGACACACTAGTGCAGGGGTCTCAAACTCAAATGAGCCACGGGCAACTTCTGGCACCGTCAACTCATTGGAGGGCCACTTTAGTGTCCAAGTAGTACAGAAAAACAAAAACACTCACTAATATTTCCTAAAATGTAGTGTTTTGTTTGTTTTATTTAATTCCAAATATTGTGTATTTTGCAAACATGAACGTAATTTTTTTCTCACTCTTAACTATCTGAAGCCTTTCAGTTTCATTTGTCATATGCAAGTTAGCACAGGGTCAACATTGCAATGAAATGTATTTGACGAGCAGAAGACGGTCACTCAGCAGTATAGTACAGTATAGTACAGTAGTTTCATTGAACTACCAAATAAACAGCTCTTTCTGGCCAGACACGTGGCAGCACCTTTGCTACAATTTTGTTTGTATTTAACAAAATAAAAATGCAGGCATAAGTGTACACATTAGTTTTTGACTGCAAGTGAAAATTGTTTTCTTTCCAAATAAATCTCTCACTGAACTAACACAGCCCTCAATATGTTTGCACTCTCTTGTTACCTCGGCCAGGCCCGCAGCTCCGAACCATAGTAAGGAGACCTCTGGCTAATTGTGCCAAAAACTGATTTCCAATGTTTCCGTGTATTTTTTATGTGTAATATCTTTATGTATGTTGGTAAATAGACTTCGGTGAACAGCGTTTACAAAGCGGTTATATATAGAATTAAGAAATTATCTGTTTTTTCAAGTATCTTTACAACTCTGTGTTATTGTACTTACATTATAACCAATCCGGTCCTTTATCCCCACTTAAAATATTTTTACTGAACTATTGTAATATTTGCTGCCATTTCTGCTGTCCTCTTGGCCAACTTACTCTTACAAAATACATTTTTAATGTTAATGAGATTTTTTTTAACTGCATAAATAAAGGTTATATAAAAGTCACTGCCAAAAACTGATTGCGGCTTCTACCTTGTTACACGAATGTTGTTTGTGGCTCAAGATGACTTCATGTCATCCATGAGGGATGCATTTGACATATGTTTCACATATTATAGCCCAACAAGTTACTTATAGCAGTTTAAATACGAGCAATCAGTTTTTGGCAAATACCGGAAATCAGTTTTTGGCAGACAATCACTTTTTGGCACAACACCGTGTCGGGCTCGTAGCAGAAAACTAGCTTTACTTTGTTGTCTGGGTCAACCTTGCTAGCGAGAGACAGAAAGAGGCGTTGAAAGGCTGCTCCAACGGAACTTATTGTTTTGGAGGAAAACACGAACACAGCGTACAGTCGAGTCTTAATAGCGTACTTACAACTGGGCTCGTCAGGCACTCTTCTTGGCTGCAGTGGTTATTATTATATTTACATGCTTCCAGCTCCCGTTTCTGCTCGGTGACAGCTCGTACTTATGTCCTTTTTCTCCCTCCCTCACGCTCACACACACACAGCGGGAGGGGCGGTCCCACACGTTCTCCCTGCTGCAAGGACTACACTGCCCATGAGGCTACAGTCTTAAAGGGCCATGCCTGTAACACTCTGCCGTCGTATTAAATCATTTTTCGTATAATAGTTTTTAAAAAATATTTCTTCACATCAATATGCGGGCCGCAAGTAGAGGTGACGTGGGCCGCAAATGGCCCGCGGGCCGCGAGTTTGAGACCCCTGCACTAGTGCAACTCAGAGTGTGAGCAGCAACTCCTGTATACTAAAGATAAGAAAAGTAATTTGTAGTGCTTCTTTTTTTTAAACCGAGATTCCAGGGCTCATGCTTATATGGTTTTCTTTTATTCAAAAACAGGTTAGTTTAGCGATCGTGTAACTGTGTCCTTGACCTTTTTACCGGCTTGAGGAGTTGGTTCCCTGGTGCAGATATTTGGGATGGTTCAAATGCCGAGTCTCCAAATGCAAAGAAAAGGACATTTTCCACGTTATTTCTTAAATGTGTATAAATGTGATGGGATGATGTTCGATAATATGGAACGCCAGGACTGCCATAATGAATTACTTAAATACACGATTAAATAATTAATTAAATGTGTCAATAATTAATTAAAATTGGAATTAATTAATTAAATAAATAGTTATGACACATCTAATTAATTAATTATTGACACATTTAATTAATTATTTATGTATTTCACATTTTAATTAATTATTGACACATTTAATTAATTAATTATTGACACATTTAATTAATTATTTATGTATTTCACATTTTAATTAATTATTGACACATTTAATTAATTATTTAATGATATATTTATTTATTTCATTTTGGCAGTCCTGGCGCCTGGCTCTCACCATGAAATAATTTTTTCTGTCAACCTCACCCATCAAACTCACGGGGCGGGGTTAACGCTGCCCATGCAGCTTCTCTAACATTTGATTGGTTGCCGTGCAAAGTAAGTCAAAACAGGTCGATCCTAGATAATCGATTGCTTCTGTAGACTTGAGGCAGCCAGGTATCCCAGAATGCATTTCAAATCACAGGCAGCAATGGTGGTGGTATAGTTTTAAAATACCCCGTTTTTCTGTCACCAACTACACTTTTAACAGTGTTTTAGCCACGAATGCCGCGCCGTAATCTTCACATGTCTGGTCAGGTTGTCAACATAGAACATGTTTGCAAAAGTGCTCAGATGTTTTCAGAGATTTCAGTAGCTCTGCTAACAGTCAGCATGCAGAGTGCACCGAGGGGGTTACGTTAACCGGTTTATTTACATATTCCACTCTCCGTGTTCCACATGTTCGCATATTCTCATTTTCACCGAACGATCGTCTCTTTCCACCTGGTCTTGTGTGTCTGTGCTTCTGTAACATAAAGAACGAGCTGACATTTTTCTCACGAAACCAGCGATCAGCTCAACAGACCCTCAGTTTACCTGCATGCATCCTCACCTGTCAGCTGTTTAACACCTGCTGCTAATTCAAGAAACACGAACACGTTACCTGGTGATAGTCACAGTTTAACTGGGCAGCCGGTGCTCGATATAACGCAATGTCAGCGCATTTTTCTGCACAAGATAATATAGTATTTTTCCCGAGCGCAGAGCTGCTGGAGCTTGTTTCCTTTGTCAAGAGGAGAAATATTTACTGCTATTATTTGCTGCTATTAGTATAATCATCGTTACCATTTCATTATTAATAGTGATGTTGCATGCAGATGCATTCAGATGTTCAAATATATTGGTATTATATTAGTCTTTATTACAGGTCCAGCAAGAACCACTTCAAACTGTTAAATTGAATTTATAATCTTAAATGTTTGTATGTAGACTGCATGGTGAAAGAAAAGGCCCCACTCCAAAATGAGACAGGAAACACTTCTGCAAGGCATGCTTCTGCAGAAGTGAAACCGAAAGCAGAGTCTAAGTGCAAGTTAAGAGCAGGGTGTTTTATTATGCATTTATCTTTGACTAAGCTTTGATTATGCTTCAAGTAGTTGTATTAGATTGAAACATTTGTTTTATACATTTTATATAGAAGTTAAGATCATTACACACAGGATGGCCTTAGCCTGGTTGCTTAAGCTGAGGTCAGTTAAGGTGCAGCGTGTATGTGCAGACATAAACACATACACACACATAGTTTCAGTATATGCTGGCCTTCTGTCTGGTGGAAAGGTTATGAGGCTTAGCTGAGGAAGTGAAGGGTGAAATAAAGGGCAGCAGAGGCTGACACACACACACATATTAGAGAGACTCATTTATATAGGTAAGAGTTAATCATGTTTTGCTTGCAACTGCAAAATTGTGCCTGCGTAAGTGACAGTTTTTGCAGAACGTGGACCTGATGTTCCAGAAGATAAGCCTGGGCAGGATGGTGACAGGAAGCACCTGGGGTCGAGCCGAAGACAGTGTTCTTTTTTAAAACTGTGTTCAAAGTTAACTGAACAGGTGTGGTTTTGGAGTGACGTATGCTGTATTGAGACTGCCAACCTTATAAAGCCTTTGACTTCTTGTTGTAAGATAGTTCAATACTGAATCTGAACAGTATTGGCTCCGCATATGTGTATTCATTAAAATGCCGTCTAATTGCACCCGGCCGGATCAGTGGTCATTATTTTGGTCTTCCTCCTCAATTCCTGAACCTTAACACCTTACAGAGCACTTTATAGGCGAACCAGCTTCATCGGCGGCTGATGCCCAATCACCGCACACAGCTTTGAAACCTCACCTGAGTTTTAGCTCTCAGTGGTTAAACGCTGGACTTAATTCACTCAGGTTTTTTCTGTCGGGTCACGTTTACTTTACTGTTTTATTTACAACTGAGCAAATCGGTTTGGCTGAGGCTAAAGTTACGTTTCATAACTGCATAGTTTTACAGACGTGTTGTTAATGGTTCACTGGCACATGTGTTAGACTGAACTATTCGCTTTTCTTTATCCGGTGTGTTTTGGATTTAACAGTGAATTTTGAGATTAAACTGACTTTTAAAATGTTTTTATACAAAGAGGAAAGAGAAGGCACATTTCCACCGAGAGGAGCAGAGTTTGCAACAGCATGTTCATCATGCAGACTGCAACCTGGACAGAAATATTATATCATCTGTTTTTTAATAGTTATTCAACTGTATTCTAAGCACCAGCTATCTGTTAGAATTTTTAGAGTTTACTTAACTAAAAATAAATGAGGTTAACATATAATTTGTGTGAACTCTCTCTTTCTCTGTCTCTCTCTCTCTCTCTCTCTTTTTGTTTTGCTTTTTCAGTTATGTTATGTTTAACTGTCAAAGGTTTGTTACAAACTATGAAACACATCGTGCAGACTTCTGGATGTTAGAAGAAAACTAATACTGCTCATGAATGAGACAAAAGGCAGGAAGGTGTCCTTTAAAACTAAACATGTTAGTAGGACCTCCCTATTTATATCATAGTTTATGATATAGCAGGTGTATTTCAGTAATAGCCTACTGATTTCAGTGTAGTGGTGAACAGTCACACAGCTCACATGGGCGTTATCTGTGATACTCCTTAACTATAATTTATCCAAGTTAACGTCAGTTAACCATTCAGACAGTTCTTTTGCAATGAAAAACATAAACACTCGTGCTGCCGGTAGGTTTCCTCAGTGCCAGCTATTAACATTATAGCCGCTTATGCAGTAACCATGGTAACCACGGACTCTGAGCGGCTGGATCGACGGAGGTCAGACAACAATTTTACATGTATGATCTTAAAACAGGACACAGCCACTTTACGTGCTGGCCTCATATCAAATGTGAACGCAGACTGAGTCTATGTTTGACGTTTGCTTTATATAATCTTCCTCTCAAACATTTAAACAGCAGCGAGTCTGCAGCTGAGGGAATGCAAACTCAAACTGTCGGAACAGGTTCAATCGTGGATTCATTTGGTAATTTATTAAATGTATAACTGTTATTCTAATCTGCTGCTGAGTCTCTTACACTGATGAAAATGCAGATAACACAGATCATGAACACCTGTTCAACCAATCACTTTCATTCCACTTTGATCTGCGACAAACTGACGGTTCATCTCTGTTGCAGTGTTGCGTTAGACTGCTATATTTTTGTGTTATTTGTGCTGTAGATTTTCACGTCTCTGGAATAGTTGGCAGTATTAAGGATGCTTTTCTGTAAAATCATATTGATATGACCCGTGACATATTCGTAGATGACAGTTAGATAGTCAGCTGGGAAACTCTGGGTTAACTCAGAGAGCTGAAGATATCGTGGATATGCTGACCTCGCTCCGTGGTGTACAGGGCCGTTTACCCTCATGATTAATATTCACAATAAAAATATTAGCCGAACATCATGAAGTCTGTGTTTCATAGTGTCGAACAACCTTTGTACAGTTAAAGCCAGCAGTTACTACATGACGGAAACACTAACGTTATCTCTTTTATGCGTTTATACACAGGTCACGCTGATTACTGAACAAAAACCCAAAGATCAGCTGTTAATCGAATTTATTTGCTCTCTCTCTCCTCCTTAAACATGTTTTTAATGTTAGTTATAATTCAGAATTGGCGACTGAAACACGTAGAACACATACGAACATCAGGAAATAAAACCCCGATAAATAACCTCAGTAAAAGAAGTCAGTGTCAGCGGGGGTTATTACAGCTGTGTACCGGGGCCTGCGCTTTGTCGGCGGTAATAACAGCTCGAGAGCTGAAGATAGCGAGGCGAGCAGGTCTATCCCACGCTTTGCCGTGAGACTGGGCAGACATCTCCGAAATCATCGAAGCACTTTTGCAAAGAGGCTGTATCTTGACAAACCAACCAGACATATGAAGATTAAACCACTACATTCTCGGCTAAAAAAAAATATTAAAACTGTATTTGGTGACAAACAAACAGGGTTTTTCAAAGTTCAGTTCTGTTAGTTTCCACATGCTGGTTGTTGTGTGCTAAAAACAATGGCCACCAGGCCAAAGCAATGGTTTTGACTCGATCAGCGTTAACCCCGCCCCCTGAGTTTGATGGGTGAGGTTGACAGATAAAATTATTTCATGGTGAGAGCCAGGCGCCAGGACTGCCAAAATGAAATAAATAAATATATCATTAAATAATTAATTAAATGTGTCAATAATTAATTAAAATGTGAAATACATAAATAATTAATTAAATGTGTCAATAATTAATTAATTACATGTGTCATAACTATTTATTTAATTAATTAATTCCAATTTTAATTAATTATTGACACATTTAATTAATTATTTAATGGTGTATTTAATTAATTCATTATGGCAGTCCTGGCGTTCCATACAATAAAAGTAATAAACAATAAATGTAAATCTGTTTTTTTAACTTTGCAGACTCATTTACCCACTCCAGTGAGAGCGATAAAAAAAGATCATGGCTTTAAAGAGATTATGAACAAAATGTATTACATTTTGTTTTTTGCTACATTAACAACTTTTCCAACTCTGATTCTCTGCAGGACCAACACGGACATCAGTTTAGACTGAAATCCAGTTCCGACGGCACACGCAACATGTTCAAGCTTGCACGGAGGCATCTTTCTTTCAGCTTAACGAGTGAACCGTCAGCTCGTTCAAACACACGTTAAAGTCCGTTTGGCTCGACACCACCGAACAGAGGCAGCAATATAACATAGCTAACATTAACAGTGCAGTGAATCCTGCTTGTGCCGTGATATTCAGGACTGCAAACCGAGCAGCATCACTGACTTTCAGCTTGTTGTGTTTGTGGATATATGACTGACTTTAATTATCCATAAAATCATCACATTCTCTGTAAGATTGAGGTCGACTATTGAACGGCGAATATTTTAAAGTAAAGGCTTTAAAACCAAGTTAGTACAAACATCACTAATGTCACATAACTTTGCCGACATGTGGCCAACAGTAATGTTTTAATGTTCTTCATTATTAAACATTTGCACATAAATAAGTGACATAATATTCAGTAAGGCAAGGCAAGTTTATTTATATAGCACAATTCAACAACAAGGTCATTCAAAGTGCTTTACAGAGACATTAATAAACAAAAATAAAAAGCATGATTTAAAATTGATTTAAAAATAATTTAAGCTTAAAAGTGTGGATTTGGTGCTTTATTCAAATGCAGCTGAGAACAGGTGAGTCTTCAACCTGGATTTAAATAAACTGAGTGTTTCAGCTGATCTGAGGCTTTCTGAGAGTTTGTTCCAGATATATGGAGCATAAAAGCTGAATGCAGCTTCTCCGTGTCTGGTTCTGACTCTGCGAACTGATTAAAAAAACAGATCCAGGTGACCTGAGGGATCTGGAAGGTTCATACTGGGTCAGGAGGTCACTGATGTATTTTGGTCCTAAACCATTCAGAGATTTATAGACCAGCATCAGAACTTCAAAGTCTATCCTCTGACGGACAGGCAGCCAGAGTAAAGACCTCAGAGCTGGACTGATGTGGTCCACTTTTTTGGTCTTAGTGAGGACTCGAGCAGCAGAGTTCTGAATGAGCTGTAGTTGTCTGACTGATTTTTTAGGTAGACCTGTAAAGACGCTGTTACAGTAATCAAGCCTACTAAAAATGAATGCATGGACTAGTTTTTCCAGGTCCTGTTGAGACATCATATCAGTACTTTGAAACATTTACTCTTTGGCCGCTCCACTTCCACCGTTTTTTTTCGGCAAATTATCCACACCCACCGCCGCGCACTCTGGGATATGTTGGGCCACGAAGTCTACACCGCCACATCCTTAGAATTCAGGGAACTGAAGGACGCATTTGAGGGCCGCATTTCGAACAGCCTTCGAATTGGGACAGCCTTCGTCGCGATGCTGTGACGTAATCGGTCTTATAATGTGGCCTTTAAGGCTGCAGACCCTGAATTGGGATACAGCCCAGGAGTGACATGTTTAGCCACATGTTCTCCTTAAGTTGCTGGCTGTCTGAGTGGTGTCCAAGAAACAATGTGGGCTTCATAGATAACTGGCAAACCTTCTGGAGGAAACCTGGTCTTGTTAGGAGAGACGACATCCATCCCACTTTGGATGGAGCAGCTCTCATTTCTAGAAATATGGACAAATTTATTAAACCCCCTAAAATATGACTATCCAGAGTTGGGACCAGGAAGCAGAGTTGCAGTCTTACACGCCTCTCTGCAGCTTCTCTCCTCCTGAAACGACAGCCTCAACACAGCATTTAATCTGTTATTAGACTATTAAATATTTCACTTTAATGTTGCAACTATGCGGTCACTTCTGTCTTTAAACAAAATAATATTTTCCAGTTACAGAAATCATGAAATCCAAACTAAAGCGTTACTGTTGCTATATGCATTTTATATAAATAATCGATGATGGTACTGACATGAAGGAAGAGAAAGTTACAGGTTGCATCCTTTGAGTTTGTCTAATGCTTTTTTAAGATGAGCAAAACTTTATTTTACTTTGGTTAGCTGGGATAAGTGATGTATGGAGGGAATTTTACTTCAGTCACAGAAATCCTAAACAGGAAGGAGGAGCAGAGTTACAGTGGATCACTATCCAGCAGGGAAACAAGATTTATTTCAATTTCTTGGCAATGAGTGAGATTTACTAAGTGGGCAAATTAGGGTGATGATACCGTTCCAGAGTGATCTATTAGTAGTGCACCAATTTACATTCAGAGATGCATGCAGCCAGTTCATTTCAGTATTAACCGGCTTTCTACCAACAGCAGCACAAAAACAGCAGATTCGATCATGGAGACACTGAATCTGCTAAACTAATTAAAACATTGTAAGTGCAGGTCTTCAGTTTACATTTCTTTGTGAAAACAGCACAGCAAAGGAGACTCTGTGACATTTTGGTATAAGGGATAAATCTTCTGACCAAACCTGCTGGGACTGTGTGAGGTCCTGAGGCTATGAGTAAGGATTTATCCACAGGAGAGCTGCGTTCTTACAAACCATCCTACTGTGTAAACCTGAAATCTGTGGAACAGCTGAGCTGTATGATGTGTACAAGGACACAAAACATTATTTACCATCAGATCCCGAGCCCTCCATGTGTTAATCAAGAAACTGCTGCTGTGCTACATCCATAAATAATGAATAAATTAGGAGCTAAAGCTAAAAGGACAGTTTATTTGTACCATCTTCATGTGAACACATTCAAGAACATCACAGATGAAAGAAACATTAAAAACTTCCACACTACATAAAGCAAGAAAAATATTTTTTCTTTCAGATGGTTTGAGAAAAACAAAAACATCAAACAGCTCCAAGACTCTCTTTGAAAGAACTAAAAACCTTTATTCTCATGGTCCAATCATGAGTGAACTCCCCGATGAAGCCTTGTGTGCTAAAACATGTCAGAGTTTTAAAGGTTAAACATGAGTTTCCAAAACATTTTGCTGGAGAACAATGAACTATTTGACTGAGTTTCAATTATTTACAGACGAGCAAAACCAGGACAGAGAAAAAATGACAAAACTGAATCAGTAAAACCACAGAAAATAAGATCCCATGTAAATCTGTATTATGTAGAAGTTCAGCCCAGCAACCAGTTCAGTTCAACACAAGTTTAAATGATTCTATCTGAACTCTGTGGAGCCTGATCTCAAGCTTTTTGAGTCTGACACTGAAACCAGAGGATCTTTCTGTCTCTTCAGATTCACTGTGATCCAGTGATGGGAGTGATTTCAGCCCTGAGTGATCACGCTGATGTTTGCACAGAGCAGACAATGAGGTGAATGTTTGGGCACATTGGTAACAGTGAAACAGTTTATTAGTAACGTGGGATCGTTTGTGTGTGGAGTATGAACTGAGATTCCTGAAGCTCTTGTCACACTGGTCACAGCTGTAGTTTCCTTCCATGTGTGTACGTTCATGATTGTTACGATTACTTGAACGTGAGAAGCTTTTGTCACAGCGTCTGCACTTGTATGGTTTCTCTCCTGTGTGGACTCGTTTGTGTCTTTTAAGCTCACCTGCAGTGGTGAAGGATGACCCACACTGATCACAGAGGTGCTTTTTAACCCCACTGTGAATCAGTTCATGTCGTTTTAACTCAGTTGATGTGGTGAAGCTTCTCCCACATTCTTTGCAATATTTCAGTTTGTCTCCAGTGTGTTTACGTTGATGTATTTTTAGGGCGGCTTGCCAACTGAAAGTTGTTCCACAGAGGTCACAATGAAAGTCTTTCCCACCACCACAGTGATGACAGGGTTGAGAACTGGATCCATCTGTGTCGCTCTGCTTCTAAACAAAGACACAAAGACACTGTAAGTCAGTCCTTCAACATTTTTATCCTGAACGTCGCCTGAAATAAAGAATCTCTGCAGACGTCCAATTACATTTTACTGTTTCAGTTAACAAAATCAAGTTTACTGGGCTGCAATAACTACAATACTACCACCATAATACTACAGTAATACTAAAATCATAACTGACATGAAAATCTGAATAATCACTCAGAGCTGCTTTTCCATGCAGTAGAATTGCTAACATGCTAACACAGTTTAATGAGCAGACTTATTCCAAACAGTCAGGCTAAAATGACAAGATAAAAATATAAATACATACCTCACAGTAACTGCACTTGTTGAGTCTCTTTCTGGTGTGGATCTGTTGGTGTTGTCTCAGGTTAAGTGGAGATTTAAAAGTCTTCTCACACAGGTCACATTTATAAGGTCGTCCCTCAGTGTGGTTAAACATGTGTTGTTGTAAGTGTGCGTTTGTAGCAAAGAATTTGCCACACTGTTCACAGCAGTACACATCATGTCTGGTGTGAATGCGTAGGTGTGTATTTCGGTGCCCTCTCTGGCTGAAAGTTTTTCCGCAGATGTCACAGCTGTATGCTTTAATTCCAGAGTGGGTAACTAGATGATTCTGTAAGTAGCTACTGTGAGTAAAAGCTCTGCCACACTGATCACAGCTGTACGCTTTAACTCCACTGTGGATAAGTTGGTGCTGTTTTAGGGAATCCTTCCAGGAAAAAGACTTTCCACACAAGTCACAGCTGAACGGTCTCTCTCCAGTGTGAATGACCTGATGCCGTTTTAGTTCAGCCTTCCCAGTAAAATCCTTCCCACACTCATCACAGCTGAACGGTCTCTCTCCAGTGTGAATGACCTGATGCCATTTTAGTTCAGCCTTCAGAGTAAACTCCTTCCCACACTCGTCACAGCTGTATGCCTTAATTCCAGAGTGGGTAACTAGATGACTCTGTAAGCTGTTACTGTGAGTAAAAGCTCTGCCACACTGATCACAGCTGTACGCTTTAACTCCACTGTGGATGAGTTGGTGTTGTTTTAGGTGACCCTGCAAGGAAAAAGACTTTCCACACAAGTCACAGCTGAACGGTCTCTCTCCAGTGTGGATGACCTGATGCCGTTTTAGTGAAGCCTTCAGAGTAAACCCCTTCCCACACTCGTCACAGCTGTATGCCTTAATTCCAGAGTGGGTAACTAGATGACTCTGTAAGTAGCTACT
Source organism: Pelmatolapia mariae (assembly GCF_036321145.2). Classification (NCBI taxonomy): domain Eukaryota; kingdom Metazoa; phylum Chordata; class Actinopteri; order Cichliformes; family Cichlidae; genus Pelmatolapia; species Pelmatolapia mariae. The sequence goes on along the minus strand of NC_086235.1, from coordinate 9,011,411 downwards.
ATAAGTAAAAGCTCTGCCACACTGATCACAGGTGTACGCTTTAACTCCACTGTGGATGAGTTGGTGTTGTTTTAGGTAACCCTTCGTGGAAAAAGACTTTCCACACAAGTCACAGCTGAACGGTCTCTCTCCAGTGTGGATGACCTGATGACGTTTTAGATTATACTTCTCAGTAAAATCCTTCCCACACTCGTCACAGGTGTATGTTTTCTCTCTCTTTCTTCTGTGAGGTTTGTCGGCCTCCTGAGAGCGCTGACTTCTCGCTCCATGTTGGTCCTGCAGTGACAGAGATACAAACAGAGGCAGTGAGTGAAATGCAGTCGTGGAACAAACTCAACCTTCAAACTCCCTCCATTAACACTAGTTTTAAACCTGAAGGTGGAGTGTGGCACCAAACACCTTAAAGGTCTCTTATCCCCACCTGCTGGTAGTTCTAACACATTACATCCAACCTGGTGTTAAAAATAATTCATGACTGTTTAAACACTAAAATCATGCCCATCCCTCCTGATTGCACACACACACACACACACACACACACACACACACACACACACACATACACACACTTTTATATTCCATCCATTCACTTCCGCTTATCCTTTTCAGGGTCGTGGGGGGTGCTGGAGCCTATCCCAGCTGTCATAGGGCGAGAGGCGGGGTACGCCCTGGACAGGTCGCCAGTCTGTCGCAGGGCTAACACACAGGGACAGACAACCATTCGCACTCACATTCACTCGCACATTTACACCTAGTGGCAATTTGGATTTTCCAATTAACCTATGCCCACAAGCTGCATGTCTTTGGACGGTGGGAGGAAACCGGAGTACCCGGAGAGAACCCACGCAAACTCCACACAGAAAGACCCCGGCCTGATGTTGGAATTGAACTCAGGACCTTCTTGCTGTGCGGCAACAGTGCTAACCACCGTGCCACCGTGCTGCCCCACTTTTATATTATTTTGTAATTTATATCATATTGTTGTTTCCTATTACATATTTCTATAATTTTTTATAGATTTATATATAATCATTTACTGATATTAAATCCTATGTTTGGTTATTTCTTTATTCAAAAGGAACCCCATTAGCTTCCACAACAGATGTTGCTCGTCTTCCTTCAAAAACAATCTCATAAAATATTATACAATAAAGTGGATTCAAAATATCCACATAATTTTACATCCACAGTGGGGTTTCACAATTAAAATATAAGCAATCAATAATAACAATAATAATAATAATATCAATAACACTGAGACACATTACACAAATTTATTCCGCTTAAAAGTTGCTCTAAATATAACAGTTTTACAAAAAGTTACTTTTAACTCGAGGATTTACTAAATTGCAGTTTGTTGAAAACTGTGTAATATGATTATGTATTTCATCTGGATACTGCAGATGAGCAGAAAAAAATGTGGTGTGTTTAACAGAATTGTTTTCTTTATAACTACAAGTATTAAATCCCAGTTCTTTGTATTCCCTACGGCAAAGAAAGACACGGCTCAAAGTGGTCAAAACTCAAAAAATGATCTCTATTTTTCATTCCCAGGAATGGAGACCTGAACACACGAACACATAAGCTCAGGTCTGAAGCACAAACAGGAAGCCTAGTTATTTATATACTTCCTCTAGACGTCACACACACTTTAAGTTTCGATCAAAGACTCTGCTTAGTTTCACTTTCTGGCTGCAGCTCCTATTTTCTGCAAAAGCATGTAGTTTCCTGTCAGTGCTTTTTGGAACAGACTGTACTCAGAGCTGGGCCTCTCTTATACATAAACAATATAATCAGCAAATAAGCGCTAAGAATATATATTTAAATCCCAACAGACCCCCTTTTCGTCTTTTTTAAAAGACGACATAAACCCTAATTTATCCCATTAAGTTTTACTTTCATGTGACAGTAATAGCTAAAATATAACAAACATCCAGCTCTTAGACAGCACCTCACGTTTGCGCTGGGCTGTGAACTGTCCTCCCTTAATTATTACCCCCTTTTTAAGTAGAATCCCAGTTAAAACCCACTTCTGACTAGGGGTGGGTATCGTTTAGGTTTTATCCGATACCAGTACCAAACCGGTACTTTTGAAACGGTGCCGGTGCTTAAACGGTGCTCAAACCGGTGCTTAAAGAATGGAGAACACAAAATTGGTCCAAAAACCTCTCATGTTTAGCTGGTTGGTTTTCTTTGTAAAAAGATAACGATATTAGCCTTTTCTGCAGCTATAGGGCATATATGGTATCACTCTTGGCTGGAAGCAGTGCTTAATCAATGGAAAAAACACAAACTTTGTCCAAAAACCTGTCACGGCCAGGCGGATCAGCTGCACGCTGATCAGCACTCTCTCTGTTTCTCTCTCTTCCTTTCTCTCTCCTCTTCTCTCTCGCCGGGGCGGAACTCACTGTGGGTTCACGCCCTCGGCCCACGCCCTCGGGAGATGAGACACCTGGGTCTCATTAAGGTGATCGGTACTTAAGCCAGGAGGCGACTGCTGTTCGCCGCTGGATCGTTGTCTACCACGCGTTAGTGAAGCCAAGCTACAGCAAGTCAGTTAAGAGTGTTTTCCTGTGAGCGTCGTACTTAACCCTGTCTCCTTGTCTACAGAGCTCCCTGGATTTCCCCCCCGTGTGTTTCCCATGTGGCAGTGTCGGAGTGAGAGCTTGTGATCGTGTGAGTGGATATTCTGAAGAACGCGTGCTTTCCCCTGGACTTCCCTGGAGACCCCTTCTCCCCTCACTCAGCTGTATATAGCACCCCCTGCACATTCTTGTATATACACCTGGTGCATTGTAAATAAACCTTTCTTGTGAGCATCAGAACCGGAGTCCTGCGCTTGAGTCCTCCTCCAAACCGTAACAATAACGATCCAGCCATCATGGACTCAGCGGACTCAAATCCCACCCAGCAACCCGTCCTCACCCCGGAGGCAATTCTGGAACGCCACGAACACATGCTTCGACACATAAACCAACAACTGGCTGCACTCACTCAAGTCCTCGCGCAACATCTACCGTCGGTAAGCCCACCCTCACCTCCTCCGTCTGTTTCTCCTCAGCTATCGGCTCCGAATCCAGCTGCTGCCGCTCCACCTGTTTCCCCCGCACCGGCTTCCACTGAGCCTCCTGAGCGATCGTTACCGGCGCCGGAGCCCTTCTCGGGTGAGTTCGATAAATGTGGAGGATTTTTGACTCAGATCACGCTACAGTTCCGTCAGTTACGAAGAACGTATGAGACAGACGGGGCCAAAATTGCCTTTATGGTTCAACTGTTACGTGGGCAGGCATTAAACTGGGCGCAGGCCGTTTTAAGAACAGCCCCGGAGATTTCTTACGAGGACTTTCTCACCAAGTTTAAAAGTGTTTTTGAAAGGGGCACCGGAGCGGAGGCGGCCGCCCACAGACTGTTAAATTTGAAGCAGGGGAGGCGGAGTATGGCAGATTTTTCGGTCGAATTCTGGACCTTGGCCGAAGAGACGGGGTGGGGGCAGTCGGCATTGATAAGTACTCTTTTGAATAATGTTTGTGATGAGTTAAAGAGAGAGTTGATGATGAGGGATGTTCCTAAGACTCTGTCTGATATGATTACGCTATGTGTGAAGATAGATGAGCACCTACGGGCGCGCCGGGGAACCGGAAACTACATTTCCCAGAGGCCCCCTGGGCGCATGGAGACGACGTCAGGGGAAGGAGCGCTTAGCGGCAGCCACGCATCGAACAGCATGGAGGAGGGTGAACAGCCCATGCAACTGGGCCGCTCCAGACTGTCGCCCGAGGAGCGGTATCGCCACTGGAGAGCCGGTGAGTGCTTTTATTGTGGCCGCAGGGGCCATATTGCCATGGATTGCCCGGCTCGGCCAAAAGACAGCGCCCGCCAGTAGTGAGGAGTGTACGGGTGGGCGAGGTCACCTGTTCTCAGTCACCTCCTCGTCTCATGATTGCAGCTAAGCTAACGGTTGGTCTCAAGACTCATTCTCTCGACGCCCTGATCGATTCCGGGGCAGAACAGAACTTTATTGATGCCTCGCTGGCGCTCAAATTAGGCTTTATCACGGAGCCTCTGTCTCATTCACTCAAAGTCACAGCCCTTAGTGGCCAGCGTCTCCCAGACATTACTCATGTTACAGAACCGGTTTCCCTGACTCTTTCTGGCAATCATGTTGAAACCTTACAGTTGTATGTCTTTAGAGCCCCGCTCATGCCACTAGTCTTAGGCTATCCCTGGCTACGTCTACATAACCCTGCGATTGATTGGAGGAAGGAAAATATTTCGGGGTGGGGGGAGGAGTGTCACATGTCCTGTTTAAAAGCCGCCACCCCCGCCATGTGCCTACCACCCAGTAAAACTATTGCAGAACCGCCTGATCTGTCCTCCATACCAACGGTTTATCATGACCTGGCGCAAGTGTTTTGTAAAGATAAGGCACGCTCCCTCCCTCCTCACCGGCCGTATGATTGTGGGATTGACCTACTCCCTGGCGCTCCCCTCCCGACCAGCAGGCTGTACAGCCTGTCTCGACCGGAGCGGGAGAGCATGGAAAAATACATCAATGAGTCACTGGCCGCCGGTCTCATTCGCCCCTCGTCTTCACCTGTTGCCGCTGGTTTCTTTTTTGTCACCAAGAAAGATAAGAGTCTTCGGCCCTGTATTGATTATCGCGGTCTCAACTCCATCACAGTTAAGAACAAGTATCCCCTCCCTCTGCTGAGTTCCGCTTTCGAGCTTCTCCAGGGTGCCACCGTTTTCACAAAGTTGGACCTGCGCAACGCCTACCATCTGGTGAGGATTAGGGAGGGAGACGAGTGGAAGACGGCTTTCAATACTCACCTGGGCCATTTTGAATATCTTGTAATGCCTTTCGGTCTCACCAATGCTCCAGCTGTGTTTCAGGCTCTCGTGAATGACGTGCTCCGTGACTTCATCGACCATTTCATTTTCGTCTACTTGGACGACATCCTCATCTTCTCCCGCTCCGTCGCCGACCACCAACGCCATGTCAGGCAAGTCCTTCAGCGTCTCCTCGAAAACCGTCTCTTTGTTAAAGGGGAGAAGTGTGAGTTTCATGTCTCAACTGTTGCTTTCCTGGGCCACGTCATCGATCATGGTAACCTCAAAACGGATCCCGCAAAAGTTCAAGCCGTTGTTGACTGGCCGACTCCTTCCAACCGTAGACAGCTTCAAAGCTTCCTGGGGTTTGCAAACTTTTATCGTCGCTTTGTTCGCGACTACAGTAAACTTGCCCTGCCTCTGACCCGTCTTACTTCTCCCAAGGTTCCCTTCTGCTGGGATGAGCTGGCTCAGCGGGCATTTGCCCATCTGAAGGACCGCTTTGCCTCGGCGCCCATTCTCGTCCAACCCGATCTCAACCTGCAGTTCATTGTGGAGGTGGACGCCTCGGATGCTGGTGTGGGGGCGGTGCTTTCCCAGCGGCAAGGAGGTAAGCTGCACCCCTGTGCCTACTTTTCTCGCCGTCTCTCCTCCGCAGTGAGCAACTATGATGTGGGAGATCGAGAGCTACTAGCCATCAAGCTAGCCCTGGAGGAGTGGCGCCATTGGCTTGAGGGCGCTGCCCAGCCGTTTGTGGTCTGGACCGATCACAAGAACCTGGAGTACATTCGATCGGCGAAACGCCTCAACGCCAGGCAAGCCAGGTGGGCCCTGTTTTTCACTAGGTTTCAGTTCACGATCACTTACAGACCCGGTTCTCGTAATGTCAAGCCAGATGCCCTCTCACGCCAATTCGCCGCCTCCGACGACGCAGCTCGGGACTCTCCCATCCTACCACCCACCTGGGTAATCGGGGCTCTGACCTGGGAGATCGAGTCGGCCGTTCGAGAGGCTCAACGGACAGAACCGGACCCCGGAACGGGACCTCCTGGGCTGCTCTTCGTCCCCTCTTCTGTAAGGTCACGAGTGTTACATTGGGCTCATACAGCCAGATTCACCTGCCACCCAGGGGTCCACCGCACTACTACCTTCCTTCAACGTTTCGCCTGGTGGCCTTCCCTTGCCAAAGACGTCCGCGGGTATATTTCCGCATGCTCGACCTGCGCTCAAAACAAGAGCGTCCATCAACCACCCTCTGGTCTCCTCCAACCTCTGCCGACTCCGAGTCGTCCCTGGTCGCACATCGCTGTTGACTTCATCACGGGTCTGCCCGTCTCATCAGGTAACACTGTCATTCTCACCATTGTGGACCGTTTCTCCAAAGCTGCTCATTTTGTCACCCTCCCTAAGCTCCCCACTGCTCTAGAGACCGCCCGGCTACTCACGGACCACGTTTTTCGCCTCCATGGAATCCCCACGGACATTGTGTCAGACAGAGGACCGCAGTTTACGTCACGTGTCTGGAAGGAGTTCTGCAGTGCCCTCGGAGCTCAGGTCAGTCTCTCCTCTGGTTTCCACCCGCAGACCAATGGTCAAACGAAGCGTGCCAACCAGGAGCTCGAAGCGGCTCTCCGGTGCCTGGTATCCACCAACCAGTCGACTTGGAGCGAGCAACTGTCATGGATTGAGTATGCTCATAACAGCCTTACCTCCTCTGCCACCGGTGTGTCCCCTTTCGAGGCATCCATGGGCTACCAACCGCCACTCTTCCCAGCCGTCGAAGGTGAGCACTTTGTTCCCTCCGTCCAACAGCATCTTCGGAGGTGTCGACGTGCCTGGAGAGCGACTCGGGCCGCCCTTCTCCGCACAGTGGAACGCAATAAACGCCTGGCGGACCGCCACCGGACCCCTGCTCCCACCTACACACCTGGACAAAAGGTTTGGCTGTCCACCAGATTCGTCCCACTCAGGTCTGAATCCAAGAAACTGTCTCCCACTTACATTGGCCCCTTTGAAGTCGACTCTGTGATTAACCCTGTCTCTGTCCGTCTTAAACTGCCCCGGAATATGAAGATCCATAACACCTTTCACGTGTCACAAGTGAAGCCGTGCCTCTCTAGTCCTCTGTGCCCTCCTTCCAGGCCCCCTCCGCCCGCCCGGGTCATTGATGGCCACCCGGCGTTCACCGTGTCGCGGATCATGGATGTCCGGCGCCGGGGGCGCGGTCTGCAGTATCTCGTGGATTGGGAGGGATACGGGATGGAGGAGCGTTCTTGGATCCCGCGGGCGGCCCTTCTGGACCACAGTATGGTGCGGGCGTTCCATGCGGCTCACCCTGACAAGCCTGGGGGTCGCCGGGAGGCTCCCGTCGGGGGGGGGGGGGTACTGTCACGGCCAGGCGGATCAGCTGCACGCTGATCAGCACTCTCTCTGTTTCTCTCTCTTCCTTTCTCTCTCCTCTTCTCTCTCGCCGGGGCGGAACTCACTGTGGGTTCACGCCCTCGGCCCACGCCCTCGGGAGATGAGACACCTGGGTCTCATTAAGGTGATCGGTACTTAAGCCAGGAGGCGACTGCTGTTCGCCGCTGGATCGTTGTCTACCACGCGTTAGTGAAGCCAAGCTACAGCAAGTCAGTTAAGAGTGTTTTCCTGTGAGCGTCGTACTTAACCCTGTCTCCTTGTCTACAGAGCTCCCTGGATTTCCCCCCCGTGTGTTTCCCGTGTGGCAGTGTCGGAGTGAGAGCTTGTGATCGTGTGAGTGGATATTCTGAAGAACGCGTGCTTTCCCCTGGACTTCCCTGGAGACCCCTTCTCCCCTCACTCAGCTGTATATAGCACCCCCTGCACATTCTTGTATATACACCTGGTGCATTGTAAATAAACCTTTCTTGTGAGCATCAGAACCGGAGTCCTGCGCTTGAGTCCTCCTCCAAACCGTAACAAAACCTCTCATGTTTAACTGTTTTCCACCTTTTTCTTTGGTTATTTTAGCATTTTTGGCCGGGGTGAAGGGAGTATCTACCATCAAACAATAAGACAGCCGCATGTAACTACGACGGTGTTTGCTAGTTCACCTTACATGCATTAATTTAATAACGTGGTTAGCCTACTCAACGTAAATTACACACGAACAACATTAAGCTACTCACGCAGAGAAGAACGGCTGCTGCTGCCATCATCATTCATCATCATTTCTGCTACACTGGCAGGGCTAGGGGCTAGGACTCTACTCTTCGGGTTCTTGGGGGATGTTGCTAACTCCGGGTCCGATAACAGGCACCACACCAGCAGTTATGCGCTCGGTGTGAGGTCTCGCAGCAAGCTATCAAATACGGCGCATTTCTCGGGCTTTTAAAAAAACGCTATGTGTCGCCAGGTGTTTCATCAGATTCGAGGTGTTATCTCCTTTGCACAGTATCACAGTATCAGCTTAAAGCACTTGTTGCAGGCTGCTGGGTTTGCATCTTTTGCTGCGAAGTACAGCCAGACTTTTGACCGCTTCGCCTTGGCCATTTTTAATCTGTAGCTCTGCTCTAAAAGAACGTACGTACCTGGGCCCGCCTACTATCCTCGAAAATGTAAAATGATTGGCTAGAATCTAAAGTGTATCACATTTCAGGAAAAAAAAAAGCACCGAAATAAAGCACCGAAATGTGCGCTGCTTTTCGGTCTGGTTACTACCGTTTATGTCAGAACCGATGCTATGATGGCACCGGATACCGGTACCCATCCCTACTTCTGACTTCCCTCACTGCTCACGGTAAAATCCAAACAGATGTAATTAGCTTTTCCTAATAACAGGTCCTACATTACTTTTTATCACTCTTTGGAAACAGCCCCTATAGAGTTAAAATTTAAAATTTACTCCTGGTTTTTCACCCTGTGGAGATCAGGGAAATATTTTACTGCTAATATTCATAATCATCATCATTACCATTGCATTAATTATCATTTCATCAAAGCATTTATTGAAGCTGTTGGCCTTACGTTAAAACTTGTATTACAGGTGCAGCTATAATCATTTTGTACACACCTTGCATTTGTGCTTATTTAAAGAGTTGAAGCTCAGTCAGTTAATTGAGGGTCGTAAGGTTTGTTTGGCGCTATGTCCAGACAATCTATTGTGAAAAGATGGCCTACACGCTTACAAAACACATATACCACATTATTCATTATTATCTTTTATTTGTTTATATCCTTTTTATTAAGCTTTGGGTAGTGGCATTTGATTAGAACATTTATTCAACATATTACATATATAGTTTCAGTTAGGTTATTGCACACATGAGAGTTGGCCTCTGTCCTCACAGAGTGTATTTTGAGGTCGAGACACACACACACATAAACAGTAGTTAGACTCATGTTTATATAAGAGTTCAAATAATAGTTTGCAAAAGCTTGTGACTGCAAAATTATGTCTGCATGAGGGACAGTTTGTTCTAGGGGATAAGCAAGAGTTAGAAGATTAACAGGAGGCACCTGGCCTCGAGACGGAGAAGAGGTCCTTTCTAAATGTGTCAAAAGTCGTCAACAGAACATGTGTGGTTTTGAAACGTATGCGTGTATTGTATCTGCTTGATGAATGAGGGGGCGTCTAACCCTGATGTTATAAAAACAACTGCTTGTGTAGTCTTGGGCGGAGATCGATGCTGACTGTGTGCAGTGTTCATCTCCCCACGCGTGTGTTCATTAAAAATCATTATTTGACCGACTCTTCTGGACCATTGTTGTTTTTGTGCCCATCCTCAATATCTGAACCCGTAACAACCCCCTCTACGGGTAACATATATCTGGCCTTAACACTTGGGCAATTTACATAACATAGAAATCCTGCAAACTATAACTAAAGTCCTTCTCATTACTCTTCATTACTTTTATGCTCACATTTAACCTGTGTCTAACGAGCTTTTAGTCTCCTAAACCACACATTCTCTGGAACTGAGGTTCTCTGTGCTCTGTGCTTCTTTTCGGGGTCTCCCTTTCACTGGTTGGTTCCTGGATTCTCGCCAACCCCTCCGTGGTTTTGCTCTGGTTCTGGAATCTCCTGTAAAAGATAGAAAACAAAACACCTTTCCCTGCTACGCCTCCATAACCTATTATGTCCATCAATTGTTCGCTTAATTCTTCAAACTTGGTTCAACCTATCATTTTCGGGACTCTCTAATCAAACGGATTAGCCTAATTATGTGTATAAGCGTGTTGGCATTTATCCATCGGCACTCAAGGTCATCTCTACAATATATCAGTTCAGTCAGTCACGCTGAACTACGTTTTGGACCTTCACTTGACCGAGTGACAACTCCTATGAGCACGATTGCAATGTGTGTATAAAGAATCATTTATACATAAATAATCTTCAATGTTATTCATTTGGATAAGCAACACTTTTGACACCCTTTTAAGAAGCTCTCTTCTTCTCTTATCTGATCATGAACATCCTGTACAAAAAAACTGTTATTTTGCAGGCGCACATTCAGTTGCAAGCTCACCCACATTTTGCCCTATATGGCTGTCTCAGTCTTCATATGCTTCCTGTCGATCTATTCAGAGCAGGCCTATTTTCACACCTTCTGCATTACTTCTTGCTAAGCAAAGACAAAGCAAACTGTTTTTCACCTCTACCCCAGAAACTAATCTACGTCATGTCTGTGTCTGTAGGCATGCATTATAACCACTTATTCTAGAAATCAAAAAGAAATCAAACATTTTACTCCTAAAATCTTCCCTTCTTTCACCAAAGCATATGTTTTATTCAAGCTGTCCCACAGTTTCCCTTTAAGTTTGGTATTCAACTTATTATGGACACCGGTATTTTATCTTCTAAACACGATTCAGTTCATTTTAATCCTTTAGCTTAAACATGAAAATAACAATTTCTGCCTCAGTTTTACCGTATCTAAATTATCAAACACCCCAAAAGTCATAAAATGATCATAAAGCCAAATTAAACCCAAAAGCCCCTTTTGACACCTCTTGTGTGTCACAAACTGAAAATACTTCACCAGCTCTTAGGAAATTAAAAGAAAAAGGTTAGTCCTATTATTTCTCTAAAAACCCTCAGCAATTGTCCTCTCAAGTACACTTCCTCCGGACCTCCAAACCTGTGTTCAGGAATAAAATCTGTTTAATCATCATGTTAAATCTAAAACTCCTGACTCCATTCAGAGCTGCCTAGAAACAAAACCTATTGTTAACTTCATTTTAAAACTCAATTATCCCACTTGTAACGCAATCTGTGTTATAACAAAACTTAAGACAGAACAGTTATCAGTCATGTTCTTCATACAAAATTTCCATATTTCCATATTTTGATTTCATTCAGACTTAACCAATATATACACACACACACATATACACACACATATATATACACATATATATATATATATATATATATATATATACATATATATATATATATATATATATATATATATATATATATATATATATACACACACACACACACATATATATAGTAAGGGTCCTAAGGCTAGACCCCCTATGCTAAGCGAGCCTACCGCAGACATGAGCGAGACAGATAAATATGAAGGCATGCCGGCTCGGACGTCGCCCGGATCAACAAGGTCCGCGTCAGGTGTTGAGGAACCAGGGCACTCTGACGACAAGTGGGCTACTGGAACAAGAAGGCATCGGTGGGCAAGAGACGAAAACAGGGCGTTGTTGGAATGCTACTACGCAAGTAACCCTGGTGGAAGGGGTTACATGAATAGGATGAGGGACCTATGGATTCTTCGATACCCAACATCCACAATGACGGCGAAACAACTAGTAGCTCAGTGTTCCAACATTCGAAAGAAGGGACTGCTCTCACAGCTAGAGATTGACGAGGTACAACATAAATGCTACGGCAAGGAGGAGTCAGGACGCCAGGTCAGGGGGGAGATATCATCACCCACACCCGAGATTGGGTACATAGCCCCAAGTGCGATAGGAGAAGGATCATTGAGTGCGAGAGGAACTGACCTGAAAGATAGGATCATGGCCAAGCTTGAAACCTGGATCCCCCGTAGCTGGTTACCAAGATTACGTGAAGTACCCTCAGAAGGTCTGCTAGATGATGTTAATGCAGCACTACGGATGATACCTACAACCACGATTACCGACACTAACAAGCTGATCTACAATACGGCAGCAGTGATCAGTGAGATGCTTGGCTACAAGTTGAACAGCCACAAGGGGCAGTACCCTCCATGGAGAAGGAGGCTAGAGGGCAAGATCAAAGTAGCACGGAGGGAGGTTAGCCAACTAACGGAGTTGCAGAAAAGCGCGACAAAGAAGGTGCATAAGAAATACAGCAAGCTGTCCATACCTGAGGCCTTGGAAACTGCCAAGCAAAGACTCACAGCCTTGGCCAGCCGCTTAAGGAGGTACACCAGAGAGATAGAAGGCAGGAGAATAAACCAGCTGTTCTCAACCGAACCAGCAAAGATGTACTCTCAGTGGCAAGGGAACAATAAGAGAACAGCACCACCAAGGCTGGAGACGGAGCAATACTGGAAGAGCATATGGGAGAAGGACGCAACCCATAACGGCAATGCTCAGTGGCTAGTGGATCTGAGGGCAGACCATAGCGAAGTCCCTGAACAGGGTCCAGTAACCATCACAGTGGCAGGCATCCAAGAAAGGGTCTCCAGTAGGGATGGGTACCGGTGTCCGGTGCCATGATGGCACCGGTTCTGACATAAACGGTAGTAACCAGACCGAAAAGCAGCGCACATTTCGGTGCTTTTTTTTTTTCCTGAGCCAATTCTAGCCAATCATTTTACGTTTCCCAGGATAGTAGGCGGACCCAGGTACGTACGTTCTTTTAGAGCAGAGCTACAGATTAAAAATGCCCAAGGCGAAGCGGTCAAAAGTCTGGCTGTACTTCACAGCAAAAGATGCAAACTCAGCAGCCTGCAACAAGTGCTTTAAGGTGATACTGTGCAAAGGAGGTAACACCTCGAATCTGATGAAACACCTGGCGACGCATAGCGTTTTTTTTAAAGCCGAGAAATGCACCGTGTTTGATAGCTTGCTGCGAGACCTCACACCGAGCACATCTACTGCGGGTGTGGTGCCTGTTATCGGACCCGGAGTTAGCGGCATCCCCCAAAAACTTGAAGAGTAGAGTCCTAGCCCCTAGCCCTGCCAGTGTAGCAGAAATGATGACGGATGATGATGGCAGCAGCAGCCGTTCTTCTCTGCGTGAGTAGCTTAATGTTGTTCGTGTGTAATTTATGTTGAGTATGCTAACCACGTTATTAAATTAATGCACGTAAGGTGAACTAGCAAACACCGTCGTAGTTACATGCGGCTGTCTTCTTGTTTGAGGGCAGATACTCCCTTCACCCTGGCCAAAAAGGCTAAAATGACCAAAAGAAAAAGTGGAAAACAGTTAAACATGAGAGGTTTTTGGACAAAGTTTGTGTTTTTTTCCATTGTTTAAGCACTGCTTCCAGCCAAGAGTGATACCATATATGCCCTATAGCTGCAGAAAAGGCTAACATTGTTATCTTTTTACAAAAAACAGCTGAACATGAGAGGTTTTTGGACCAATTTTGTGTTCTCCATTCTTTAAGCACCGGTTTGAGCACCGTTTAAGCACCGGCACCGTTTCAAAACTACCGGTTTGGCACCAGTATCGGATAAAACCTAAACGATACCCATCCCTAGTCTCCAGTATGAAGAGTTGGACAGCACCAGGGCCCGACATGGTTCACGCCTACTGGCTGAAGAAGCTGACTGCACTCCATGAGCGTCTGGCAGCACAAATGAACCAGCTGCTAGTTAACGAGAGACACCCGGAATGGCTAACCGAAGGTCGGACGGTCCTGATCCCCAAGGACCCCAAGAAGGGACCAGTCCCATCCAACTACCGACCAATAACCTGCCTCAGTACTACATGGAAGCTCCTGTCAGGCATCATATCGGCTAAGATGAACAGGCACATGGGTCAAAACATGGGCAAGAATACCAGAGGCGCAAAACACCAGCTACTGGTAGACAGAACAGTCAGCCGAGACTGCAAGACCAGACTGACCAACCTGTGCACAGCCTGGATTGATTACAAGAAGGCCTATGACTCAATGCCCCACAGCTGGATACTGGAATGCCTAGAATTGTACAAGATCAACAGGACCCTAAGAGCCTTCATCAGGAACTCAATGGGGATGTGGCGTACAACACTAGAGGCCAACTTCAAGCCCATAGCACAAGTCACCATCAAGTGCGGGATCTACCAAGGAGATGCTCTGTCCCCACTGCTGTTCTGCATAGGCCTGAACCCCCTCAGTGAGATCATTAACAAGACTGGCTACGGATACCGACTACGAAATGGAGCGGTTGTCAGCCACCTCCTGTACATGGATGACATCAAGCTGTATGCCAAGAGTGAACGAGACATCGATTCACTAATCCACACCACCAGGCTATACAGTAATGACATTGGAATGTCATTCGGACTGGAGAAGTGTAGTCGGATGGTAACAAAGAGAGGGAAGGTAATCAGAACTGAGGGGATCGAGCTACCAGAAGGCAACATTGCAGACATAGAGGACAGTTACAAGTACCTGGGGATCCCACAGGCGAATGGGAACCATGAAGAGGCCGCTAGGAAAGCTGCAACCACCAAGTACCTGCAGAGGGTCAGGCAAGTCCTGAGGAGTCAGCTGAACGGTAAGAACAAGATCCGGGCCATCAACACCTACGCCCTGCCCGTGATCAGGTACCCTGCTGGGGTAATAGGCTGGCCAAAGGAGGAAATAGAAGCTTCTGACATAAAGACAAGAAAGCTCCTTACCATGCATGGAGGGTTTCACCCCAAGTCCAGCACCCTGAGGCTGTACGCTAAGCGGAAGGAAGGAGGCCGGGGACTGGTGAGTGTCAGCACCACAGTCCAGGATGAGACAAGAAACATCCACGAATACATCACGAAGATGGCCCCAACTGACAGCGTGCTCAGTGAATACCTCAGGCAGCAGAAACCCAAGAAATAGGAGGAAGGCGAGGAACCATCATGGAAGGACAGGCCCCTGCACGGTATGTACCACCGGCAGATAGAGGAGGTGGCTGATATCCAGAAATCCTACCAGTGGCTGGACAAAGCTGGACTGAAAGACAGCACGGAGGCACTAATCATGGCAGCACAGGAACAAGCACTGAGCACAAGATCCATAGAGGCTGGGGTCTATCACACCAGGCAAGACCCCAGGTGCAGGCTGTGTAAAGATGCCCCTGAGACAATCCAGCACATAACAGCAGGGTGCAAGATGTTAGCAGGCAGGGCATACATGGAGCGCCATAACCAAGTGGCCGGCATAGTGTGCAGGAACATCTGTGCCGAGTATAACCTGGAAGTCCCGAGGTCAAAATGGGAGATGCCCCCAAGGGTGATGGAGAATGACCGAGCTAAGATCCTGTGGGACTTCCAGATACAGACGGACAAAATGGTGGTGGCTAACCAACCAGACATAGTGGTGGAAGACGGCCGTAGTGATCGATGTAGCGGTTCCGAATGACAGCAATATCAGAAAGAAGGAACACAAGAAGCTGGAGAAATACCAAGGGCTCAGAGAAGAGCTCGAGAGGATGTGGAGGGTGAAGGTAACGGTGGTCCCCATGGTAATCGGAGCACTAGGTGCAGTGACTCCCAAGATAGGCGAGTGGCTCCAGCAGATCCTGGGAACAACATCGGAGATCTCTGTCCAGAAGAGCGCAGTCCTGGGAACAGCTAAGATACTGCGCAGGACCCTCAAGCTCCAAGGCCTCTGGTAGAGAACCCGAGCTTGAAGGATAAACCGCCCGCAGGGGCGAGATGGGTGTGTGCGTGTGTCATATATATATATATATATATATATATATATATATATATATCTATCTATCTATCTACACACACACACATCTATCTATCTACACACACACACATCTATCTATCTACACATCTATCTAATATATATATATATATATATATATATATATATATATATATATATATATATATATATATATATATATATATATATATATACACACACATACATACTACCTTCCCTCTCTTTGTTACCATCCGACTACACTTCTCCAGCCCGAACGACATTCCAATGTCATTGCTGTATATCCTGGTAGTGTGGATCAGTGAATCGATGTCTCGTTCACTCTTGGCATACAGCTTGATGTCATCGATGTACAGGAGGTGGCTGACAACTGTTCCGTTCCGCAGTCGGTATCCGTAGCCAGTCTTGTTAATGATCTCACTGAGGGGGTTCAGGCCTATGCAGAACAGCAGTGGGGACAGAGCATCTCCTTGGTAGATCCCGCACTTGATGGTGACTTGTGCTATGGGCTTGAAGTTGGCCTCTAGTGTTGTACGCCACATCCCCATTGAGTTCCTGATGAAGGCTCTTAGGGTCCTGTTGATCTTGTACAATTCTAGGCATTCCAGTATCCAGCTATGGGGCATTAAGTCATAGGCCTTCTTGTAATCAATCCAGGCAGTGCACAGGTTGGTCAGTCTGGTCTTGCAGTCTCGGCTGACTGTTCTGTCTACCAGTAGCTGGTGTTTTGCGCCTCTGGTATTCTTGCTCATGTATTGACCCATGTGCCTGTTCATCTTAGCCGATATGATGCCTGACAGGAGCTTCCATGTAGTACTGAGGCAGGTTATTGGTCGGTAGTTGGATGGGACTGGTCCCTTCTTGGGGTCCTTGGGGATCAGGACCGTGCGACCTTCGGTTAGCCATTCCGGGTATCTCTCATTAACTAGCAGCTGGTTCATTTGTGCTGCCAGACGCTTGTGGAGTGCAGTCAGCTTCTTCAGCCAGTAGGCGTGAACCATATCGGGCCCTGGTGCTGTCCAATTCTTCATACTGGAGACCCTTTCTTGGATATCTGCCACTGTGATGGTTACTGGACCCTGTTCAGGGACTTCGCTATGGTCTGCCCTCAGATCCACTAGCCACTGAGCATTGCCATTATGGGTTGCGTCCTTCTCCCATATGCTCTTCCAGTATTGCTCCGTCTCCAGCCTTGGTGGTGCTGTTCTTTTATTGTTCCCTTGCCACTGAGCGTACACCTTTGCTGGTTCTGTTGAGAACAGCTGGTTTATTCTCCTGCCTTCTATCTCTCTGGTGTACCTCCTCAAGAGGCTGGCCAAGGCTGTGAGTCTTTGCTTGGCAGTTTCCAAGGCCTGTGAAGCCATTTTTATGCAACGCAATGATGGCTGCACGTGTTTCTTGCAGGTCACCATGGTTAACAATGGAAGAACAACGATTTCAAGCACCACCCTCCTTTTAACATGTCAGGTCTTCCATTCTAACCCAATCAGCCTGACATAGGCTGTATCCCAATTCAGGTTCTGCAGCCTTAAAGGCCGCATTTTAGGGCCAATTACGTCACAGCGACAGCGAAGCTGTCCCAATTCAAAGGCTGCTCAAAATACAGCCTCAAATGCGTCCTTCATTTCCCTGAATTTTAAGGATGTGGCGGTGTAGACTTCATGGCCCAACATATCCCAGACTTCATAGCGCGGCGGTGGATGTGGATAATTTTGCCAAAAAAAAAAAAAACGGCGGAAGAGTAAACTTTTAAAAGTAAGTACTGAATAATATGTCACTTATTTATGTGCAAATGTTGAATAATGAAGAACATTAACCCTCTGGGGTCGCCGGACGCGCCGGTGCGTCAAAATCACATGACCAATTTAAGACGACACAGCTACAAGAAGCAGCGATTCAGAGTCTCCATTTCAACTTGGGTCGAAAGTGCGGACTTCAAACTACATACCAGTTTTTGAATTGTATTGATGGGCCACGTAAAACCAGAGTTATGATAAAAATTACACGCGATGTTTTTTTCTGAACAAAACAGCGGTGTTTACAGCGGGAAAAACGGGAAAAACGGCGTTTTCCACAGACAGCGCTAGCAAACACTCTCCCTTTGCGAGTGAAAAAAGAAAAAACACCCCTTCCCAATAGAGATTGAAAATGTGACGTCATTGAGGGGTAAAACCACAAAGGATTGTGGGTATCCGTGGCAAGAGGTACTAGCGCAAGCAGGCTTTCAATTGAAATCAGTTACACAGCGATAAAAAGAAACAAAAAATGCCAAGAAGCTGTTGTATTATTAACTGCACAAGCTGGGCGAACGACAGCCGCGTGAAGCCGACGGGTAAAGCGAATGGTTTTTATCAGATTCCGGCGTGAAAGAGAAATTGTCCAAGCCATGTCTCCGAAGTCACGAAGAGGACGGATGGCCTGCACAGTAAATATTCAGCTTTGAATAAATAGTGAATTGTCCTGACACAATATTGCGTTTCGCTTCTGTTATTACCATGGTACCTTGACAAAAACATATACTTTTATTCACAGGATAAAACAGTTTTTTTGTATCACTAATTGCCCAGTGCGATTACAGCATACAATATTATTGTCACTGCTAAATTTCTGTAATGCGTACCAGAAATCATTTCCACTACTAATTAATTACCGTTGAGCTCAAAGGTCCTATTAATAAACGGTTAACGAATGTGTATTTATGAAGACGATTTGTGAGGTAAACTTACCTTTGTTTGTACGATGGTCTTTCGTTCTACACGGTGCATTTCAAGGTCCTGTACCCATCCGTCGGTAAACTGTACCTGGGCTTGTTGCAGTGACCTGAAGTTACTAAACTTCATGAGTGTATGCACTCACTCCAAGAACCGTATAATTATAAATCTGAGCGTGGTGAAAGTTAGGCGGCACGCTGACGTCTTTTGTCCACTCTGTGTGCTCGTAAGGGTCTAACCCTTTCACTCCTTTGATTTTTTCCTCGTACCTTTTCTTTGCCTTTTCGTCGAGTACGGACAGGCATTGTTCTCCTTCGTTTTGTACATTCCTTTTTTGGGGGGCAAAGAAAAAGCAAGAAGGTATTGAAACCAGCGAATGAACGTTTTGCGGTGCTGCAAATGCTTGCATTTGATGCGGTACTTTGATTGTTTTGCCACGGGTTCCCGGCATGGAATGCGCGAAAATCACGTGGTCTGTCAATCTCTATTGGTGTTAGAGTTTACCATGTCAGCCAATCAAAAAAATGATATGGCAACATGTGACACTTGGTTGTTTAGGGAAAAGGGGAAGTTTTTACGAGTGACACCCGCGACGGAAAGCGGGCGAGCGAAAGAAAGAGAGAGAGCGAGTTTTCATATCTGAGACGTTAGTGACGTTTAGCATGTTTGGAGGCTATAGTTAGTTTGTTGTGTAGTTATTGTTTTGTATTGTGTGTCAGTTAGACTGCTGAATTTCACATTTTCTCCAAAAAAAAAAAACTGTCAAAGGCAGATTCCAGTGTAAACGCTGTCTCCACATGTAAAACTGGACTGATACACCTCCTGTGGTCAGACATGTAGGGTTTAGGCCTTTGGTGTTCTCCTCTGTCTTATACTGAACACAAACTACATTTTTTGGACTGGCACAAATAATTTGTTTGCCTTCTTATTTGATGCAGCACACCTGATTGTTCTGTAAATAGATTTCAGTGGTTATATAAGAAACGCCTGAGGTCTAGGCTGCATTTTTAGGTAAATAGTACCATATAATTTTGTTGTTTGCAAAACTTGTGCATAATTTTTAGAAATATACAATTTCTATTTGCATGACATGCAAAACATGTTTGTGGGTTTTACAATAAAAAATATAACTTTTTTCTACTCGGATTTTGAATTGTTTGTCTGAATTTAGATCAACTGTGCTAATATAGTATACCAAAATGAAAAAATAACTCAAATTTCAGATATTTGAAGTTGTGATGAAAATAATGATACCAAACAAGGCAAGAAAAACATATTTTAAAGGTGAAATATAGAGGTAAATTCAAAAGTAGTCAAAAACGGCCAATTATACCCTGGACCCCAGAGGGTTAAAACATTACTGTTGGCCACATGTCGGCAGAGTTATGTGACATTAATGATGTTTGTACTTTCAGCGTTAACTTTGTTTTAAAGCCTTTACTTTAAAATATACACTGTTCAATAGTCGACCTTAATCTTACAGAGAATGTGATGATTTTATGCGTAATTAAAATCAGTCATATATCCACAAACACAACAAGCTGAAAGTCAGTGATGCTGCTCGGTTTGCAGTCCTGAATATCACGGCACAAGCAGGATTCACTGCACTGTTAATGTTAGCTATGTTATATTGCTGCCTCTGTTCGGTGGTGTCGAGCCAAACGGACTTTAACGTGTGTTTGAACAAGCTGACGGTTCACTCGTTAAGCTGAAAGAAAGATGCTTTAATCACAGGAGTCACACATGTGTCCACTGTACCATCTGGGAACTCTTCTTGTTTAGCACTCGTAATAACACAAACACTAAATCCTCCTTCTCTTGTGCTGTTTTGTATCAGTGTATACACCTGAGACTGTCACCTGTCTGTCTGTCCTGCACTCTCTCTCTTTTTCTTTCTCTCTGATTGTGTAATAAAAGTATGAACATGTATTTATAAGTTACACTTGTGTTTGAATCCTGCAGCTTATCACACATTTGATTTCCATGTGTGACAACTGCAAGTGTCCAGAGTGAGGACAGACTGAGGGACCCACTGCTGCACATCATGTGTGAGGCTTTGCACCCCTGATGATCCACCAGGACAAACTCAGCAGTGTGTGAGGAAGAGGAGGAGGAAGAGCCAGCAGCAGCTGACAGATGGAGAGAATAGACAGACTGTTCCCTGTTTGTGAAGGACTGCTAGGAAAGTTTAAAATAACTAATTGTCTGTCCTGAATCAGTCTTATTAGGTAATGTTCAAATAATGTTATCATTCCAGTGTTTTCAGTGTGGGAGAAAGTACTCAGGGCTTTCAAGTTACACACTATGAAAGGCAGCAACAAGTTTAATATTCAGAAACCTAAAGTATGTATCAGCAGCAGAATGGAGCTAAAAATAAATGTTTGTTTCAGTTCTATGAAGCCTTGAGTATTTTGGATTAGTAGTACTGCTGTGTTTGTTGCATCATATTGCTGTAATTGTTTATATGCTTTAGATATTCTGAGGTAAGTTGATCTATAGTGTTACATCATATTCTATAAGGATGTTATGTGTTTGTATACTTTCTGCCCAGTTTGACCCATTTAGCAGAAGTCAGCCTGTTTAAGGCTCTGATATCTATTCTGTATGACTTAAAGCTGTTATGACATGGTATGATTTTCTCACCCAACTGTCTCTTATATATAATACATCTATAGATACACTGTCAAAGATACTTGTCTTTGAGTGAAGTGATTAATATAATAACTATAATATTGGCCATATTATAGTTACATTACCAAAGTGAGATGACTTTAGTCTCATGAACAACATTAGCTAATTGTTATTTACTAGCTAATCTTAAATGACTGTTCAGTACAGAAATGAAGGCCAACAATCATCTTTTACAGTCCTGTGGTCTCAGCCTCAGATACTTACTAAATCACACAGAGCTCATGTAGAAACAAATGAACAAAATATGTTCTCCTTCATTTCTGTCAAACAAAGCTGTATGAAACGTTTCCAGCTGTTAGTATCATGGTTGCTAGGCAACCTGGGCAGAGCGACGGAGGCTAGACCGTCCCATTTCACAAGCCTACAAGCCTCGCACTAGGCCCTTGAGGACCGTTGAGGCTGCGTACTTTAAAGCTGCAGAACCTGAATTGGGATACAGCCATGATGATCTCCAGCCTTGTGCTCGTCAACATTCTCACCTGAGTTAAGAAGACGATTACTGAAATGGTCTCAGCACATCCTTTAATGACAGCAATGAAATGCAGTGGTAAGGGTTTTTGGGATTAAGTTCATTTTCATGGCAAAGAAGGACGATGCAATTCATCTGATCACTCTTCATAACATTCTGGAGTGTATGCAAAATGCTATTAGAAAAACTTAAGCAGCAACTTTTCCAATTTCCAGTATTTATGCAATTCTAAAAAAACTTTTGGACACGACTGTATAACCTCTTTTTAAGTTTTGTGGATATTATACATGGTTATGCTCAGGATATGTCGGCCAATTTCCACTGGAAATGCCTTTTGGATAAACTGTCAGCAAGGAATTTGCATTTGCACTGTTAAATTTTTATATAACTTTAATGCACATAAAAACAGCTGCTTGTTTAAGTGAAAATACATTGATGGGTTTTTTAATAAAGTTGTGGAGTTGTAAAGTATTTTGTCTAGTGTCAATTATATCGTCAGTTATATTGTTATCGCAAATTTTCAAATGTATATCGTGATAAATATTTTTGGTCATATCGCCCTGCTCTGTCTGTCACCTTCTGTGTTGAGCTCATTGTTTTCTCTGTAGTGGCTGAGCTGAGTCCAAGTAGCTGAAAATGTTCCTCTGCTGCTCCGTCAGACTCTTCTCCTCCTGCTGATCAGCTGGGACACAAAACAGATCTTTGTTAGGCTCCACACTGCACTGAAGAGTCAAAGTGTCTCATATGTTCATCTGACAAGTAAAAGAACACATTTTTGCTTCCCGAGGTGGGCAACTTATTGGAAACAAACACAAAAGGTTTGAGCCCTGATACCTGGCATTGCTGGCATTGAAAGACGCAATGCCAGCAATGAGGATTGTCAAGACTAAAACCAATCATTAAGCAAAGACAACAGGGATCATTTGTTTCTGTTTATTTAGCATTCACAACATTTGTAGTTGCCTTCTGTACAGGGGAAGTCCACGCACACTGTGTGGTACCGCCATCCGCAGAAGGTGCATTCAATCTCTGTAAGAAAAACTAGATTGTCTGAGACTGAAATGATATTAACAAAAGGAGTGGTGATTTGTAAAACTTCAAGTGTATGATAAGGTGAAAACAAATACACAATTGCATGTCATGTAGTTGAAGGTTTTTTTTCTTCTTTTGGAAGACCGGAAAACACTGAAAGTTACAAATGTATTGTGCTTGAAACAAATTCAGAATAGGTGATAAAGCCAGCTGCACATGTGTGTCACAAGTAAATCTGGCTGTATAATAAACAGAAACAAGTGATCCCTGCTGTCTTTGCTTAATGATTGGTTTGAGTCTTGACAATCCACACTGCATCTTTCAATATGTTTGTGGGTGGATTTGAATGCACCAGTGTAAGTGCAGCCACTCAGACTCTACTCAGTGTGGTCATAGAAACAGGTGCAGATGTGTCACGAGTTAATCTAGTAGTAGGCTATGGCACTTGGCCACAGGTGGCAGTAGTGGACTGACCTCCATTTGAGACTGCTCCAGCTGCTCTGTGACAGTCAGTAGATCTGCTACAAATTGCAGATCATATGCAAGTTTTGGAAATTACATTATAAATATTCCTAACTTAGTCATGGCAGCCATGTTGATGTATTACCTATATTGGCTGAAAATGTTCATTTCCAGAGAAAAGACACAGGCAGACTATGCTTACAGGATGTGATGTTACATGTTATTATGTGATGTTATTGAAAATATCATGAATAACGGGAGTGGTGATTCCTATAACTTTTTGTATATAATTTGGCATTTCTTACTGATGTAGGCCAAAAATAAATACATAATAAAATTTAATTTATTTTAAAGGTTAATTTGCAAGACACAAAATCAGAGAAAATAGAAAGTTCCACATGTATTGTGGAACACACACACACACACACACAAAACATATTAAGGATTGTACATTAACATAAAACTGTTGTTTCACCAGAGAAACACATGAAGAGAGAGAGAGAGAGAGAGAGAGAGAGAGAGAGAGAGAGAGAGAGAGAGAGAGAGAGAGAGAGATGACAAACAGGCATCATAATTCGTCATACAATGAGAACAGGACAAATTAACAATGACTAATTAATATTAAAATCTGTAACATAATGTATTGTTTGGAGTTTAGTCTGATTGTTTCAGGATGACCTGCCATTATCCAATGACACATCTGCTTACCTGTATCTTTTGCTCGTTACTCCTCCTCTTCTTTTCTATTTTTTCTAAACTGAGCACCTGATGGCTTTGAACTTTTCTTGTCCATCTTCCATTGGTTTTAATTTTGCACTCCAGTATGAACACAAATCCCCCAAATCGAGTATCACCACAACTTAACCTATTAGACCTACACCTTAGTTCACAGATTCACTTTGTCTAAGGTTTATTTCTGGGATTTCACACAACCCAATATTCAGATCGTGAATACATAACGGGCTTGGATTTACAACATTATGAATGAAATGTGCTCTATGTGGAAGCAGCATGTCCCCCTCCCCTTTCCAGGGGTTGTGTGTGAGACTTTAAATCATCAAACTGTAAATTACAAATTGTAAATTGTTATTGATCCCTTTACCCCTGGTCCTAAAATGAATATTTATTTTCTTACTCTTCTTATATTTATTGTTTGTTTACTTGCACTGCTGTAACTGGAGCCTCGTCGTGTCGTCTCTCTATATACTGGACTGTATGTAGCGGAGATGACAATAAAGTTTACTTTGACTTCAGCAGCGAGCAGGCGCACCGAGGGCTCTCGTGCTCACTTTTCGCATATATAATTTAGAAAAAACATCGGTGCAAATTATAAGTCTGTATCATAATATCTGGTGTTTCGTGTTTGTTGTTTTGTTTTTATTTTGTTTTATTTTGCGAGTTGATTATTAGATGCCGCTCCAGCCAGCCAGAGAATCCCCCGCCGCCCCGCCCTCTCCTTCCTGTGCCGAAAGTAGCAGCATGCGCACCTCGCAAACGGAGGGCGCCCTTACTCCCAGCAAATGGGCGATAGAAAAACGGACGGTGCCTACGACATTCCCAATATGCGCTGGCATGACGTCAGGGCAGCATGAGTACGATCATTTTTATTTTAATTTTTTGTTGCCGATGCCCGTGATGCCGCCCCGGGCAACCGCCCGTGTCGCCCGTATCAAAAACCGCTACTGTGTGTGTCACAAGTTAATCTGGCTGTAGGCTATGGTACTTGGCCAGAGGTGGCTGAAATCGGAGTAATAACACGTACGAGGGGAACGATGACGAAGACAAGATTCTCCCGATCGTTTAATCTTGCTGACCTGTGAACAGCATCGGCATGAGAATATCACCAGGTAAACCCGCGACATTTTTAACAGCAGTCCACATGTATATATATATATATATATATATATATATATATATATATATATATATATATACATATATATATATACACACACACGCGCGCACACACACACACACACACACACACACAGAGCCCTTTTGAATGTTTGCAAGTATGTGTATGTGGTGTTAAATAGGCCTATACTACTGCGCTTTGATGTCGCTCGTAAGGGTGAAACTCATTGTGAAACGTTTGAGAACCACTGCTACAGAACAATGGAGATTTCCGTTATATGGTAACGCCTGCAACTCACGTGGCAATACTGATGCTTGAGAGCGCGCGTGTGATGCAAGTATGTGTAGAGTGTTGAGCGCGTGATCAGTGGTGAGAAAAACAACTCACAAAACTTGACCTTTCTATACTCGTGGCTCACTTGCACTTCTAATCTATTCGTTTGCACACTTACACACACACAGCTGTGGTTTCCTGTTTTGCTACACTCTGGAGAGCCTCGCCTTTAACGGTCTTCTCTCACAGAGAGCAACAGAAAACTTCATTCAGAAAACTTCGAAAAACTCGAGATTGACTGAACTCAGTTCAAAGTTACTTGGCACTTACCTTTAGATGTGAGAGGTAGTGATGGTCCGCTTGAAGCTGATGCTCTGGTGCGTGTGTCAAAAAGATCAACACGCTGCTTCAGAAGCACTGTGTCGAGGCTTGATTCGTTTGGCCAGAGTCACATGATTAGTGACGTCTGAAGCTTCATTTAGAACGTACCTTTTTTTAAATTGAACTTTATTGAACACACAATGAGTATACAACATACAAACAGATGAAGTTTATAAAAGAACAGAACATGAACATACAAAACCAGGGGTAAAGAAAATTATCATATGAGTACGCGCAAAAAATACACATATATATATTGTTCTGAGAGGCTTTTTGTTGGTTGAGTCTGAAATTGATTGTATGTACAATTCCATATCCTTATAAAAACGCAGACATATGGTGTTTTATTAATAAACTTACATTTATGGATAAAAAATTTAGCAAAAAGTATTAACAAATTTATTATAAAAAACCATTTATCATTCTTCCTGGAGAACTTAAAGAAACGAATAAAACATTTTCCCATAATAAAGAAAACTCCTTTAAAATATTTACAATAACAAAACTGCTAAATTCCTTCCAGAATCTCTGTGTAGAGGAACAGTACCAAAAAAGATGTGCCACAGTTTCTGGATGATCCCCACAGAAAGTTCAATTAGCATTTATGTCTCTTTTAAATTTTACCATATAGTGACTGGCTGGGTAACATTTATGAAGAATTTTATATGAGATTTCCTTCACCTTGTTTACAATTATATATTTATGGGATCATCCAGACTGTCTTCCAGTTGATATCTGGAACATGTCGGTTCCAGTAAGATATTATATATATGGGAGAGACACGATATCTTCTTGGAATAAACTACGTATTCTCTTATTGCTGTTACCAAGTTCCTGTGAAAAGCAGATTTTTCCCACTGCTGACTCAGCTGGATCAGGGAGAGTGACTGAGGTAGATATTGAACTGTCAGTGTTTTTATATAACATTAAAGTACCTGAGGGTTTCCCAAACACTGACTGGAAAATTATATAGTGTAAGGAATTCATTGTAAGTAAGTTGTACTCCCTCTTTATTAACCAGCTGAGCCACCAATAGGATCCCATTTTGGACCTAAGTTTCCAGGAAAAGTGTTTTATTTTTAAATAAAATATCTCTGTTGTTCCAGATGAGGTGGACGTCACAACAATGTGATTGGTCACTGGCAATGTTGAACCTGGAACAACATTTATTATGATGATGTGGGAACAACACCGACACCAAGATATCAGATCATTCCAGGATGAAGGTCAAAAGGAAAGTCCCTACGACGCTTCTGGTTATGTTTATATCTATATCGCCCCTCCTGACCCGGAGTGGTATAACGTTTTGTAGAAAAGTTTGATCGATTCGCTCTCTCTCTCTCTCTTTCTCTCTCTCTCTCTCTCTCTCTCTCTCTCTCACTCTTACAAAAATAATAAATTCTCTGGGGGTTTTTTTCTCATACGTTTATGGTACCCGACGGAGGAAGCATTGACCGGGATTGGACAGACGGTCGTCTGACTCCTTCCTGATGTGCGTAAAACAAGACCATTTTCTTTTAGGATTTCTGTCTATTTTCTTTTAATGGGAAAACCAGTGGTAAAAGTAGCTATAAAAATGAGGAAAAACTCTTTACGTTGGTATGAGTGGCTGCACAAAACCAAAATACCTCACCGGGGTGTTTTAATAAAATTATTTAGTTTTGAATTTAGTTCTGAGTTCTGAATATGTGTGTAACCCCTATAGACATGGTTACTAGTATTTTTTGTTTTTACCTTGTATTATTATTTCCGACACCCCTTGAACACACTTTGATTTTCCGTAGTTCAGTGAATGCAACAAAAGCATGCTGCTGCTAAAACCAGTCGGAGTACTTGAATTGTGTGTGAAATGGGGTGTCGTATTTTATTTTATTGTCTATTTGATTGGGCATCTTCACAAATGCGCAAAACTAATGCAGGATGCACTTTTCTTTTAGCCATGAATGTTGTTCAGTGCTTTTTCTGCACTTTGTCATTTCAGTTATGGGTTGATTCATGTAAATAAGTTATTTAAAACCAGTTACGTTACAAACATTTCATGATGTGATTACATATGCCTTAAAAAAAGGGGTATATAAATATATTTGATTGTAATGCTGTAAAGCAATACAAATTGAATTCATAGAAACAGAACAATGTAAAACAACAGTGTACTTGATTTTGAAAACTTTATGAGATCTCATTTTATTTAGAAAAACTGTTAAGAACTATTTTGTTTATTGCTCTGTACTGTATGTGCAGACTGTTTTTTTTGTGATCCTGGATCTGAAGTGGTTCTGGATATGGATGGCGAGCCAGACCCTGTGAAAACTCTTGGCGAATCCAAAAGCAGTGTGGCCAGGTGTTCTGGATGCAGGAGTAGAGCTACAGTCTGAATTACTTCGAATCGCAGGATTTCAGATAAGCAAGAGCAAAAACTGTTTACTTCATATGGATCATTTCTCTGAAAAACTATTGAACTCACAATATCCTGTTCATCAGGAGTCAGGTCTTATTTTATTTTATTTTGTTGTTATTTTCAAAAGAGCGCTCTTCTCTGTTGATCTTCGCTTAATTTTCTATGTGTTTACATTGGTTTATTGCACCATTGTAACATTGTAATAAATCTGCCGGCTGTTCAACACTCAATTCTCTCAAATTTATTTTGCTCCTCTCGAATCTAGTCTGTAAGCCTAACCTTACTATACTAAGCAGGTGTTACATGTGCGCGGTGCTTTTTTTTTTTATCACTAAGGGTTATTTTACACGTACAAGAAGTTGAGGCCTGCATGAAATTCTTTGCTAGGTTACAAGCATTAAGAAATACTAATATCAATTAGAGGGGTTGTTGACGCCTTCTCGACCCGCGGTGTGTGCAAAATAAGAAAATAGAATCCTTTTAAGGATTCTATTTTCTGTTAATGAGAAAACCCGTTGTAAAAGTAGCTCAAAAAATGAAGAAAAACTCTTTACTTTTGGTCTGATAAGGAGTGGCTGCACCAAACCAAAATACCTCATCGAGGTGTTTTAATAAAATTATTTGGGATAGAGTTCTGAATATGTGAATATATCTGAATATATTTTTTTCTATAAGGATGTTATGTGTTTGTATACTTTCTGCCCAGTTTGACCCATTTAGCAGAAGTCAGCCTGTTTAAAGCGCTGATATCTATTCTGTATGACTTAGAGCAGTTATGACATGGTATCATTTTCTCACCCAATAAAGGAATATTTAATATATCAGTCTACTCTTCATTCTATCAGAAACAGCTATCACACACATTTGCTTTTTACACATAATGTAAGCGTTGAGCCAAATGTAATAATGCCAACACATTAAACGAACAATATTTATCTCTTATATATGATACATCTATATATACACTGTCAAAGATACTTGTCTTTGAGTGAAGATTTAAGGTGATAGGAAATATAAATAACTGCATCTTGAATCTTTACTGAAGCTCGGTATTTGACACGGAGTTCAAACTCACTGCTGTAATAACTAATAATGATTAATATAATAACTATAATATTGGCCATATTATTTTTACATTACCAAAGTGAGATGACTTTAGTCTCATAAACAACATTAGCTAATTGTTATTTACTAGCTAATCTTAAAATGACTGTTCAGTACAGAAATGAAGCCCAACAATCATGTTTTACAGTCTTGTGGTCTCAGCCTCAGATACTTATTAAATCACACAGAGCTCATGTAGAAACAAATGAACAAAATATGTTCTCCTTCATTTCTGTCAAACAAAGCTGTATGAAATGTTTCCAGCTGTTAGTATCATGGTTGCTAGGCAACCTGGGCAGCGCGACGGAGGCTAGACCGTCCCATTTCACAAGCCTACAAGCCTCGCACTTTCGGCCTTAGCGGTCTTTGAGTATGCGGCCCTTGAGGATCATTAAGGCCGCGTACTTTAAAGCTGCAGACCCTGAATTGGGATACAGCCCTGGTCTGATTGGGGAGGGGACCAGAGAAAACTACAGAGTCCGACACTGTTTTGGCAAAATTACACACTGATTCAATATTGATTTTAGTGACCTCCGATTGGCGTAACCGGGTGTTGATTGATTGATTGATTGATTGATTGATACTTTATTTATATTTAATACTTTATTCATCCCAAGGGAAATTAGGTTAACCCTCTCAGGCTCAAATTAAGTTTTTGTTGCTAATGCACAACCAAGTCCTGCAGTAGTACTTCTGAGTAAAAAAAAAAAATGTATGTGGGGTAATCAGGTTGTTAGTTTTTAACTGTTCCAAATCGGCAACGCCTGCCTCGAGAGGGTTAAGGCTGCCAGCCTTGCCAGCGCCATCCTACCCTCCCAACCATATATACATTACACAAACATCACATGATTCCAGTCAGTATCAGCAGATTCTTGAGAACAATGTTCAAGAATCAGTGACAAAGTTGAAGTTGTGCCGGGGCTGATATTTCAACAAGACAACAATCCTAACAAGTGCTCAAAATCTAGTAAGGCATTCATGCAGAGAAACAAGTACAATGTTCTGGTATGGCCATGTCAGTCCCCAGACCTGAATATTATTGAAATTCTATGGTGTGACTTAAAGTGGGCTGCTCATGCTCAAAAACCACAAAAACTGGCTAAACTGGAGATGTTTTGGAGATGGTCCAAAATACCTTCAACCAGAATCCAGACTGTCATTGGAAGCGATAGGAAGCAATTAGAAGCTGTTATTTCTGCAAAAGGAGGATCTACTAAATATTGATGTAAATTTTCTCTTGGGGTGCCCAAATTTATGCAGCTGGCTAATTGAAGATTACGAAATGGTAATCTTAATGGTAATCTTAAACCTCTAGATTAAGGTCTGTTGTCAACTACTAAGTGAAGAAGCAGTTTTTGTGAAGACCATTCATTAAATGCTATTAAAGACAAAGTCACAGGGAGAAGTCCTTGTGAATGTGGCCACAAATTAATTTAATTTACAGGTGCTGCGCTGCAGTGGTTTGAATCATATCTCCAATTTGTGCGTGTAAATGCAGAGTCCTCTTCACACACTAAGGTCAATCCTGGTGTTCCACAGGGTTCAGTGCTAGGACCAATTCTGCTTACATTATACATGCTTCCCTTAGGCAGTATCATTAGAAGACATAGCATACATTTTCTATGCTATGCGGATGACACCCAGCTCTATCTGTCCATGAAGCCAGATAACACACACCAATTAGTTAAACTACAGGAATGTCTTAAAGACATAAAGACCTGGATGGCCACTAACTTTCTGCTTCTTAATTCAGATAAATCTTAGGTTATTTTACTCGGCCCTGAAAATCTTGTAATATTTTCTGATTCCTGAAATATGGTATCTAACCAGTTTCTTACTCTGGATGGCATTACCTCGGCCTCCAGTAACATTGTGAGGAACCTTGGAGTCATTTTTGACCAAGACATGTCCTTCAATGCACATATTAAATAAATATGTAGGACTGCTTTCTTCCATTTGCGCAACATCTCTAAAATTTGAAAAATCCTGTCTCAGAGCGATGCTGAAAAACTAGTTCACACATTTATTACTTCCATGCTGGACTACTGTAATTCATTATTATCAGGATGTTCTGAAAACTCCATGAAAAGCCTTCAGTTAATCCAAAATGCTGCAGCAAGAGCACTGACAGGGACTAGAAAGAGAGAACATATTTCTCCTGTATTGCCTTCCCTTCATTGTCTTCCTGTTAAATCCAGAATTGAATTCAAAATCCTGCTCGTCACATACAAGGTCTTAAATAAACAGACTGTGTTTTAGACTGTTCTTCCCATTCTATGCAAGGCCACCTGGGTTGGCTGGAAGACTGTTTACTTAGCCTGGCAGGGCGAAGGACTCAGCTGAACTCTGGACATACACACACACGCACACAGACATATACACATGCAGATATACACTCATCCCCCCTCCAAACGCTTTCGACGCTTATTCCCTTGCTGACGGTGAATCAAGGAGACCAGCGCATAGGCTGCAGGCCCGTATGTACTGTCTACATTGGCTGTCTCTCACCCTTTACCCATCCCTGTTGCTTGTCATGTGTTTCTTTGGTGTATTAAGAGTTTTTTCATGTGCTATGTGCAGAGGTGTTTTTTTCTGTTCTCAAACTGATCTTCCTATTGGAGCTCAGTCTGGGGGGGAGTTATTTTTTCTCCTTATCTTTCCTCATGTTGTGCTTTTTCCATGTTATACCTCTCTGACCTGTCTTCCCCATGTGATGTTTGTGTAATGTATGTATGGTCAGAAGGGTAAGACGGCGCTGGCACGGCTGGCAGCCTTAACCCAATTTCCCTCGGGATGAATAAAGCATGATCAATCAATCAATCAATCAAATAATAAGGCCCCATCATATCTTAATGGCCTTGTAGTACCATATCACCCTATTAGAGCACTTCGCTCTGGCACTGCAGGCTTACTTGTTCTTCCTAGAGTATTTAAAAGTAGTTCCTCTTCTGTGGAACTGTAACAGGGTGGCCCTTAGCGGCTGGAAACACAGTGAGATGGACCAAGGCAAGTGTAGTGGAACAAAAAGTATTTATTTGCTTTACAGTTCTCCTTACCACAATTAACTCGTCGAGCTTCTTCACAGCACAAATCCACCCTCTCTAATGACAACTGGTAGCCTTAAATATGTTCAGCTGTCACAGACTAACCCATTCTTCCTGTACAAAAGGCCCCGTGGTTACGGTTTTATTCTGTTCAGTTGTTAGTTCACCTGTAGTTTTTTAGAGTGGCCAGTAGGGGTCACCCCACCGCTTTGTATGAGAGAGACTATGGGCAGGGAGAAACGTGGGCAAGGCACCTGAGCTTTTCTGCTCCAGATTACCGGCAGAGAGTTGGTCATTCCGTGAGAAGTGTGCGTTAATGAGCAACGTAAGTTGAGGATGTGATAATAAGATGTGTTTGGGACTGTAACTGAGGTTAGGGGGGAAATGACTATGTTTCTGTCTGTGCCGCTAGTGGGTGCTATGCTAAGCTAAGCTAACTCTCCTGCCGTGTGGTTGGGTATAACTAGGGTTGCCAACCGTCCCTTAAAAAATGGAATCGTCCCGTATTTAGAAACAAAAGTACACGTCCCGTATTGAGCTAATAAGGGACGCACTTTGTCCCGTAATACAGTGAGAATCAAAAATAGTCTATAAATGTTAATGGAATTAACGCTTTGTTTGAAAACATAATTCTCAGCCCCTCTCCTCCTTTGTGACCAATGAGCTGACAGCACACTTATGACAATTCGAGTATGACATTTCAGATTACCGCTTATCTCATTGGTCGAGGAAAGGTCGCTTACGGAGAAAATACCGGAAGACAACAGATGACCACAACAAGAAGCATGGCCAACAGGGAAACAAACGCCGCCACTGCGGTGCAAGTCTCGGACGACAGTACACCTAAAGCTGGGCATACACTGTGCAATTTTTTCAGTCACGTTATTCAGCTCCTGCTCAAACTGCACGATTGACCCGCAGGGATTATAAGTTCGTAGGTCACGCAGGGTCTCACACTATACCGCCCGATGCTCTGATGCGACCTGAGTGCTCACACTGTGCCTCCATAGAATGAAGGTTATAACAGAAAATCTGTCGCTCGCTCTCCCTCTCTGTCTTTCACTCAAACAGACACGCACACCACTACCATCAACTTTGCTAAATTGCTAATGAAAAACATTGATCAGGCAGCTGTGATTGAGCAGCAATGTAAATCCAACTATTTTCACGGTTGTTGTGGTCGTGATAATTTTGTGATGCCACATCGAAAAGGCTCGGATGAGCTTTCCAAAGTTCTACAAGTTGTGCCTCCATCGCTTGTGTCCAGATCACACGCTGCACAGCCGTGCTGCTCCGTCTTTTTCACCGACGTTTACGTGTTTGCGCGTGAGCAGTGTGAGCGACTGCGGTGACACCCTCATGAGCGATTGATGATCGGGAGCTGGTCGTGAGGTGTTAATCGCTTCTCGTTACCCCACGTATACTACACGATGCACGATGAAGGCCAAAATCGGGCCGATCACCAAATCGGTCGCACGACTCAGAAATCGGCTCAAAATGGGCCAAAAATCGCACAGTGTAAGCCCAGCATTAGACCAGCAATGTTTGTTCCCCTCAGAGAAAGAAAAAAAAAGGCTGCAAAAGTACAGGGAGGAATGGGAAAAGGAAAACACCTGGCTGGAAAAAAGTGCACGACAACACCTATAAAGCGCACTGCACTGTGTGCCGGCACACTTTTTCCATAGGCATGGTTCTAATGGTGGGCAAATGAAGAACATGAGGGGTGTGAAAGCTCGGGGAACCCTTAACCAATTTTTTGTCCACCAGGCCACGGCAGAAGCAGATATGGTATGTAAACACTGGTTTGTTTTTTTTAAACCCTCTGGTTAAGGTTAATATGGGCATGTGCAGTGAATATCAGTGCTATGTGGCCAGAAGTGTGATAATATAATTTATTTTGTGTAATAAATAACTGCAAGGATAGATGATTACAACAAATAGATGACTAATACATAAAAGTAATACATAGATGAATAATGATGATGAGTTATGATGCGTAATCATGGGAACAAGTGGGTTTACAAACAGGAGCAGCTGATTAGCATTAGAAAAGCTGAAATAATGCCTCAACTGAAGCCAATTGCACTAAATGCACTAAATGTGCACTGTTACAAGAATGTTTTTCTTTCTATTGTTTTCTATTAATTTATATAATTTTAAGTTAAGCAGGACAGAGTTCTTTTAAAGAAAGATTTACTTATATTCTCAAAAGTTAAGCATGACAGGCTTCTGTTTAAGAAAGAGACCTGTTTTATTGTGTTAATGTTGTCATTTTGAGCTAAAAATAAATGGCTAAATGATCATTTGTTTCCCATGTGTTCACATCACAAAGAATATGCATCTGCTTAAATCAAATTCAAGTCAAATGGTTAAAAAAATAATTTCACACACAAAAAAAAAAGAGCTACAAAATTCACCACACTGGGAAGGGTGAAGACAACTGGGTTGCCCGGCCCTGGCCACGAGGTGTCCCTTATTTATTTTTCAGGGTGTTGGCAACCCTAGGTATAACTGTGTACTGGGTTAGCTCTCTAGGTGGGTGTATAAGTGAGTCGTGGGTAATATATGGCCTATGGTAAAGGGGATGTTAGTTTATTTCCCACCTGTGTTTATGTTGATGTACTCTGAAGATATTGTTGTGAACACTTTAGTAATGTAGTATTTTCTTTCTGTTCCTTTTACACACACACACACACACACACACACACACACACACACACACACACATGCCCACGCACCTAAACCTGTATGCAATACCTGCTCCTCTGACAATACCTGTTACCTTCAACTGTGTGAAGTCAATACAAGAGTCTGCACTATCCTCTGTGTCTTCATTGTCTCCCTTCTGAACATTCATCCGGGCCTTGAGCAGTGTTCTGGCCGACACTCCAGGGAGTGGTAGCTGCAAATCTGAACTAGCACCTTACAGTCCTCCCAGTCTAAGCTATCTACCAACACGTTCTCACTCCCAAAGCGTAACATTTTACGCTAGGTGACAAATCGTCAACATATTACGTTTTCGGGCACCCAACGCGTTCCTACGTGACGACATCGGAAAACTGAGGACACATGAGAACCGTTTGGACTCAATCTACACATCTTCGCTTTTTCCCTTAAAACCGCTTGGGAAAACACTATTTCATGTCATTAAAGTGCTGGTTAAGGTTAGTCTTTAAACTCAAAACACTAATACTTATTACAGTACAACAATGAAATAAACATAAACAGAAGATTGTGTGATCCACCAGTCTATATCTGCTGTGATTACAGCCCGGTACAGGTATAAATCCACAAAAGCGCCACGAGGTTTCCGTACAAACTAATGAATTAGCTCTAGCTGCTAATCGTTAGCGTCACGGCTAATTCACATCGCTATCAATAACTTATATACTAATGACACATAGTGGGGATTAACGGCCAACTTTCCCACATTCTCTGCAACCCCGTGGACTCATCTGTAGATACATTTTAAGTTATTTACCATCTTGTATCTGCTTACCTGCAAATAGATATATTGGCATAGCACAACGTTACACACGTTTGCAGTCTCACACAACTCTTATAGGCCACTGCCTTATGGTTAGTGGCTGGGCTTCTTTACTCCCGCTAGAGCTGCTCATTTTAGGGGATACTCCCTCTTGTGGTGTAACGGAGGAATAACTACCCTTCCTGCACTATGTCATTTTTGGAGACTGGGGCACACATTATTTTACAACAATCAAAGAAAATACATATTTGAACAATCAGACCATTTAACTAACTATAATATTGTAACTAAAGATTATGGGGGGTGTCCTGTTTTGTCCACAATGTCTTTCTTGTCCTTACACCTCTTTGATATATCTTGTGTGTCTATGACCGGGGAACACCACAAACGAGTACAGGAGACGTTTCAGTGCAACTGTAACATTCCTGACTGCCCGACAGACGGTAGCCTTGGAAACGTGCTCAGCGTCACCAATATTATACAGAAAGCTCCCGTTTGCAAAAAACAAAGTGCAATACAAATAATATCAAAGTCAAAGTCAAAGTCAAAGTCAACTTTATTTGTCAATTCTGCCATATGTACAGGACATACAGAGAATAGAAATTTCGTTACTCTCAAACCCTAGATGAACATTTAAATATAACAGAGTGATTAAAAATGCAAGTAAAATAATTAAAATAATTAAAAAAAGTAAAATTTGAATAAATACAGTACAATTTTACATATACCAAAAAAACTATACAATATACCATATACAATATTCAGGTAACGGTAAATGACATTGAGTGTAGACCAGGCAAGGTAGTGCAAATAGGCAAATAGTGCAAATGGAGATTTGGTAATGTACGGTAGGAGATAGTGTAACAATAAAGTCTTATGAGGTAGTGGCGGTCCAATGCTCCACAAGGTGACTAATAACTGGTGCAGGCCAGTGAGTGAGTCAGAGAGTGTGTGTGTGTGTGTGTGACAGAGTTCAGTGAGACCGTGGAGGAGAGAGGGGAGAGGGGGCAGAATCGGGAGGGAGTTTAGCTTCCTGACAGCCTGATGGATGAAGCTGTCCTTCAGTCTGCTGGTCCTGGCCTGGAGACTCCGCAGTCTCCTCCCTGACGGCAGCAGCTTGAAGAAGCTTTGCATTGGGTGCGTGGGATCAGCCGCTATGCAAAGGGCTTTTTTAGTGAGACGGGTGCTGTAAATGTCCTGGAGGGAGGGGAGAGAGACACCAATGATCCTCTCTGCAGCTCTCACTATGCGTTGGAGGGTTCTATGACAGGACGCATTGCAGGCTCCAAACCACACAGTGATGCAGCTCGACAGGATGCTCTCGATGGTGCCTCTGTAGAAAGTGTACATGATGGGGGCTGGTGCTCCTGCTCTTCTTAGTTTGCGGAGAAAGAAGAGACGCTGCTGTGATTTCTTGGCCAGTGCTGTGGTGTTGTACGTCCAGGAGAGATCCTCTGTGATGTGCACACCCAAGAACTTAGTGCTGCTCACTCTCTCCACAGACGCTCCGTCAATGGTCAGAGGAGCATGTTGGGTGTGCATTTTCCTGAAGTCCACAACAATCTCCTTCGTCTTCTCCACATTCAGAGAGAGATTGTTGTCAACACACCACAGATATGTACAGAACTGAGAGAATGTCCGCGATGTGTCACATGAGCAATATAAGGCCTGAGGATGTTATTCAAATAAATTATAGATTGTGCTGAAAAACGGTAACGTTCACACAGAAAATCATCAGGAAATGATAAATGTCCAAACGCGCTCTAATCACTCTCTCCCGGCGGAGAGCTCTGCGGAGAATTTGGGCTTCAACATCTACTGGCTCTTCAAGGAAGGGGCACGCCATGTCTGACACTTCCTACAGTCAGGTTTCCGACAAAGAGGCGGAGAAAGTCAGGGTTAGTTGAAGTAAACCTGCTAGGGGGCAGGTTAGCTTCACGGAGTGTGTCGTCATAGTAACTCACTCAGAATTAATCTAAACTCGCTTTGTGAAACCGAAGACCCAGAGCTTTCATTAACTCAGGGTATACTTACTCAGAGTTTGCACTAAACCGGCTTTCTGAAACAGACCCCTGAACCTCTGCGCACAGCGTCTGCAAATCGGGGCTGTACGAAGTCACTTCAGGCAGTACTGTAAGCTGTCATCTGTCAGGTGTGAACGGTGTTTTTTTTTAACATAGTTCACAGTGGAGAACAGCTGCTGATATAATGTGGATCCAAAGATCCATAATTGGCCTATCTGGGGTTAAAAGTCTCGATAAATGAACGCCGTTCGGCGGGTATTTTGGCTTCCGTGAGTGTGATGCTTATTTTGAGCGATTAAAAAAAAAAATAGAATATAATTTTGTTTTTATGTTTTAATATGACAATAATCTTCCAGTTTAGAACTACAAGTTAAAAAGAACTAACATAAATAAAATACACTTCAGCTAAATACTTCTAATTTATTTTCCCAAACCATGCGTAGCCGCAGTATAAGGACTAAAGAGCCTCTAACGTTGCTGACCCCTGGTTTAGCAGATTCAGTGTCTCCATGATCGAATCTGCTGTTTTTGTGCTGCTGTTGGTAGAAAGCCGGTTAATACTGAAATGAACTGGCTGCATGCATCTCTGAATGTAAATTGGTGCACTATTAATAGATCACTCTGGAACTGTTTCGTCACCCTAATTTGCCCACTTAGTAAATCACACTCATTGCCAAGAAATTGAAATAAATCTTGTTTCCCTGCTGGATAGTGATCCACTGTAACTCTGCTCCTCCTTCCTGTTTAGGATTTCTGTGACTGAAGGAAAATTCCCTCCATCCATCACTTATCCCAGCTAACCAAAGTAAAATAAAGTTTTGCTCATCTTAAAAAAGCATTACAATAATGGGCATTACCAATGCAAACTGAATAATACAGAAGATGAAAGAATAGACTTTGATCAGTTAATAAAGCTCATGATCTTGATTCATTGTGGCTGCTACACAGATACTTCTGGGTCACTTCTCTCAGTTAGGAACCTTCCTCACCAAAACTGACTGTTGGACCACACCCCTGGTTTCATGAGAAATTGTTTCAGCCATGATTTTTCTTCCAGTATTTCAAAGTAAAGACTGAAGTGACAAATGGAAACATGTTTAAAAAACACAATGTGAGAGACGTTGAGGCCCTTAGAAGTTACCCTGGGTTTTTCTGTCACCCTGCTAGATGTTACACACCTTGTTATTGGACTGATTTCTACTGCTGGACTACTCCTGGGGAGAGTAACAATACTCTTACTAATTAGCTCCCTTTCACACCTTTGGGGATATTTATTTTTGTGCTTGCAACGCTGTGAGCCTGAACAGCGAGAGAAAAATCTGCAACAGCGACGAGCCGAATGCTTAAGTGAATCCCAGCAGCTGCACATGTGCTACGCTGATTTAGAGGATATCTTTGCTCTGGATTTATATTTATACTTTTTCATTTCTATATGATTCTTCTTGCATCTAAACAAAGATGATTCAATTTGCTAAGTTTTGAAGGCTCTTCGTGCTCGGGTGTAAATGAGACTTAATATTTGCTCTTGGTTTGGTTCTCCTGTACAGAACCTTGCAGTACAACAGAAACATAAAAACATTATTTGTAGTTGTTATTCTTAGTTGTTCTGCTGCCTAAATACCACAGGGTCTAATTATGAAGTTTTTGAGCTGCACAGCAGCTGGAACATAATGAAGTCTACAGGTTAAAGTTTTCTCTTCTCCTGTTGTTCTTTCTGCTGCTTGGTTTGATGGATCTGAGAGCTTTTGT
Source organism: Pelmatolapia mariae (assembly GCF_036321145.2). NCBI lineage: Eukaryota > Metazoa > Chordata > Actinopteri > Cichliformes > Cichlidae > Pelmatolapia > Pelmatolapia mariae. Next base: position 8,972,063 of record NC_086235.1, on the reverse strand, counting down.
TTTTATTACTGTTATTATAATTATCATTATTATTTTACTCTTTAGAAGCTTTAAAATAGTGTTTGTGTTTGAAAAAATTGATTTAAGAATTGAACAGAAACTTCTGTCCTTCTGAAAATCGCCCAAAGGCACAGAGACAAACTCAAAGGATGCAACCTGTAACTTTCTCTTCCTTCATGTCAGTACCATCATCGATCATTTATATAAAATGCATATAGTAAGTAAGTAAGTAAGTAAGTAAACTTTATTTATTAAGCGCTTTTCACAGATCACAAAGCGCTGTACATAAATTTTAAAATAAACAATAAAATCAATAGACAATGTACACAATATAAAAGATCAAATGTAAATAATGTAAAAAAAATATAAAATATGTAAATCAACAAAAGGCTTGTTTAAACAGAAAAGTTTTTAACTGTTTTTTAAAACAATCCACAGAGTCAAGCAAACGTAACTGTAGTGGTAAATTGTTCCACAGCCTTGGTGCAACAGACTGGAAGGCTCTGTCCCCTTTTGTCTTCAGTCGTGTATGGGGAACAACTAAGAGACTCTGAGTCTGTGAGCGGAGTTGACGAGCAGCAGTGTATTTTATAAGAAGCTTGGATAAATAATCTGGGGCCTGGCCATTTAGTGCTCTGTATGTTAAAACAAGAATTTTAAAGCGAATTCTAAACTCTATTGGGAGCCAATGTAAAGAATATAAGATGGGAGTGATGTGAACACGCTTGGTAGAACGAGTTAATAGTCTGGCTGCTGCGTTTTGTATCGCCTGGAGGCGAGAGAGAGATGATTTATCCAAGCTAGTAAACAGGGAATTACAGTAATCTAAGCGTGATGACACAAATGCATGAATTAGTTTTTGCAGATCAGCTGAGGAAACCATATGTCGCAGTTTAGAGATGTTTCTTAAATGATAGAAACAGGAACAAGACAAAGATTTTACATGAGAGTCGAGGCCCAGAGAAGAGTCAAATATTACTCCGAGATTTCGAATATTTGACTTGACAGATGGACAGAAGGAGGCAAGAACCTGACTGATTTTAGAATGTAGCTCAGGAGGAGCTATGATCATGGTCTCGGTTTTGTTAGTATTTAGAACAAGGTAGTTGCTTGAAAGCCAATCAGAAACCTGGGTTAAGCACTGGACTAGGGTGGACAGCCTATCCAGCTGGTGAGGCTTAAAAGACATATGGAGCTGAATGTCATCAGCATAAAAATGATAGGACAGGTCGCTAAAAGATTGAATGATACCAGCTAAAGGAAGCATATAAAAAGAAAATAGTAATGGACCTAAAACTGAACCCTGTGGGACACCACAGGTCAGGGCAGCAATGTCAGAGGTGAACCTGTCAGTCCTAACAGAAAAGGTCCTATCTGATAAATAGGAAGAAAACCAGTCTAGGGCAGAGCCAGATATACCAGCCAAAACCTTGAGCCTGTTAAGTAGGATTTTGTGATCGATGGTGTCAAAGGCAGCACTAAGATCAAGCAAGATGATCACAGAACAATTCCCTGCGTCAGATGCCATTAATAGATCATTATAGACTCTTAGGAGAGCGGTCTCTGTAGAGTGCTGCTTTTGAAAGCCAGACTGAAAAGGGTCAAGGATGTGTAATTTACATAATAGAGACCTGAACTGATTTCCAACAATTTTTTCAAGTAATTTACTTAAAAATGGCAATTTTGAGATAGGTCGGTAATTACTAGTAGAGCTAGGATCAAGGTTCTGTTTTTTTAACAGAGGAGTTACCTCAGCATGTTTAAAATAAGATGGAACACAGCCTTGCCTCAGTGAACAGTTGATGATGGATAGTAAAGTGGGACCAATGCTGGTGATAGACCCAGACAGGACAGAGTGAGGTAATATATCTACAGAGCATGAAGAGGATTTCATTTTACCTAAAACTACAATTAAGTCATTTAGTGTGATTGGAGAAAAGGAGGTAAATGATCCAAGACAGCAAGGGGTGTCTTCATAAGGGGAGGCACTTGAGGAAATTTTGGCTTTCAAGTCCATCACCTTATTTACAAAGTAATTAAGGAAAGTATTACAATCTTCATCAGAAAGCAGCAGAGCATGCTGGGTTGGAGGAGAAACAATACTGTTGATGGTATCAAATAGAATTCTTGAATTATTTTTATGACGATTTATAAGATTATTGAAGTAAGAGGATCTAGCCTCTTTAACTGACTCATTATATAGGTAAAGTAGTTCTTTAAAGTGCTCACGATAGACAGTCAGACCAGTGGACTTCCACAGACGCTCTGCTTTTCGATAGGAGCGTCGAAGACCACGAGTCTGATTATTTAGAATAGAATAGAATACAATAGAATAGAATAGAATAGAATTAACCACGGTGTGTGGGAATTAAGAGAGCAATAACTGCTTTTGAAAGGAGCAACCTGATTTAGAATGGCAAGACAGTGTTCATTAAAAGAATTAGTTAAAAGCTCAACCTCGTTAGAAGAACTTTTAAAATTATAAAGAGAGGAAAACTCAGAAATTGTAGAGTCGTCAATAAAGCGCCTGCGCCTAATAGAACCTTGAGGATGGGACTCTGAATTGACAGATACAGTAAAAGAAACTGACTTATGGTCGCTAAAAACAACTTCATTTAAGTTCATGTGGTCAAGGGAAACACCACAGGTGAAGACCAAGTCCAAAGTGTGCCCAGCCCTATGAGTAGGCCCTGCTACATGCTGAACAAAGTTGAAAGAGTCCATAATGCTCAGGAACTCCTTAGTGGTACTGTTTGTTGAGTCATCCACATGAATGTTGAAATCGCCAACAATGATAACTTTGCCCATTTTAATGGTAGAAGTTAAAAGGTCTTGTAGGTCTGACAAAAAAGACGCAGCAGACCCAGGTGGACGATAAATTAAAATGCCGTATATGCCGTATTTGCATCTCAAAAGAGTTGTAGCAGCTTGAGGAAATCATCTGGCATAAAAAAGTCTTTTTAAAAATTACAGCTGTTCCACCTCCTCGTCCAGATATCCGAGGTGCACAGAGAAATGAGCAGTCAGCAGGACAAAGCTCTAAAAGATGTGAGACTTCATTCTCACGTTGCCACGTCTCAGAGATAAACATGAAGTCAAGCTTCTCAGAGCAGAACAAGTCATTTAAAATATAAGACTTATTGGCGATTGAGCGGGCATTAATTAACATCCATTTAAGGCTGCAACTCACCAGGACAGGGGTAGAGTTTCCAAGGAAAGGGTCCGCGCTATGCGCTAAACCGCACAGCAAAACAGGGTTCCTGCCGCGATGAGGCTTGGGTTTCCATGCTTTCAGATGACAGCCTGGGTGGTACACATAGTGGGTTGTGGGGATTAATCCGGTTCCAACAAGTTTCAGCCGAATCTCACCGGTAGCAACCCAGGAATAGAGCCCCCGAAGGTCCATCTCTTCTCCGACGAGGCCTCTGAAGCAAAAATGAGCTAACCGGCAAGAGTTGAGGTAGACCGGGTGCTGCGTCGTGCTCTAACGGCGGTAGGAAAACAGCCTCGTTTCGTTGACTCTGAAAGTTATCCATTGCAGATTTGATCGCTAGCAACGCATGACGATCATAAATCCGAAGGGAGGTGACACCAGAAAGAACTGTAACAAAAACACTTGTATAGCATATAAAATAAACAAACACTCGGACGAAGGCAGCGGCACAGCCAAACACAGGCGCCATCTTGACCTTGCGTCACATATCTGGCAACAGTAACACTTTAGTTTGGACTTTATGATTTCTGTAACTGGAAAATATTATTTTGTTTAAAGACAGAAGTGACCGCATACTTGCAACATTAAAGTGAAATATTTAATAGTCTAATAACAGATTAAATGCTGTGTTGAGGCTGTCGTTTCAGGAGGAGAGAAGCTGCAGAGAGGCGTGTAAGACTGCAGCTCTGCTTCCTGGTCCCAACTCTGGATAGTCATATTTTAGGGGGTTTAATAAATTTGTCCATATTTCTAGAAATGAGAGTTTCTCCATCCAAAGTGGGATGGATGTCGTCTCTCCTAACAAGACCAGGTTTCCTCCAGAAGGTTTGCCAATTATCTATGAAGCCCACATCATTTCTTGGACACTACTCAGACAGCCAGCAACTTAAGGAGAACATGTGGCTAAACATGTCACTCCTGGGCTGTATCCCAATTCAGGGTCTGCATTTCCCTGAATTTTAAGGATGTGTCGGTGTAGACTTCGTGGCCCAACATATCCCAGATTGCATAGCGCGGTGGTGGGTGTGGATAATTTTGCCGAAAAAAACGGTGGAAGAGTAAACGTTTAAAAGTAAGTACTGATATGATGTCTCAACAGGACCTGGATAAACTAGTCCATGCATTCATTTTTAGTAGGCTTGATTACTGTTACAGCATCTTTACAGGTCTACCTAAAAAAATCAGTCAGACAACTACAGCTCATTCAGAACTCTGCTGCTCGAGTCCTCACTAAGACCAAAAAAGTGGACCACATCAGTCCAGCTCTGAGGTCTTTACTCTGGCTGCCTGTCCGTCAAAGGATAGACTTTGAAGTTCTGATGCTGGTCTATAAAGCTCTGAATGGTTTAGGACCAAAATACATCAGTGACCTCCTGACCCAGTATGAACCTTCCAGATCCCTCAGGTCACCTGGATCCGTTTTTTTTAATCAGTTCCCAGAGTCAGAACCAGACACGGAGAAGCTGCATTCAGCTTTTATGCTCCATATATCTGGAACAAACTCTCAGAAAGCCTCAGATCAGCTGAAACACTCAGTTTATTTAAATCCAAGTTGAAGACTCATCTGTTCTCAGCTGCATTTGAATAAAGCACCAAATCCACACTTTTAAGCTCAATTTTTTTTTATCAATTTTAAATCATGCTTTTTATTTGTTTTTGTTTTTTAATATCGAGCCAAACGGACTTTAACGTGTGTTTGAACGAGCTGACGGTTCACTCGTTAAGCTGAAAGAAAGATGCCTCCATGCAAGCTTGAACATGTTGCGTGTGCCGTCAGAAGTGGATTTCAGTCTGAACTGATGTCCGTGTTGGTCCTGCAGAGAATCAGAGTTGGAAAAGTTGTTAATGCAGCAAAAAACAAAATGTAATGCATTTTGTTCATAATCTCTTTAAAGCCATGATCTTTTTTTATCGCTGTCACTGGAGTGGGTAAATGAGTCTGCAAAGTTAAAAAACAGATTTACATTTATTGTTTATTACTTTTATCGAACATCATCCCATCCCAGTTACACACATTTAAGAATTAACGTGGAAAATATCCTTTTGTTTGCATTTGGAGACTCGGCATTTGAACCATCCCAAATATCTGCACCAGGGAACCAACTCCTCAAGCCGGTATAAAGGTCAAGGACACAGTTACACGATCGCTAAACTAACCTGTTTTTGAATAAAAGAAAACCATATATGCATGAGCCCTGGAATCTCGGTTAAAAAAAAAGAAGCACTACAAATGACTTTTCTTATGTTTAGTATACAGGAGTTGCTGCTCACACTCTGAGTTGCACTAATGTGTCTGTCAGACGTCCCAAATGGACAGACCGCACGCGCACTCACGCCGGACACCTCCTGACCTTATTTCCACGAGCCCTCGACTCAGCTGCAAAGTGTTTACGGGGTCAGTTTCATCAGAATTATCTGCTGTCATTCAGACATAAGTTGAGCAATGGTTTAACCAATTTCCCATCAAACCATAAAGGGATACCGGAATTAAACAGAACATAGGATGTAAGTTAAGGAAATATAAGTTTGACTATGGAGCACATCTCCTTCAGCGTTCACAATAATGGATTGCATTTCTCTCAGTCAACTGACTGTTTAGGGGGGAAAGCGGCTAATAGTTAGTGGGCTCTGTGTTTGTGGTTGTTGTTTTTTAATCACACTGGGAGTGAACAAAAGCAGAAAACAACCCTGTAAAGATGCAGACTGTGAAAGTCTGGTTTATACCATAAATCTTACCAGCTGTAACTGAGTTTTTTGTGTTTTAAGTTATAAGCACGTGTCATCTGGTACCATAAATCTTACCAGCTGTAACTGAGTTTTTTGTGTTTTAAGTTATAAGCACGTGTCAAGACTTCTGTCTAACAGCAACATTGCCGATGTGATCCTTCTTTTTTGTTCCCTATTAATGATCTACGGTAATTTGTGATATTGCCCCCATAAAATAATAATGCTTTAATGAAATCATTGTGATACAGAGATTTGGATTCTTGTGCATGCAATGTGCATGACGTAGATAAACAAGAAATTTTGTCAAGGTTGGATGTACTTCTGTGTTTACCAACTGCTCCTCAGTCCAAACTGACTTTATGGTTCATACATGTCAACTCAGGGAACTCCTGTCGTGACCTCCCCTCTGTGAGCACACACACACACACACACACACACACACACACACACACACACACACACACACAGAAAGAGAGAAACAGAGATCATTAATGCAGAGGATTGCAGCAGCTTTTGGATTTTCACTCTCTGCTGGATTTTAGATGAACAGTCACATAAATTTCATTCCAAATTTTTCACCTTTTCTTCAATTAAGATGTGTCTTTAAATCCTTTCTAGTTCGAATAGTTTATTCACATAGTAAAAAAGTAGCTCAGGAACTCAGTAAGTAGGAACAGCGATAGTTTAAAGACATTTTCTGAAATAAAGAGGATTTCATCATCCACAGTTTGTGAAAACTGCAGTTACAAACAAATCAGTAAATTCACAAATGATGGACTCTTTTCAGAGCTACGCTTCATGTACTGATTAACATACACTTAAAAGATGTACATTAGGGTGCAGACTGGTTATGTGGATTTGCTATATGAATATGCTCAAGAGTCTGTTTGAGCTAAAAAAAACTTGAAATATATACATATAATTTTAAATCAGTAACATAGATCAAATGTTTTTGGATAACAAACGAGTCACATATTAAACACTGTTTGAATAAACAAAGAGACAATTATATAGCGCAGGCTACAACAGACATGCTTACCGGGAGCAGAGAAACACGCTGTATTTTCCATAAGCCACACCAGAAACGCTCTGTGGGGATAGCAAATCTGCGCCGTGGGAGTGTCTGGACCCTCCATGCCGGTGTTCTGACAAACCATCCTACTTTGGCAAAACGTCCTACCGTAGGTAGTTTCTGCACATTTCTGCTGGCACAGAGTAATTCCAGCACAAACTAAAGTAGGTGTGGTGGTTTGCCACTTAACGTTGCCCATCAGAGTATGCTTGTAGCTTATATTCTTAAAGCCAGGATGGTTTGCCACTTCATTTTACCCATTAAATTATGCTTATAGGTAACATTCACAAAGGTAGCATGGTTTGGCACTTAATGTCACCTGTCAGAGTATGTTTCTAGCTCTTATTAACAAAGGTAGGATGGTTCGCCACTGAATTTTAGCTGTTAAAGTATGCTTCTTGCCATTTTCTCCAAAGGTGGCAAATGTCAACTTCCAACAGTCTCCTCAGTTCTCCTCAAACGTTCTTTTCACAAGCACAGTGAAGTTGCAGCTTGTTGGAAACACAGTGCCATTCATCCAATCAGTCAGGATGATGGGTTTGCTCTTCTTCTCCGATGCTGTTTGTCCACACTGCTGCTGCTTGCTGGGACTCTTTGCTCAGGACTTTGCTGCTGTCTCTTTATCTGCCATGTTATTGCTCTTTGGAACTGCATTCCTTGTCTTCAGGGAGGAGTGAGAGCTCGCTTATGAGGTCGAGGAACACATGGTGCTGTACATAAGTTAGCCAGAAATTGGCCTGAACATTTCCAATGGTGTTAAACTATAACTTTCTTCCGACCGCTGCATGTGGAAAATCGATCCAGGTCTGCTTTTCATCTGAAAGTGACAAAACTAAGACATTTTTCATTATTATCATCACTGCTTAACTGACACACAGAACTCTCTCTTTTTTTTTTAAACCTCCTTTTCTCTATGATTGTTTTTTTTCATCTTCAATGTAAATTTGGTCTCTTCTTTACTCTACACTTTTTTTTTTTTTTTTTGCATAGTGACCTGCAGAGTCACCGCTCTCACAATTGGAGGCTTAAAAGTTACTTTTACACAGCGCACACACACACTGCGACGTCAGACACATTCACACTCACTTTTTCATCTGCATATATAAACCATATGACTGATGATGGTTATCCATAAGTATGATCACAAGTTTATCTAGTTAGTTTTCAACCCAACAAAACAAATAAACATGATGCTGATGCTATAAACACTCTACACACATAAGTCAAGAGACAGGAAAACTGCTGCGCATCTGAAAGAACTCACGGAAACGCTGCACACTCCAGTTATCATAGTTATCAAAGTTCTGTTTCCCTCTCTTTGATGAGTTCTCAGCCAGCTCCTGATCTGATAATGTGTAGCTTGCTCATCAGCTCAGAAGAGACAGCAACGCAACCTCACACAGTGTTTGCGTGCTTTGCCCACAGTGGCAAAGACTTGCACTTTCATATTCAATTCAGCTTCTCCATCATGTAGTTTTCAGCGGTTTCATACAGGGTTCAGCATATTAGTTGTTTTCATATCTGTGCTCTATATCTCAACAATGGCTCATATTAGGATGACAGTCTTTCAAACAGGTCAAGTGCCTCTATGCACGTCATTAGTTCAAATATTTACCTATTTTACTTCATGTCATATGTCATTGTACTGTATTTGAACAACCTTAAGCTTAATGCAGATTACTGTTACACAACGCACACACACACATAGACATTTCCGCGCTAATTTGTCACGAAGTGTTTCACGGCTACCTCTGAAAACCAGTCTAAACACAGTTCCTTTTGGCGAACTTAAACCTAATTTAATTTCTTTATCTCAACGTGTTTTAATTTGTCACGAAGTAATTTCAGCTACCTCTAAAACTGGTCTAAACACAGTTCCTTTTGGCGAACTTAAACCCATTTTATCACGTTTCTTTAAACCTTTGCGGCCGTTTTATGTATCAAAATAGTGTTTCTCACCCTCAGACGTCTCACTTGTGGTTCGGATTGTCAGACTGAATCCCACCGCCGTGGAACAGACCGGCCCGGACTCAAACGTCCCGGGTCCTCCTCGTCTAAGAGGGCTGTGCACAGTCTTCGGTGCTGGCTCCACGGCGTCAGGAAACAGTGTGCCAGATCCTGGAACAGAGTCACAGACAACAGTATTGATGTTTCTGATCCGGCTTGGAGGACCAAAACAATGTCAGGAGATTTATTCTAAAACACTTCTTCAGTTGAGAATCAGAGAGGAGAAACACACACTGCAGTTAGTTACTTGCAAGCAAGGGCAGCCACAGAACTCGCACAGAAGTGCGGGCTCTGAGACTCGCACCGTGCCACTGCCCTGGTCTTTATTTATACATCAGTGGGTGTTTGTTCTTTACATTGGAATGTGGATGTTTAGGTGTGTGTGTGTGTGTGTGTGTGTGTGTGTGTGGTCAAAGCATGACCCCATATATGACTTCCCTAAACCTGCTGGTCTGGAAAATCCAACAGTTCATCTATATGTAAAAAAGGCACTTAGACTAAAACTGACATAGCTACGTTAATCCTACTGTAAAACAATAAGACAAGGTATGTCCTTTCCCATGCTCCCAGGATGTGGGGGGTGAATACCAGAACACTCTGGAATCACACAAAGTTGTTACAGACTTCCTAGGATGGTACATTCTTTCAATATGCCAACAACTATATACTTCTAAACACAAATGATTACATGCAGTATTCTACCATATGCAAACTTATATCATTAAAGATTATACTGACTACTAAGTACAGTACAATTTTCCATTGACACTCAGGTACTTTAATGTTATATAAAAACACTGACAGTTGGTCTGTTGGTCTTCCTTGGTCTCTTGTGTTCTGAGGGCCTCTGGATGTCTGGAGTTTTGATCTCCTCCATACCTGCTTCATGTCCTGGAGGACGGGGCAGTGGCCCCCCACACCCTCTAGCAGATCATTACATGAAGGAACCTTTTAAAAAATAAACCAGCGCGTCCATGCTCACAGGTGTACACACGGGTGATCTCACACACAAACTACACCCTTTTTGGCTTCTACCTCCAAGCACACTGTGCGTTGTCGATCTTACGTGCAGCACAATAATGTTTAACATTTAATATTTACTGCCATATGCCCATATATCATTGTGATGTTGTTTATTCTATTACTCTCGTTTTCTTCTGCTTGTTTTCTTTCTCAACAGGTGGTCCAGGTGATTGATATATGTATTTTTTGTCTGCTTATTCTGTTGGTTTTTGTTTTTTGCCCTTTTTCCCTGTCCCTCTTCTCAGCTGTTTTTCTTTCCCTCTTTCTTTCTCCCCTTTCTTTCCCCGAGTCAAGTCTGTCCCGTATTCAGCAAGTGAAAATAAAATAAACAATAAAAGGTGAATCAAATAGACCATTACGGCAAGGCTGGGATGGTCAATTTGGTAAAGTAAATCCGTTGGGCATCTTTCTTCGCCTTTAGACAATAATTCTGATGGCAAAAGAGCCAAACGGGACAGGAAAAAAAAAAAAAAAACTCTGACAGTTCAATATCCACCTCAGTCAATCTCCCTGATCCAGCTGAGTCAGCAGTGGGAAGAATCTGCTTTTCACAGTGTGGGGATACAGAAATATTTTTACTGCTACAATATAACCTTCATCATTAACATTGCATTAATAATATAAAATACAGCATTGATATTGGATTAATATGTTTATTAAAATCGCAGGCCTCAGATTAACCTTTCTCTTACAGGTGCAACTATGAAATTGGGTGGTTGTTACATGCATAAGATCGAAACTTGTAATTTGAACTAAATAATTCCATGTTTCTATGGTGAACGTAATTACCGTATTTCCCGGACTACAAAGCGCACCTGAATATTAGCCGCACAAGCTAAAATCAGGGGAAAATCCTGTTTTGTACATACATTAGCCGCACCTGACTAAAAGCCGCAGGTGTTTCAATGTTGATTTATCATATGTAAGAGAATATGCACAAAGGGAATTGTCAGGAAAGAGATGGCTGTTTGGAGACACATCCCTTTTATTAATATTTTGAAAAACAAGTTATGGGTACATATTTGCATAACTTTTTAGGTATATGTACAAGTACCGGTAATTACAAGTACGAAACATGTACTGTGCTTCATAAATAAGTAACAAATGTAGTACATAACAATAACCTACAGCACACCAGAAAATAGATTCAGGCTACCTTTTAGGCTCAGGTGCAGTGACACGGCTTTAACAAGAAGAAAAGTCAGTCATTCACCACCACCATCCTGTGCACTAAAACCACCAAAGTCCTCTTCTCCAGTGTCGGAAACGAACAGGCTCAGGATGGCTTCGTCATTCACTCTCCGCTTCTCTACTTTGTTGTCACTTTCAAAACCAAAGAAATCCTCGTTGTCAGTGTCAGAGTCAAACACCCTCAGAAGGGCCGTGGCGGTGTCCTCCTCTCCATCATGCAGCAGTCCAGCCCTTCGAAATCCGTTGGTGATCATAGATGTTTTCACACTTTTCCACGCTGTCAGAATCCACTGGTGGAGTTGGGCATAACTTGCTTTTCGCAAGTTTATCGCCTCTCATCATCCACGCCTCCCACTGAACGCGTAGCGCTACTTTGAAGTTTGTTTTTCGCGCTACTTCGTACGGCACTACGTTGCCTGGCGGACGGACATGTGACCAACATACCACTCTTGTCTTAAATAATCAGGCCCCATCTTATCTTAATGACCTTGTAGAACCATATCATCCTATTAGAGCACTTCGCTCTCGCTCTGCAGGCCTACTTGTTGTCCCTAGGGTATTTAAAAGTAGAATGGGAGGGAGAGCCTTCAGTTTTCAGGCCCCTCTTCTGTGGAACCAGCTTCCAGTTTGGATTTGGGATACAGACACTATCTCTACTTTCAAGATTAGGCTTAAAACTTTCCTTTTTGCTAAAGCATATAGTTAGGGCTGGTGCCCTAACTATACTTTTCCTTTCCAGTCACCTTCTCACTCACTATGTGTTAATAGACCTCTCTGCATCGAATCATATCTGTTATTAATCTCTGTCTCTCTTCCACAGCATGTCTTTCATTCTGTTTTCCTTCTTTCACCCCAACCGGTCGCAGCAGATGGCCCCTCCCTGAGCCTGGTTCTGCCGGAGGTTTCTTCCTGTTAAAAGGGAGTTTTTCCTTCCCACTGTCGCCAAAGTGCTTGCTCATAGGGGGTCATATGATATGATTGTTGGGTTTTTCTCTGTATTTATTATTGTGCTATCTACTGTACAATATAAAGCGCCTTGAGGCGACTTTTGTTGTGATTTGGCGCTATATAAATAAAATTGAACTGAATTGAATTGAATTGAACCCCGATCCTTCCGCCAGCAACGTAATGCCGTAGAACAGCGGAACAAACAAAACAAATCGTCTTACGATATCACAAAAATCATGGACAATCCTTAGAAAAGCCGCACCTGACTAAAACGCTGCAGGGTTCAAAGCTTGTGCAAAAAGTAGCGGCTTATAGCCCGACAATTACGGTAAATCATGTAGCATCTGCATGAAATTCAGCAACTTAATTTGCTCTTGTTGAGATGACATCATACAATCTAGTAAGAGTGGATAGTTGCCTGGATCCAGCCACTCTTACTGGATTGTATCATGTCATCTGTTCATTTATATGTGAATTTTTGCGCATACTCATAAAATAATTTTTTTACCCCTGGTTCTGTATGTTCATGTTCTTTTCTTTTGTAAACTTCATCTGTTTGTATGTTCTACACTCATTGTGTTTCAATAAAGGTAAAAAACAAAACAAAAGGTACGTTCTAAACGAAGCTTCAGACGTCACTAATCACGTGACTCTGGCCAAACGAATCAAGCCTCGACACAGTGCTTCTGAAGCAGCGTGTTGATCTTTTTGACACACGCACCGGAGCGTCAGCTTCAAGCGGACCATCACTACCTCTCACATCTAAAGGTAAGTGCCAAGGTAACTTTGAACTGAGTTCAGTCAATCTCGAGTTTTTCGAAGTTTTCTGAATGAAGTTTTCTGTTGCTCTCTGTGAGAGAAGACCGTTAAAGGCGAGGCTCTCCAGAGTGTAGCAAAACAGGAAACAGCAGCTGTGTGTGTGTAAGTGTGCAAACGAATAGATTAGAAGTGCAAGTGAGCCACGAGTATAGAAAGGTCAAGTTTCGTGAGTTGTTTTTCTCACCACTGATCACGCGCTCAACACTCTACATATACTTGCATCACACACGCGCTCTCAAGCATCAGTATTGTACAATTCTGGGCGTCACGTGAGTTGCAGGCGTTACCATATAACGGAAATCTCCATTGTTCTGTAGCAGTGGTTCTCAAACGTTTCACAATGAGTTTCACCCTTACGAGCGACATCACAGCGCAGTAGTATAGGCAGTAGCGATTTTTTGACACGTGCGGTTTCCCGGAGCGGCATCGTGGTGGGGGGCGGCATCACGGGCATCGGCGAAAAATAAAAATTGTTCGTACTCATGCTGCCCCGACATCATGCCAGCGCATATTGGAAATGTCGTAGGCACCGATCGGTTTTCTATCGTCCATTTGCTGGGAGTAAGGGCGCCCTCCTGCGTGCACCTGCTGCTTAAGTCAAAGTAAACTTTATTGTCATCTCCGCTACATACAGTCCAGCATATAGAGAGACGAGACGACGAGGCTCCAGTTACAGCAGTGAAGGGAAACAAACAATAAATATAAGAAAAGTAAGAAAATAAATATTCACTTTAGGACCAGGGGTAAGGGGATCAATAACAATTAAAAATTAATAAGTTACAGTTTGATGATTTAAAGTCTCACACACAACCCCTGGAAAGGGGAGGGGGACATGCTGCTTCCAAATAGAGCACATTTCATTCATAATGTTGTAAATCCAAGCCCATTATGTATTCACGATCTGAATACTGGGTTGTGTGAAATCCCAGAAATAAACCTTACACAAAGTGAATCTGTGAACTAAGGTGTAGGTCTATTAGGTTAAGTTGTGGTGATCCTGGGGTTGGGGGATTTGTGTTCACACTGGAGTGCAAAATTAAAACCAATGGAAGGTGGACAAGAAAAGTTTTAAAGCCATCAGGTGCTCAGTTTAGAAAAAATAGAAAAGAAGAGGAGGAGAAACGAGCAAAGGATACAAGTAAGCAGATGTGTCATTGGATAATGGGAGGTCATCCTGAAACAATCAGACTAAACTCCAAACAATACATTATGTTACAGATTTTAATATTAATTAGTCATTGCTGATTTGTCCTGTTTTCATTGTATGACGAATTATGATGGCTGCTTGCATATACACTCTCTCTCTCTCTCTCTCTCTCTCTTCATGTGTTTCTCTGGTGAATTTCGACAACAGTTTTATGTTTATGCACAATCCTTAATATGTTTTATGTGTGTGTGTGTAAAGTTCCACAATACATGGAAATGAACCTTGTGGAAAGGAGGATATTTTTTACTGTTACTGTTATTATTCATAACCAGTATTATCACTGTTGCATCATTTATCATTATCATTTTATCAAAGCATTTATTGAATCTGTTGATGTTATATTATAATGTGTATTTTAAGGGGAACCTAATCACATAATAATGGCATAATAATCTTTCATTGCAGGTTTAACTACATTCATGTAATCCATATTGTTTATTAGAGAGTTGTTAACTGAGGGGTTTGGAGTTATGGGGAAGTGAGAAAGTTAAGCTAAAGTTAAGATGACTCCATATCTGCTTACAATATAACACATCACATATAAGAAGTTTACAGCATGGAGGCCTGTGAGCCCAGCACAGCTTGCTGCAGGGGAATCTGGAGGATAAGACACACAAGACTCACATTGCAGGGCCTGTGCATACACACACAGTTTCTCAACTTGTTTTGCTCAAAACTGCTACGTGACTTGTCCAGTGTACGTGACTGTTTAGCAATAACAGAGAACATCTGGAGAAGGGAGTAAAGGGTGTCAAGGGTCCGATGTACTGGAGTGTTCTTAGATTACGAGAATTGATACTTAGATTTCCAGTAAATCCAACTGCTTTGACGCATAATGCTCGTCATCAACTGATATAAATACAACTGTTCATCTGTTGTTCGGGGGAGACTGGCTTTGGAAGTGTGATAATGCTCATCTTCCCCACATATATATGTGTATAATAAAATCACTATTTTGACATCCACTGGGACCTCCAGTCGTTTGTCCCCCACCTCAAAATACGAACCATGACAACCTTTAAAATTAATTCAATTTTATTATGTATTTATGTTTGGCCTACATCAGTAAGAAATGCCAAATTATATACACAAAGTTATAGAAATCACCACTCCCGTTATTCTTGATAATTTCAATACCATCACATAATAACATGTAACATCACATCCTGTAAGCATAGTCTGCCTGTGTCTTTTCTCTGGAAATGAACATTTTCAGCCAATATAGGTAATACATCAACATGGCTGCCATGGCTAAGTTAGGGATATTTATAATGTAATTTCCAAAACTTGCATATGATCTGCAATTTGTAGCAGATCTACTGACTGTCACAGAGCAGCTGGAGCAGTCTCAAATGGAGGTCAGTCCATTACTGCCACATGTGGCCAAGTGCCATAGCCTACTACTAGATTAACTCGTGACACATCTGCACCTGTTTCTATGACCACATTGAGTCTGAGTGGCTGCACTTACACTGGTGCATTCAAATCCACCCACAAACATATTGAAAGATGCAATGCCAGCAATGTGGATTGTCAAGACACAAACCAACCATTAAGCAAAGACAGCAGGGATCACTTGTTTCTGTTTATTATACAGCCAGATTTGCTTGTGACACACATGTGCAGCTGGCTTTAT
Source organism: Pelmatolapia mariae (assembly GCF_036321145.2). Taxonomy (NCBI): domain Eukaryota; kingdom Metazoa; phylum Chordata; class Actinopteri; order Cichliformes; family Cichlidae; genus Pelmatolapia; species Pelmatolapia mariae. The sequence continues at coordinate 8,956,219 of NC_086235.1, read as the reverse complement.
CACCTATTTTGAATTTGTTTCAAGCACAATACATTTGCAACTTTCAGTGTTTTCCGGTCTTCCAAAAGAAGAAAATAAAAAACTTCAACTACATGACATGCAATTGTGTATTTGTTTTCACCTTATCATACACTTGAAGTTTTAAAAATCACCACTCCTTTTGTTAATATCATTTCAGTCTCAGACAATCTAGCTTTTCTTACAGAGATTGAATGCACCTTCTGCGGATGGCGGTACCACACAGTGTGCGTGGACTTCCCCTGTACAGAAGGCAACTACAAATGTTGTGAATGCTAAGTAAACAGAAACAAATGATCCCTGTTGTCTTTGCTTAATGATTGGTTTTAGTCTTGACAGTCCACATTGCTGGCATTGCATCTTTCAATGCCAGCAATGCCAGGTATCAGTGCTCAAACCTTTTGTGTTTGTTTCCAATAAGTTGCCCACCTCAGGAAACAAAAATGTGTTCTTCGTCTTGTCAGATGAACATATGAGACACTTTGACTCTTCAGTGCAGTGTGGAGCCTAACAAAGATCTGTTTTGTGTCCCAGCTGATCAGCAGGAGGAGAAGAGTCTGACGGAGCAGCAGAGGAACATTTTTAGCTACTTGGACTCAGCTCAGCCACTACAGAGAAAACAATGAGCTCAACACAGAAGGTGACAGACAGAGCAGGGCGATATGACCAAAAATATTTATCACCATATACATTTGAAAATTTGCGTTAACGATGTAGCTGACGATATAATTGACACTAGACAAAATACTTTACAACTCCACAAAAAACACAGTAATAACGACGGCCTGCTAGCATGCTCTACCACAAATAGTGTTTGTTGTGTATCTGACGGACGAAAGCTAAACCAGTTCCACACCACTGAAGTTGCAGCATTTTTACAAACCAATTCTGGTTCATCTGTTTCATTCAACGATCCGCTTTCGCCCATCTCATTCTCCGTCGCTGCCATGCTTTTTCCTCCACGTGATTGTATTTGACAGAAGATGAGCAACATCTGTTGTGGAAGCTAATGGGGTTCCTTATGAATAAACAAATAAACAAACATAGGATTTATTATCACTGAATAATTATGTATAAATCCATACAAATTATAGAAATATGTAATAGGAAACAACAATATAACATAAGTTCTAAAATGATACAAAAGTGTGTGTGTGTGTGTGTGTGTGTGTGTGTGTGTGTGTGTGTGTACATACAATCAGGAGGGATGGGCATGATTTTAGTGTTTAAACAGTCATGAATTATTTTTAACAGCAGGTTGGATGTAATGTGTTAGAACTACCAGCAGGTGGTGATAAGAGACCTTTAAGGTGTTTAGTGCCACACTCCACCTTCAGGTTTAAAACTAGTGTTAATGGAGGGAGTTTGAAGGTTGAGTTTGTTCCACGACTGCATTTCACTTACTGCCTCTGTTTGTATCTCTGTCACTGCAGGACCAACATGGAGCGAGAAGTCAGCGCTCTCAGGAGGCCGACAAACCTCACAGAAGAAAGAGAGAGAAAACATACACCTGTGACGAGTGTGGGAAGGATTTTACTGGGAAGGATAAACTAAAACGTCATCAGGTCATCCACACTGGAGAGAGACCGTTCAGCTGTGACTTGTGTGGAAAGTCTTTTTCCAGGAAGGATTACCTAAAACAACACCAACTCATCCACAGTGGAGTTAAAGCGTACAGCTGTGATCAGTGTGGCCGAGCTTTTACTCAACGTTGCAACTTACAGAGGCATCTAGTTACCCACTCTGGAATTAAGGCATACAGCTGTGACGAGTGTGGGAAGGAGTTTACTGAGAAGGCTAAACTAAAACGTCATCAGGTCATCCACACTGGAGAGAGACCGTTCAGCTGTGACTTGTGTGGAAAGTCTTTTTCCTGGAAGGATTCTCTAAAAAATCACGAACTCATCCACAGTGGAGTTAAAGCGTACAGCTGTGATCAGTGTGGCAGAGCTTTTACTCACAGTAGCACCTTAGAGAGTCATCTAGTTACCCACTCTGGAATTAAGGCATACAGCTGTGACATCTGTGGAAAAACTTTCAGCCAGAGAGGGCACCGAAATACACACCAACGCATTCACACCAGACATGATGTGTACTGCTGTGAACAGTGTAGCAAAGAGTTTACAACAGATGCACAGTTACAACAACACATGTTTACCCACACTGAGGAGAGACCTTATAAATGTGACCTGTGTGAGAAGACTTTTAAATCTCCACATCACCTGAGAAAACACCAACAGATCCACACCAGAAAGAGACTCTACAAGTGCAGTTACTGTGAGGTTTGTATTTATATTGTTATCTTGTCATTTTAGCCTGACCGTTTGGAACAACTCTGCTCATTAAACTGTGTTAGCATGTTAGCAATTCTACTGCATGGAAAAGCAGCACTGAGTGATTATTCAGATTTTCATGTCAGTTATGATTTTAGTATTACTGTAGTATTATGGTGGTAGTATTGTAGTTATTGCAGCCCAGTAAACTGAGTGTGTTAACTGAAACAGTAAAATGTAATTGGACGTCTGCAGAGATGCTCTTTATTTCAGGCGACGTTCAGGATAAAAATGTTGAAGGACTGACTTACACTGTCTTTGTGTCTTTGTTTAGAAGCAGAGCGACACAGATGGATCCAGTTCTCAACCCTGTCATCACTGTGGTGGTGGGAAAGACTTTCGTTGTGACCTTTGTGGAAAAACTTTCAGTTGGCAAGTTACCCTAAAAATACATCAACGTAGACACACTGGAGACGAACTGAAATACTGCAAAGAATGTGGGAGAAGCTTCACCACATCAAGTGACTTAAAGCAACATGAACTGATTCACAGTGGGGTTAAAAAGCACCTCTGTGATCAGTGTGGGTCATCCTTCACCACTGCATGGAAGCTTAAAACACACAAACGAGTCCACACAGGAGAGAAACCATACAAGTGCAGACACTGTGACAAAAGCTTCTCACGTTCAAATAGTCGTAACAATCATGAACGTACACACATGGAAGGAAACTACAGCTGTGACCAGTGTGACAAGAGCTTCAGGAATCTCAGTTCATACTCCAAACACAAACGATCCCACGTTACTAATAAACTGTTTCACTGTTACCAATGTGCCCAAACATTCACCTCATTGTCTGCTCTGTGCAAACATCAGCGTGATCACTCAGGGCTGAAATCACTCCCATCACTGGATCACAGTGAATCTGAAGAGACAGAAAGATCCTCTGGTTTCAGTGTCAGACTCAAAAAGCTTGAGATCAGGCTCCACAGAGTTCAGATAGAATCATTTAAACTTGTGTTGAACTGAACTGGTTGCTGGGCTGAACTTCTACATAATACAGATTTACATGGGATCTTATTTTCTGTCGTTTTACTGAGTCAGTTTTGTCCTTTTTTCTCTGTCCTGGTTTTGCTCGTCTGTAAATAATTGAAACTCAGTCAAATAGTTCATTGTTCTCCAGCAAAACGTTTTGGAAACTCATGTTTAACCTTTAAAACTCTGACATGTTTTAGCACACAAGGCTTCATCGGGGAGTTCACTCATGATTGGACCATGAGAATAAAGGTTTTTAGTTCTTTCAAAGAGAGTCTTGGAGCTGTTTGATGTTTTTGTTTTTTCTGAAACCACCTGAAAGTAAAACTATTTTTCTTGCTTTATGCAGTTTTTAATGTTTATTTCATCTGTGATGTTCTTGAATGTGTTCACATGAAGATGGTACAAATAAACTGTCCTTTTAGCTTTAGCTCCTAATTTATTCATTATTTATGGATGTAGCACAGCAGCAGTTTCTTGATTAACACATGGAGGGCTCGGGATCTGATGCTAAATAATGTTTTGTGTCCTTGTACGCATCATACAGCTCAGCTGCTCCACAGATGTCAGGTTTACACAGTGGGATGGTTTGTAAGAACGCAGCTCTCCTGTGGATAAATCCTTACTCTTAGCCTCAGGACCTGACACAGTCCCAGCAGGTTCGGTCAGAAGATTTATACCTTTTTCATTTCTATATGATTCTTCTTGCATCTAAACAAAGATGATTCAGTTTGATACATTTTGAAGGCTCTTCGTGCTTTGGTGTAAATGAGACGTAATATTTGCTCTTAGTTTGGTTCTCCTGTACAGAACCTTGCAGTACAACAGAAACCTAAAAAGATTATTTGTAGTTGTTATTCTTAGTTGTTCTGCTGCCTAAATACCACAGGGTCTAATCATGAAGTTTTTGAGCTGCACATACTTTACGACCTGCTGAAGTTCGAGGTCACAGCGTCTGTAGAGCAGCTGGAACATAATGAAGTCTACAAGGTTAAAGTTTTCTCTTCACTTGTTGTTCTTTCTGCTGCTTGGTTTGATGGATCTGAGAGAGTTTTTTTTACTCTTATTATAATTATCATTAATATTTTACTCTTTAGAAGCTTTAAAATAGTGTTTGTGTTTGAAAAAATTGATTTAAGAATTGAACAGAAACTTCTGTCCTTCTGAAAATCGCCCAAAGGCACAGAGACAAACTCAAAGGATGCAACCTGTAACTTTCTCTTCCTTTATGTCAGTATCATCATAAATTATTTATTTTTATTTATTATTATTATTATTATTTATTTATAAAATGCATATAGAAACAGTAACACTTTAGTTTGGACTTCATGATTTCTGTAACTAGAAAATATTATTTTGTTTAAAGACAGAAGTGACCGCATAGTTGCAACATTAAAGTGAAATATTTAATAGTCTAATAACAGATTAAATGCTGTGTTGAGGCTGTCGTTTTTAGCATCTACATGGATGGTAAAATCACCCACAATAATTATTTTATCTGGGCTGAGCACTAAATCAGATAAAACGTCTGAGAAATCAGAGAGAAACTCAGTGTAAGGCCCAGGTGGATGATAGATGTTGACAAATAAGACTGGTTTTGTTGATTAGTTGGCTGGTGTGAAGAATTGCTGCCACACCGCCCCCTCGGCCTGTGCTTCGAGGTTTCTGGTAGTTAGAATGACTCGGGGGTGTTGATTCATTTAAACTAACATAATCATCCGGCTGCAACCACGTTTCTTTAAGGCAGAGTAAATTGATTTGTTGATCAATTATTAAGTCATGTACTAACAGAGACTTGGAGGAGAGAGACCTAATATTTAATAATCCACATTTCACTGTTTTACTCTTTGGATCAGATGTGGATACTGTATTGTTCTTTCTTTGTGATTTTTTTTATGTTTAAGTTGTTTATTGCTGTTTTTTACTTTGTGTTTTTGTCTGTTTGGGAGCTGACACAGTCTCAATGGAGATGGGTTTTTGGGGGGTAACAGGAAGAGAGAAGCTGCAGAGAGGTGTGTAAGACTGCAACTCTGCTTCCTGGTCCCAACTCTGGATAGTCATATTTTAGGGGGTTTAACAAATTTGTCCATATTTCTAGAAATGAGAGCTGCTCCATCCAAAGTGGGATGGATGCCGTCTCTCCTAACAAGACCAGGTTTCCTCCAGAAGGTTTGCCAATTATCTATGAAGCCCACATCATTTCTTGGACACCACTCAGACAGCCAGCAACTTAAGGAGAACATGTGGCTAAACATGTCACTCCTGGGCTGTATCCCAATTCAGGATCTGCAGCCTTAAAGGCCGCATTTTAAGGCCGATTATGTCACAGCAACGCGACGAAGGCTGTCCCAAATCGAAGGCTGCTCGAAATGCAGCCCTCAAATGCGTCCTTCATTTCCCTGAATTCTAAGGATGTAGTGGTGTAGACTTCGTGGCCCAACATATTACAGATTGCATTGCGTGGCGGTGGGTGTGGATAATTTTGCCGAAAAAAACGGTGGAAGCGGAGCAGCCGAAGAGTAAACGTTTAAAAGTAAGTACTGATATGATGTCTCAACAGGACCTGGAAAAAGTAGTCCATGCATTCATTTTTAGTAGGCTTGATTACTGTAACAGCATCTTTACAGGTCTACCTAAAAATCAGTCAGACAACTACAGCTCATTCAGAACTCTGCTGCTCGAGTCCTCACTAAGACCAAAAAAGTGGACCACATCAGTCCAGCTCTGAGGTCTTTACTCTGGCTGCCTGTCCGTCAGAGGATAGACTTTGAAGTTCTGATGCTGGTCTATATATAGACCAGCATTAAGCTTAAATTTTTTAAAATCAATTTTAAATCATGCTTTTTATTTGTTTTTGTTTTTTGATGTCTCTGTAAAGCACTTTGAATGACCTCATTGTTGAATTGTGCTATATAAATAAACTTGCCTTACTGAATATTATGTCACTTATTTATGTGCAAATGTTGGATGGAATGGAAAAATGCACAAAATGAGGAAAGATAAGGAGAAAAAATAACTCCCCCCAGACTGAGCTGCAACAGGGAGATTAGTTTGAGAACAGAAAAAAAACACCTCTGCACATAGCACATGAAAAAACTCTTAATACACCATAGAAACACATGACAAGCAACAGGGGTGGGTAAAGGGTGAGAGACAGCCAGTGTAGACAGTACATCCGGGCCTGCAGCCTATGCACTGGTCTCCTTGATCCACCGTCAGCATCGGAGGGGAATAAGCGTCGAAGGCGTTTGGAGGGGGAGGGGGGATGAGTGTATGTCTGCATGTGTATATGTCTGTGTGCGTGTGTGTGTGCATGTCCAGACTTCAGCTGAGACAGTGTCCTTCGCCCTGCCAGGCTAAGTAAACAGTCTTCCAGCCAACCCAGGTGGCCTTGCATAGAATGGGAAGAACTATCTAAACACAGTCTGTTATCAGGGTGTTGTTGTTCAGCTCCAGCCTGGAGAGCGCAGCTGGCGCCAAAGAGGTATCCGCATGAAATGATGGTTGGTGGTGGTTTTTACTTTAGTGCAAACAAACTCATATGAATTTCAAAGCTGTTCTAACACTGGTCTCTCAATCTCCCGTTGGAGAGCTGTGAGCTTCTCCACGATGTTATCAAACTTAAGCTCCATGATGTTGTCATTCTTGTGCTCAAAGAGCCGATTCTGAGAACTCACGACCGCAGTGCGCTTCTTCAAGATGTGATCCAATTTGCGTTCAGAGGTCTTATTCTGAGTATTCACGGCAGCCGTGCAGTTCTCCAAGATCTTATCCGTGCTGCACTCAATGAGCCCATTTTTAGAAACTCACGCCTCGTCCCATCGTTTCAATCCCAGCGGGCAGCCTTGTGGGGGTTTGAACAGCCGGTTCCGCTTTCTTAATTCTTCGATAAGCCAGGGCCAAGCCAGCCCCGATCAGCAAGAACCCTTTTATCATGGTTCCAAATAGGTAGATATCTTCAACACTCAGGCTCACCCGAGCCCAGACTTCTCGTTGAGAAAAGGGTGTCAACTGCATTCAGGGGCCAGTTGATCAAATCCATAATTCCTCTTTTAGGTGTTAGAGAACAGACTGTGAGAGAGTGTTCCAGGGAAAAGTAATACAAAAAAGCATGAGGCTAGACAAGGACACAAGAGGCTAAGCAGGGAAGCTAAGGAAGAGAAGCTAAGACCAAAAAAGTGGACCACATCAGTCCAGCTCTGAGGTCTTTACTCTGGCTGCCTGTCCGTCTTTGAAGTTCTGATGCTGGTCTATATATAGACCAGCATTAGGCTTAAATTTTTTTAAATCAATTTTAAATCATGCTTTTTTTTGTTTTTTAATGTCTCTGTAAAGCATTTTGAATGGCCTTGTTGTTGAATTGTGCTATATAAATAAACTTGCCTTGCCTTACTGAATATTAAGTCACTTATTTATGTGCAAATGTTTAATAATGAAGAACATTAAAACATTACTGTTGGCCACATGTCGGCAAAGTTATGTGACATTAGTGATGTTTGTACTAACTTGGTTTTAAAGCCTTTAAAATATTCACTGTTCAATAGTCAACCTTAATCTTACAGAGAATGTGATGATTTTATGGATAATTAAAGTCAGTCATATAACCGGATGCTGGCGTAAATTCTTGACCATCTCACACTTTTGTTTAATCAGTTTTCTGTTTGACGTCTTTTCAGCTGTGTGAAAACCCCGGAGGAACCCTCCCGAGGGAATAATAATGTTTTATTTAATCTAATCTAATGACTTATACAAGCTGAAAGTCAGTGAATGCTGCTTGGTTTGCAGTCCTGAATATCACGGCACAAGCAGGATTCACTGCACTGCTAATGTTAGCTATGTTATATTGCTGCCTCTGTTCAGTGGTGTCGAGCCAAACGGACTTTAACGTGTGTTTAAACGAGCTGACGGTTCACTCGTTTATGCTGCTAACACTAACACTAACAATTCACTAAACAAGGGAAGATACAACAATTATAAGGCAAGAAGCAGCAAAATGCCTAATCAGAAAGAAGCAAAAAGGGGACTTGAAAGTTCCAAGTAAATGGTAAATGGCCTGTATTTATATAGCGCTTTAATCGTCCCTAAGGACCCCAAAGCGCTTTACATATCCAGTCATCCACCTATTCACACACACATTCACACACTGGTGATGGCAAGCTACATTGTAGCCACAGCCACCCTGGGGCGCACTGACAGAGGCGAGGCTGCCGAACACTGGCGCCACCGGGCCCTCTGACCACCACCATTAGGCAACGGGTGAAGTGTCTTGCCCAAGGACACAACGACCGAGACTGTCCAAGCCGGGGCTCGAACCGGCAACCTTCCAATTACAAGGCGAACTCCCAACTCTTGAGCCACGATCGCCCCCAAGTCTAAGATAACACCTGAGAATGCTAACGAGGAGAGTGCTACGCCCAGCAACGTGCTAATGGATAGCTGCCATAACTACGCAGCTACTGCGGTAACACTCACGTTAGCCAAAGAGGAAATGAATGAGTTCCCACCTCTCCATCTTAACCTCTTAAATCACCAGCTCTGAAGAAGGTGATGTACAAACGCAGCTCTGACCCAGTTGATGTAAACCAGATAATTTCCAGTTTATCTGCACTAAAAAACACCAGGTCTGATAACATCGAGAGCATGGTAAGACAGAACTCGAACATGGTGAGAGAGAACTCGAACATAGTGGGAGATAATATGATAAAGATTGAGGGTCTCAAAAAGACGACTGATTTTGTGTGTGCGGAAATGAAAGACATGAAGGGGAAAGTTCGCGACCTGGAAAAAAAAGTAACTAAAGAGGAAGGCCGGGTGGACAACGGCCATCAGGGAATATCTGAGCTGGAAAGATATTCCAGGAGTTGGAATCTCAGACTACATGGAGTCAAGGAGACTGAGAAAGAAGACGTAAGAGGAAAGGTGATAGAGATATGCCGATCTGTTCTGGCAAAACAAAATCACAGGCTGCCTGATGCCATCGACACCGTTCACCGACTCGGAGCCAAGCGCCAAAATAGCACCAGACCCAGAGGCATCGTTGTGCAGTTCACCTCCCGAGTCTACATCCCCCTACCTGCAGGACAATCACTACCTTTGTTCAATAATTAGACACAATAACAGTACTTTCATTACAGTAAATATACAATAATAAAACTGAAAATGATAAATTACTTGACTGCTTAGAAGAAATAATTAATTTCTGTCTCTCCAAATACCCAAATTCAATCCTCTTAATTGGTGGAGACTTTAACATCGCTTTAGATAATGCAGTTGATAGATGGCCTCCAGGGCACCAATCTTCATACCGTGCAAACTTAAAAAATTTTATGTCATGGATATCTGGAGAGAAAAATTTCCAGATGATAGACTTTTTACCTGGAGCAATAAGACAGGATCCAGGATATCCCGTATTGACTTCTAGCTTGTTTCTGACTGCATTGATAAAGATAATTTTACTGTTAATATACTCGCCACCCCCTCACTGATCATAGAGCAATTTACATTAACATCCAAATGCTCACACTGGATAATATAACTTATAAATTCTCATTGGAAGTTAAATAACTCCTTACTAAAAGATAAAATGGTTAACACACAGATTAATAAATTAATGGCTCATTATTGAAATAAAGCTAACACAGAGAAGTCATTTTGTACCAATTGGGAACTTTTTAAATTTGAAGCATGCAAATCTTTGAGAAGATATGGGAGTCAAATTACTAAATCGAGGAAAGCTGAAGAGGAAGAAGTGATAAGCAAAATTGCCTCTTCCCATATGGAAAAGAAATAAAAAGAACTTATAAAAGACTTGCATAAGATGTGGCCTACTTCATATAGTGAATCATATACGGCTTATATGATTTACTCATGAAAGTGGCCATTTTCATATATTGTTTTTTTAAGTATCCAAAACATACAAGTTTCATTTACATAATTTTTCTAGGGATCTTGTATCTGTTTTCACTATTGTATGCTTTTCATACAAGTTTCACACAAGACAGATACAAACTTAATAAGATTTATATATATCTTTTCCATGTGGGTTATTACCAGAAATCCCCAGAAGAAATCTCAGAGGAAGATAAATTAACTTTACTAGAACTTCAAAATAAATTGCACGGTTTATATCGACACAAGGCTGAGGGTGCTTTTGTAAGATCCAGGAAGAGGTGGCTGGAGAAGGGAGAACAAAATTCTGCTTTTATAGGCTTGAAAATACAGATCCAAAATCAACTAAATATTAATGGCATTGTCTCTGACAATCCTAGAGAAATTTCAAAGTTTTGTGCCAAATTCTATACTAAACTGTACAACTCAAAATATAATGAGGATGTCTCAACACGATTTCTCAATAATATTAAAAACCTAAAAACTATTGTTGTGGAAGATAGAAGTCACTGTGACAGCCCTCTGACTGTGGAGGAAGTTTGTAATTCTATTTCTGCACTTAAGGCCAACAAATCTCCTGGCACAGATGGTTTAACTGCAGAGTTTTATAAATCATTTTCTGATCTCCTGGCTCCGTTCTTACTGCAGGTTTTCATAGAAAGTATAGAGAATAACACCCTCCCTCCTACTCTTACTCAGGGTCTCATAACACTTATTCCAAAGCCAAACAAAGACTTACTTCTTATTGATCATTGGAGACCCATCTGTCTGCTCAATAATGACTATGAGATTATGGCTTTAGTACTTGCTAACAGAATTCTTGGATACAATTATCGATGAGACACAATCAGGCTTTATGAGAAATAGACATATTTCTAATAACATTAGACTGGTTTTAGATCTACTTGATTACTCTGATTTGGTATCTGACAATAGCTTCATTCTCTTCCTGGATTTTTAAAAGGCTTTTGATACAATTGAACATCAATTTATTTTCCACTCTTTGGAAAAATTTGGCTTTGGAGAATTTTTCTGTAAAGCTTCAAAACCTTGTACATGAATGGCAATAGCTCAATTAAAATGTTTAAGACTCCATCCCAAGATTTGACCTGTTATACAAGGAATCACCATAGCTGATAAGGAGCTCATCATCAGCCAGCTAGCTAATGACACCACACTCTTCTTGAAGAATGCAAATCAAATCTGTCCAGCCCTGAGTGTTATTAGAGATTTCTCTGAGGCATCTGATTTATGTCTAAATCTAAAAAAATATGAATTACTAGTAATTAAAGGCTGCACTGCAAATACTATCTGTAACATTTCTGTTAAACAAGAAGTCACATACCCAGGACTGTTAATATCCAAAGACCAAATGTCAAGATGCTCGTCAAACTTCACTCCGATTATACAAAACACATGAAAAAAGTTCAACCAGTGGCTGCAAAGGGATTTATCTCTGAAAGGTAGAGTGTTAATTACTAAAGCTGAAGGGATATCCCGACTGGCACATGCTGCTCTCTCCTTACATCTGGATGAGAAAATTAGTAAAGACATTGACCGCATGCTCTTTAATTTATATGGAAAAACCATAACAACAGAGATATTTTATTTCAAAATAAAACACTTTTCCTGGAAACTTGGGTCCAAAATGGGATCCTATTGGTGGCTCAGCTGGTTAATAAAGAGGGAGTACTACTTACTTACAATGAATTCCTTACACTATATAATTTTCCCATCAGTGTTTGGGAATTCTCAGTGGTGCTTGGTGTCATACCCTCAGGTACTTTAATTTTATATAAAAACACTGACAGTTCAATATCTACCTCAGTCACTCTCCCTGATCCAGCTGAGTCAGCAGTGGGAAAAATCTGCTTTTCACAGGAACTTGGTAACAGCAATAAGAGAATACGTAGTTTATTCCAAGAAGATATCGTGTCTCTCCCATATATATAATATCTTACTGGAACCGACATGTTCCAGATATCACCTGGAAGACAGTCTGGATGATCCCATAAATATCTAATTGTAAACAAGGTGAATGAATTCTCATATAAAGTTCTTCATAAATGTTACCCAGCCAGTCACTATATGGTAACATTTAAAAGAGACATAAATACTAATTGAACTTTCTGTGGGGATCATCCAGAAACTGTGGCACATCTTTTTTGGTACTGTTCCTCTACACAGAGATTCTGGAAGGAATTTAGCAGTTTTGTTAATGTCCATGTTTCAAGGGAGTTTTCTTAATTATGGGAAAATGTTTTATTCTGTTTCTTTAAGTTCCCCAGGAAGAATGATAAATTGTTTTTTATAATACATTTCTTAATACGTTTAGCTAAATTTTCTCTCCATAAATGTAAGTTTATTAATAAAACACCATATTTCTGCGTTTTTATAAGGATATGGAATTGTACATATAAGAATTGTACATATAATCAATATCAGACTCAACCAACAAAAAGCCTCTCAGAACAATATATATATGTTGATTTTTACGCGTACTCATAGGATAATTTTCTTTACCCCTGGTTTTGTATGTTCATGTTCTGTTCTTTCATAAACTTCATCTGTTTGTATGTTCTACACTCATTGTGTTTCAATAAAGTTCAATAAAAAAAAAAAAAGTATGTTCTAAATGAAGCTTCAGACGTCACTAATCACGTGGCTCTGGCCAAACGAATCAAGCCTCGACACAGTGCTTCTGAAGCAGCGTGTTGATCTTTGACAAACGCACCGGAGCGTCAGCTTCAAGCGGACCATCAGTACCTCTCACATCTAAAGGTAAGTGCCAAGGTAACTTTGAACTGAGTTCAGTCAATCTCGAGTTTTTCAAAGTTTTCTGAATGAAGTTTTCTGTTGCTCTCTGTGAGAGAAGACCGTTAAAGGCGAGGCTCTCCAGAGTGTAGCAAAACAGGAAACCACAGCTGTGTGTGTGTAAGTGTGCAAACGAATAGATTAGAAGTGCAAGTGAGCCACGAGTATAGAAAGGTCAAGTTTCGTGAGTTGTTTTTCTCACCACTGATCACGCGCTCAACACTCTACATATACTTGCATCACACACGCGCTCTCAAGCATCAGTATTGTACAATTCTGGGCGTCACGTGAGTTGCAGGTGTCACCTTATAACGGAAATCTCCATTGTTCTGTAGCAGTGGTTCTCAAATGTTTCACAATGAGTTTCACCCTTACGAGCGACATCAAAGCGCAGTAGTATAGGCCTATTTAACACCACATACACATGAAGACGTTTCACCTCTTATCCGAGAAGCTTCTTCCGTTTTAAGGGTCAAATGGTGGAGAGTCCCAGATTTAAATGTATTTCAAGCTACTTAAAGAAGTCCAGACGCTTTTCTTTCCAAGCTCCTTAGACTATGATGACCTGGATGACTGAGAACCTTCACAGACACCACATATACATATTTGCCAACATTCAAAAGGGCACTCTGTGTGTGTGTGTGTGTGTGTGTGTGTGTGTGTGTGTGTGTGTGTGTGTGTGTTTGTTTGTTTGTTTGTTTGTACACGTGGCCCGGGTCCTTCGAAAGTCAGGTAGTCTGGAAGTGAGCGATTGTGAAGTTGGACGGTCTAGCCTTCAGAATTACGTCACGAGCTCTCTCATTGGAGTGAAACTCTGCCGTCTGCTCCCTGCTATCTTAAATATAACCGGATACTGGCGTAAATTCTTGACCATCTCACACTTTTGTTTAATCAGTTTTCTGTTTGACGTCTTTTCAGCTGTGTGAAAACCCCGGAGGAACCCTCCCGAGGGAATAATAATGTTTTATTTAATCTAATCTAATAACTTTGATCTCAGTCTAACCGATTTACTCAGGAACAAACAAAACACTGAAAAGATCCAAACAATAATATTGTTAAGTTGTCTAAGTGACGTATATATCATGTTTAACCTGAGTAGCAAACGATGATGCCAGGAGTTCGCTGTTCTCGCCGTCTCAGATATTTGAAGTTTACACAGCTACATTCTGACCTGAAAATATTTCAATAGTTTATTTTGCAACCCAGAAAGAGTAATAAGAGTAATATTAAAACTAAGTTGCTACCGCCATTGTTGGAAACTGGAATTAGCTGGGCCACGCTAGGAATTCTTTGATATGATTTTTCTTTTTTTTTTTTTTCTTTTTTTTTTTTTTTTTTTAAACCTGTCCCGTTTGGTTCTTTTGCCATCAGAATTATTGTCTAAAGGCGAAGAAAGATGCCCAACGGATTTACTTTACCAAATGGACCATCCCAGCCTTGCCGTAATGGTCCATTTGATTTACCTTTTATTGTTTATTTTATTTTATTTTATTTTTTTACTTGCTAGATACGGGACAGGGGAAAAGAAAAGGGAGAAAGAAAGAGGGGGGAAAAAACAAAACAAACAAAAAAAAAAAAAACAGCGGAGAACAGGGACGGGGATAAAGGGCAAAAAACAAAAACCAACAAAATAAGCAGACAAAAAATACATATATCGATCACCTGGATCACCTGTTGAGAAAGAAAAAAGAAAACAAGCAGAAGAAAACGAGAGTAATAGAATAAACAACATCACAATGATATATGGGAATATAACACTACATACTTAATATTAAACATTATTGTGCAGCACGTAAGATCGACAGCGCACAGTGTGCTTTGAGGTAGGAGCCAAAAAGGGTGTAGTTTGTGTGTGTGATCACCTGTGTGTACACCTGTGAGCATGAGCGCGCTTGTATTTAAAAGGTTCCTTAATGTAATGATCTGCTAGAGGGTGTGGGGGGCCACAGTCCCATCCTCCAGGGCATGAAGCAGGTATGGAGGAGATCAAAACTCCAGACATCCAGAGGCCCCCAGAACACAAGAGACCAAGGAAGACCAACAGAGGGGCAGCCGCGCCACTGTCCCAGAAAGAGCTGAGGAGAGTCCCAGATGAGGGATCACTTAGCAGCCGCGGAGCAGAAGCCAGGGGGGGTTGCAGTGACGTGCCCGTGAGCTCCGCCGGCAGCCAGCTGTGCCTGAGTGACCGAGCCCCAGGCCGAGAGGCCGAGGGCACCCCACCCCCGAAGTGGCCCGAGCGAGCACCAGGTTCCAGGCCCCGATAAGCAGCCACCAAGGAGTGAGCCGGTGTGTACCCGGACGCCCACCCCCGGACACAAAGTACCACCAACGCATCGATGTCTGAGGGCGTCTGCCACCGGCAGGGGAAGTGGTGGGGGGAGATAGGCCTCCAAACCTTGGAGGCCTATCTTGATATGATTTTTCAATTTTGTTGTCTGGGTGGAAAATCGGGAGAAATTTGGGAGAATGGTGGTTCCAGGAGATTTTCGGGAGGGGCAATGAAATTCTGGATTCTCCCAGAAAAATTGGGAGGGTTGGCGTAGTCCAATGTTTTCCTCTTAGCCATTTTTGGGTTTTAGCTGTGTATTTTGGGTCATTGTCTTGTTGTAAGACCCATGACCTGCGACTGAGACCAATCTTTCTGACACTGGCCGGCACATTTCTCTCTAGAATCCGTTGATAGTCTTGAGATTTCATTGTACCCTGCACAGATTCAAGACACCCTGTGCCAGATGCAGCAAAGCAGCCCCAGAACATAACCGGGCCTCCCCCTATGTTTCACAGTTGGGACAATGTTCTTTTCTTGATATGCTTCATTTTTCCATCTGTGAACATGGGGCTGATGTGCCTTGGCAAAAAGTTCAATTTTTGTGTCATCTGTCCACACAACATTCTCCCAGAAGCTTTGTGGCTTGTCAACACGTAGTTTGGCATATTCCAGTCTGGATTTTTTTGTGATATGTTTTTATCAGTGGTGTCCTCCTTAGTCGTCTCCCATGTAGCCCACTTTGGCTGAAACAACGACGGCTCGTGCGATCTGACACTGATGTTCCTTGAGCATGAACTTCGGCTTGGATCTCTTCAGAAGTCTTTCTGGGCTCTTTTGTTACCATTCCGATTATCCGTCTCTTTGATCTGTCATCAATTTTCCTCCTGCGGCCACATCCAGGGAGGTTGGCTACAGTTCCATGGATCTGAAATTTCTGAATAACATGTGCAACTGTAGTCACAGGAACATCTAGCTGCTTGGAGATGGTCTTATAGCCTTTAACTTTAACATGCTTGTCTATGATTTTCTTTCTGATCTCCTGAAACAACTCTTTCCTTTGCTTCCTCTGGTCCATGTTGAGTGTGGTACTCACCATGTCACCAAACAACACCTGGAGTTTTATATATAGGCCCACTGACTGATTGCAAGATTGTAGACACCTATGATGCTGATTAGTGGACACACCTTGGATTAACATGTCGCTTTGGTCACATTTTCTAGGGGTACCATCATTTTAGTCCAGAGATGTTTCATCCATTTATTATTTAAAGAATTCAGTTGAAGCATGGTTCAAAAGCAATGTCTGACTTTCATTGGTTAAGATTTATAGAATTTTATTTATTATTACTTTTGTCAGATTAAAGTTATTTCTGTAACCATTGTGAGTTCTTCTTTCATTGACTGAAGGGTACCAACAATTTTGTCCACGTCTACGGCGCTACTCCCTCGGACCGAGAAACTCCTCTCTCTCTCTCTCTTGGGCCTGGGTGATGGTATTGCTCTTGAGCTCGTGTAGAGCACACTGTCCTTGCTAGGGACGGATGACGGCGGATTCCTCTTCACTCAAGTCTTCCTCCTACCGTTGGCTTCGCCAATTCACTGTTGCTGACTGCAAAGGATTACTACTCACTTGCAGAAGCGGCCGTGACCACTGGCAATAAGGAAAGGCTGCTCTTTATAGAGGACTCATGCTCGGGGAGACGTTTTCTGGTCCACCCTCTCTCCCAGAAGAGCCCCGGGAACGCTTGTGTCGTCTTTGCATACCTCCACAATTACATATTGTTTAGTCTTTAAAAAAAAATTGAGATTTTCCGTGTACCACCAGAGAGAGACTAAGTACCACTAGTGGTATGTGTACCACAGTTTGAGAACCACTGTGCTAAACCATGCTGTGAAACTCCTGGGGACCACCCCTTAAGGGTGAGATTAAAAGTATATGTGTATGACTGAGGGACTGCCCCTCAGATCTGCTCTGGGAGAAACATAGGAATGTAGAAGAGGTGAAGGGAGTGTGTGTTTTTAAAAAACAAAAAAAATAGCATGTTGGCGGTAGGGGTGCAACAGTACTTGTATCGATATTGAACCATTCGATACAGTGCTTTCGTTTCGGAACGCATATGTATCGAACAATATAAAATTTTATGTAATGTTTTATCAACTTTTGTTCCGACAATGCTGTCTGTGTTGAGCGCTCAGTGGATCTGTGTTCAACTACTCCGCCTAGGCTGCACTGTCGAGTGCAGATCCACTGAGCGCAGCGCAAGCTAGCAAGACAGAAGCTAAGCTCGTTGCAACATGGCAACTGCCTCAACGCTACCCGAAATTGAACCTCCCCCACCCTCATTCAGATCTGGCGTTTGGAACTGTCTTGATTTTCATGTGAAGCCTGACCCTGATGGTAAGCGTGTCATGGACGAAAGTAAAACAGTATGTCGGATGTGGCACGCAATGCTCAATTGGTGGGAACTAGTGCGTTAGTGCAGTTAGCTTGTTAACGTTTTGACACCGTCCAGCCCCACGCACGGGGCGATCCGCGGTAACTCGTTAACGGAGATTTGCGGCATTATGGCGTTAATGTCATTTTAACGAGATTAACGCTGACAGCACTAGTGGGAACACAACGAATATGACTGCACATTTACGCCGACATCATCCTAGTGCAAAGACAAGTGGAAGCAGACAAAAACAACAAGCACGCATGCTACAAACTTTACAGAGTCATTTAGACAGCCGTTAGCACATGATTCTCCTTATGGGGACGTGATATGTTTAATATGCTGCTGAGAATATACCCCAGAAGAAGCATATAGTATAGCTTTTATTTGGGAAAGAGCCATTTCTCTGTAATAAACTCTCTTTTCCAAAGATGAGTGATTTCTCTATCAGATAGATTTATTTATTTTTTGTTGTTTCAGCAACATTAAATTTAAAAACTGTACTTTTGAGTTTTTAATAAATGACAAATTAAAAAGGAATGAACATTTTTGTCTCTATAAAAATATTGAACTGTGACACCAAAGTATCGAACCGAACTGAACTGTGAATTTTGTGTATCGTTGTACCCCTAGTTGGAGGTAAAAGTGCTACAATGAAAAACATTTCAAGAAAATGTAAAAGAAATGTATTCCAGGATCAAACACAGCTGTTGTTGTCTTATCGATACAAATCGTTGTGTCGGCCCACTGGGCATTTGATTCTAATAACAGGCCTCAGTCTCTCCTGCTACTGGTCTGCCATACTGCTAAATTTGGTATCGGTGCTCAAACCTTTTGTGTCTGTTTGCCCACCTCGGGAAGCAAAAATTTGTTGTTTTTTGTTGTCAGATGAACATATGAGACACTTTGACTCTTCAGTGCAGTGTGGAGCCTAACAAAGATCTGTTTTGTGTCCCAGCTGATCAGCAGGAGGAGAAGAGTCTGACGGAGCAGCAGAGGAACATTTTCAGCTACTTGGATTCAGCTCAGCCACTACAGAGAAAACAATGAGCTCAACACAGAAGGTGACAGACAGAGCAGGGCGATATGACCAAAAATATTTATCACCATATACATTTGAAAATTTGCGATAACGATATAGCTGACGATATAATTGACACTAGACAAAATACTTTACAACTACATAACTTTATTAGTGCAAAAAAACCCAAAAAACAATGTATTTTCACCTAAAGAAGCTGTTTTTATGTGTATTAAAGTTATATAAAAATATTAACAGTGCAAATGCAAATTCCTCAGAGCAAATGTTGGCCAATTTCCACTGGAAATGCCTTTTGGTTAAACTCTCAGCAAGCAATTTGCATTTGCACTGTTAAACAGTGTCGACCAATCAAAAAATGATACGGCAACATGTGGTATTTGGTTGTTGGGAAGAGAGAGAGTAAGTGAGCGAAAAAGAGAGAGAGTTTTGATGCGTGAGAGATTTGTGACGTTTCTCCTGTTTGGAGTCTCAAGTTAGTGTGTTGTCTTGTGTAGTTAGTGTGTAGTGTAGTCGTTTTGTTTTGTGTGTCAGTTCTACTAGTGAACGTCACAGTTGCTGCAAAAAAGCCACCAAAGGCAGATTGCAGTGTAAACGCTGAGTGACACACCTGCTGTCAGACCTGCAGGATTGATCCCTGCGCGGTTCTCATCTGTTGTAGTGGACACAAACTATTTTTTGGAGTTGTATAAATAATTTGTGTGCCTTCTTATTTGATGCAGAACACCTGATTGCTCTGTAAATAGTTTTGAATGGTTATATAAGAAAAACGTCTGAGCCTTGGCTGCATTTTTAGGTAAATAGTACCATATAACTTTGTTCTTTGCAAAACTTGTTCATATTTTTTTTAAAAAAATGTACAATTTCTATTTGCATTTCAAGTTATGAAAATGATTCCTTAAACATGCTTGTGGTTTTTACAGTCAAAAATATCACTTTCTACTCGTATTTTAAATTTTGTCTGAATTTAGATAAATTGTGCTGACACATTATGTCAAAATTAGTAAATAACAGATTGGCAAGATAAACAGTTTTTAAAGGCGAAATATAGAGGCCAAATCAAAAGTAGTCAAAAACGGCCAATTATATCCTGGACTACAGAGGGTTAGCGGTTAAAAGCAAAGTTGTCACCAAGTACTGTTTATATTTGTGTGTATTGCTGCAGCTTTTTTGAGTATTAATTTTGTGCCTTTGGGTGAAATAATGGTAATATGAGTGATCCATATGGTCACAAAGAATAGCCACTTGTTTCTGTGCTACCAAAGTTCCCCGGCTTTCATTCAAAATGTGTTTATCGCCACCTACACATTAAACTACTTAAACAGTCAGTGCTGTTCTCCATGCCTGTCTGACTTGATGTTATTAGCACAAACACTTTAAAGGATTTATTTAGGACTTCGGCAATAATACAGACAACAATGTAGTTAGCAAAAAAACAGTTTTTATTGGGAAATAACTTAAAAAAACAAACAAACATCTGTCTCCTATTTTTTGTCACACAGGAAAGAAGCATCAATAGCTGATGAGAAGACTTATTTCTTTATTTTTTGTTTTTGTTTTTTTCAACAGGAGAAGAATATCGCTAACAAATTGATATATCCACATTTTCATCCATCCATCCATTCACTGCCGCTTATCCTTTTCAGGGTGGCGGGGGGCGCTGGAGCCTATCCCAGCTTTCATAGGGCGAGAGGCGAGGTACACCCTGGACAGGTCGCCAGTCTGTCGCAGGGCTAACACACAGGGACAGACAACCATTCACACTCACATTCACTTGCACATTCACACCTAGTGGCAATTTGGATTTTCCAATTAACCTATCCCCACAAGCTTCATGTCTTTGGACGGTGGGAGGAAGCCGGAGTACCCGGAGGGAACTCACGCAAACACGGGGAGAACATGCAAACTCCACATTTTTAAGTGAAATGTGCATTTTGAGTTTATACACTATGTATATAAGGTGACCGTTTCCTTTTGCAGTATTTTTGTGTGGTGCGTTTTTCTATGTCCTAACAAAAGGGGAGCAAAGGAGTCTTTTCATATGGTCTTACTGACGTGATGCAAATTGAAACATGCATTCTTCTTTTTCTTTTTTTTGGGGGGGGGGGGGGGGGGGGGGGGTGCTGGTTAATCTTAAAAAGGGACCTTGAAAGTCATTAATGCACTAGTAATATCTCATCTGGAGTATTGTTCAATCATTTGGTCAGCAGCTAATAAGACAGATCTTAACAGACTTCAGTTAGTCCAGAATAAGACGTCCAGATTAGTGTTAAGATGTTCATACTACACTAATACTGATAAAATGCATAATCAACTTTCTTAGCTTCCTGTACAGACTAAAATATTCTGTGGCTTACTTGTAGTTATAAAGAAAACAATTCTGTTAAACACACCACATTTTTTTTCTGCTCAGCTGCAGTATCCAGATGAAATACATAATCATATTACACAGTTTTCAACAAACTGCAATTTAGTAAATGCTCGAGTTAAAAGTAACTTTTTGTAAAACTGTTAAATTTAGAGCAACTTTTTAGTGGAATAAATTGCCTTATAAAATTAGAGAATTAGCAACTATTCAAAACTTCAATGAACACTAAAAAAGTCGATTTATAGAGTTTTTAGTTGTTTTGCTTGTTATTGTAAGAGAATATTTGTTTTTGAAATTTGTGTAATGTGCCTCAATGTTATTGATATTGTTATTATACTATTATTATTGATTGCTCATATTTTAATAATTGTGAAACTTTTCCTTTTGAATAAAGAAATAGACAAAAATAATTCATGACTGTTTAAACACTAAAATCATGCCCATCCCTCCTGATTGTATGTACACACACACACTTTTATATTATTTTATAATTTATATTATTTTGTTGTTTCCTATTACATATTTCTATCATTTTTGTAGATTTATATATAATCATTTACTGATAAGAAATCCTATGTTTGTTTATTTGTTTATAGGTTGGATGTAATGTGTTAGAACTACCAGCAGGTGGGGATAAGAGACCTTTAAGGTGTTTGGTGCCACACTCCACCTTCAGGTTTAAAACTAGTGTTAATGGAGGGAGTTTGAAGGTTGAGTTTGTTCCACGACTGCATTTCACTCACTGCCTCTGTTTGTATCTCTGTCACTGCAGGACCAACATGGAGCGAGAAGTCAGCGCTCTCAGGAGGCCGACAAACCTCACAGAAGAAAGAGAGAGAAAACATACACCTGTGACGAGTGTGGGAAGGATTTTACTGGGAAGGCTGAACTAAAACGTCATCAGGTTATCCACACTGGAGAGAGACCGTTCAGCTGTGACTTGTGTGGAAAGTCTTTTTCCTGGAAGCGTTCCCTAAAAAGACACCAACTCATCCACAGTGGAGTTAAAGCGTACAGCTGTGATCAGTGTGGCAGAGCTTTTACTCACAGTAGCAGCTTACAGAAGCATCTAGTTACCCACTCTGGAATTAAGGCATACAGCTGTGATGAGTGTGGGAAGGATTTTACTGGGAAGGCTTCCCTAAAAGAGCACCAACTCATCCACAGTGGAGTTAAAGCGTACAGCTGTGATCAGTGTGGCAGAGCTTTTACTCAAAGTAACCACTTACAGAATCATCTAGTTACCCACTCTGGAATTAAGGCATACAGCTGTGACATCTGTGGAAAAACTTTCAGCCAGAGAGGTACCCGAAATACACACCTACGCATTCACACCAGACATGATGTGTACTGCTGTGAACAGTGTGGCAAATACTTTGCTACAGACACACAGTTACAACAACACATGTTTACCCACACTGAGGGACGACCTTATAAATGTGACCTGTGTGAGAAGACTTTTAAATCTCCACATCACCTGAGACGACACCAACAGATCCACACCAGAAAGAGACTCTACAAGTGCAGTTACTGTGAGGTTTGTATTTATATTGTTATCTTGTCATTTTAGCCTGACTGTTTGGAACAACTCTGCTCATTAAACTGTGTTAGAATGTTAGCAATTCTACTGCATGGAAAAGCAGCTCTTAGGCTACGTTCACGCTGCAGGTCTTAATGCTCAATTCCGATTTTTCGATCAAATCCGATTTTTTTTTTGTCTGCTTCTTCACACTACAAATAAAATGCGACAGCAAACGCGCTCTAGTGTGAACGCTCAAAGCGTCCCACGTGCGCAAAAGAAGACGTCACACACAACGCGCTCTGTTTAGAACCAGACCAAACAATATTGTTTGAGTGATGGCCCTTAATATAAAGACTTCGGACTTTACGTTTTCCAATTTTTGCTTTAAGTTATTTTGTTATTTACATAATAATGTAAATAACCTAATAATGATCCTTACTGCTGTTTTAGAGGAGCGGTGCTTCAATGGATAGTTGCAGATTTCTGTCAGAATCTACAGATTATACAGTACAAATAAAATGTTCACGATTCTCCAACGTGGTCTTCCCAACAGTTTCACTAACATCTACACTGGATGGCCAGGAAGCGTTCGCGATGTCGTCTCGGGCGCTTCTCCGGCGCTGATAATTGGCGTCTGTCTTGTGTCAGTGACGTAAAAGACGGATTTAATGCGACTTGACTGTTCACACAGCAGTCGCTTTCTAAAACATCGGATATGTATCGGATTCAGTATCACATACGAAAGTGACCCAGATCGGATTTGAAAATATCGGATTTCGTTCACACTGTCATACCATGATCGGAATGGGTCGCATAGGGTCAAAAATATCAGATTTGATGCGCTTTCGCCTGCAATGTGAACGTAGCCTTATTGATTATTCAGATTTTCATTTCAGTTATGATTTTAGTATTACTGTAGTATTATGGTGGTAGTATTGTAGTTATTGCAGCCCAGTAAACTGAGTGTGTTAACTGAAACAGTAACATGTAATTGGACGTCTGCAGAGATGCTCTTTATTTCAGGCGACGTTCAGGATAAAAATGTTGAAGGACTGACTTACACTGTCTTTGTGTCTTTGTTTAGAAGCAGAGCGACACAGATGGATCCAGTTCTCAACCCTGTCATCACTGTGGTGGTGGGAAAGACTTTCGTTGTGACCTTTGTGGAAAAACTTTCAGTTGGCAAGTTACCCTAAAAAGACATCAACGTAGACACACTGGAGACAAACTGAAATACTGCAAAGAATGTGGGAGAAGCTTCACCACATCAAGTGACTTAAAGCAACATGAACTGATTCACAGTGGGGTTAAAAAGCACCTCTGTGATCAGTGTGGGTCATCCTTCATTAGTGCATGGAAGCTTAAAACACACAAACGAGTCCACACAGGAGAGAAACCATACAAGTGCAGACACTGTGACAAAAGCTTCTCATGTTCAAGTAGTCGTAACAAGCATGAACGTACACACATGGAAGGAAACTACAGCTGTGACCAGTGTGACAAGAGCTTCAGGAATCTCTGTTCATACTCCAAACACAAACGATCCCACGTTACTAATAAACTGTTTCACTGTTACCAATGTGCCCAAACATTCACCTCATTGTCTGCTCTGTGCAAACATCAGCGTGATCACTCAGGGCTGAAATCACTCCCATCACTGGATCACAGTGAATCTGAAGAGACAGAAAGATCCTCTGGTTTCAGTGTCAGTTCAAAAAGCTTGAGATCAGGCTCCACAGAGTTCAGATAGAATCATTTAAACTTGTGTTGAACTGAACTGGTTGCTGGGCTGAACTTCTACATAATACAGATTTACATGGGATCTTATTTTCTGTTGTTTTACTGAGTCAGTTTTGTCCTTTTTTCTCTGTACTAGTTATGCTTGTCTGTAAATAATTGAAACTCAGTCAAATAGTTCATTGTTCTCCAGCAAAACGTTTTGGAAACTCATGTTTAACCTTTAAAACTCTGACATGTTTTAGCACACAAGGCTTCATCGGGGAGTTCACTCATGATTGGACCATGAGAATAAAGGTTTTTAGTTCTTTCAAAGAGAGTCTTGGAGCTGTTTGATGTTTTTGTTTTTTCTGAAACCACCTGAAAGAAAAACTATTTTTCTTGCTTTATGTAGTGTGAAAGTTTTTAATGTTTCTTTCATCTGTGATGTTCTTGAATGTGTTCACATGAAGATGGTACAAATAAACTGTCCTTTTAGCTTTAGCTCCTAATTTATTCATTATTTATGGATGTAGCACAGCAGCAGTTTCTTGATTAACACTAGATTTACTAAACCTGCGCAAATTTGCGTAACTTCCCTAAACCCAACACCTCCTAGAATTACTGTTTTTTTGTTTTGTTTTTTTCTTTTGCAAGTCCCGAGGTTTTCTGCAGGGACACCGGCCCTCGTGGACTGAGATTACCCACCCCTAATCTAGACCAAGAAGATAACCAAAAATACAAAATCAAACCAAGACATGAAAACTCAAAATACTGTGTCAAACTGACCCAGAACCATGACACTCTTTGGGTAAAAATTAAGCCAACATCCAAGTGTCAAAGGTCGGTTCTTAAAACAAGTCAGTCTCTGAAGCTTATTTGTCTCACAGATGCTAATTCGGTGACTGCAGGAACGTGTAAGTAATGTTTTGGGACTGTGCCCCTGTCTGATCTTAAAAAAAAAGTAACTTTGTTTTTACATTACAGCAACATTGAGGAAACATTTAACGGCTGATCATGGAGCAGGATGAAGGTCAAAGGGAAAGTCCCTGGGACGCTTCCAGTTATGCTTCCATCCGGCGTAGTCATCTGACCGGTCCGTGCTATATCGCCCCTCCTGAGCCAGAGTGGTATAACGTTTTGTAGAAAAGTTTGATCGATTCGCTCTCTCTCTCACTCTCTCACTCTTACAAAATAATAAGTTCTCTGGGTTTTTTTCTCATATGTTTATGGTACCCGACGAAGGAAGCATTGACCGGGATGAACCAACGGTCATCTGACTCCTTCTTGTTGTGTGTAAAACAAGACCATTTTCTTTTAGGGTTTCTGTCTATTTTCTGTTAACGGGAAAACCCGTTGTAAAAGTAGCTATAAAATGAAGAAAAACTCTTTACTTTGGTATGAGTGGCTGCACAAAACCAAAATACCTCATCGGGGTGTTTTAATAAAATTATTTAGTTCTGAATTTATTTCTGAATTCTGAGTTCTGAATATGTGCGCGGTGCTTTTTTTTTTCACCAAGGGTTATTTTACACATACAAGGAGTCGAGGCCTGCATGAAATTCTTTGCTAGGTTACAAACATTAAGAAATACTAATATCGATTAGAGGGGTTGTTGACGCCTTCTTGACCCGCGGTGTGTGCAAAATAAGACCGTTGTAAAAGTAGCTCAAAAAATGAAGAAAAACTCTTTACTTTTGGTCTGATAAGGAGTGGCTGCACCAAACCAAAATACCTCATCGAGGTGTTTTAATAAATTATTTGGGATAGAGTTCTGAACATGTGAGCTGCGCTTTTTTCACTAAGGGATATTTTTTTACACATACGAGGAGACGAGTGGGCGGCCAGTAGGTTAATATAAGAAAGTAAAATACATCCGCTATTGTAAAAAGAAATGGCTCTCTATAAGCAATAGAAAGTCCTTCTTTTCATTACAAGCGTTGGTGTAGCATGCCTCCACCCGGCTCTATAAATATAAATGCAATCCGTTACTAGTCAGATAATCTTAAAGGTTTTTATTTTTTTTGCGCCTGTAATAAGATTAACATAAGAAAGCAAAATAAAGCCGCTATTGAAGAAAGAAATAGCTCTTTACCGAGAAAAAGGTTATCAAGATCATTGTCATAGTACTGAAACATTTAAACAGAATTCAAACTATGAGTTTGTCTGTGAAAAACTAACTGTCTCGATCATTCTGTCTCTATACAGCATGCGCTCCGATCTCTGCTGACTCATCAGAAATCTGCTGCGTCACCCCCCTGAACTTTTCCTCCCCCCTCCTTTTTTCCCACCGGATGCAATTAGTCACACATATGGAATCGATTAGACACTTCGGGAGTACTTCCGGTAAGGTCAAAAGGTCAAGGCTAGGGCCATCAATCAAACTGATGACACATGTTGTAGGGTTATGTTTTTTTTTTCTATAAAAAAAATGTTATGTGTTTGTAGACTTTCTGCCCAGTTAGACCCATTTAGCAGAAGTCAGCCTGTTTAAGGCTCTGATGACTATTCTGTATGACTTAAAGCAGTTATGACATGGTCTGATTTTCTCACCCAATAAAGGAATATTTAATATATCAGTCTACTCTCCAAACAATTATCACAGCTCGTACATTTGCTTTTTACACATAATGTAAGCATTGAGCCAAATGTAATAATGCCAACATATTAAACGAACAATATTTGTCTCTTATATATAATACATCTATATATACACTGTCAAAGATACTTGTCTTTGAGTGAAGGTTTAAGGTGATAGGAAATATAAATAACTGCAACTTGAATCTTTACTGAAGCTCGGTATTTCACACAGAGTTCAAACTCACTGCTATAATCACTAATAATGATTAATATAATAACTATAATATTGGCCATTTTATATTTACATTACCAAAGTGAGATGAACAACATTAGTTAATTGTTATTTACTAGCTAATCTTAACCCTCTCAGGCTCAAATTAAGTTTTTGTTGCTAATGCACAACCAAGTCCTGCAGTGGTACTTGTTCTGAGTAATAAAAAACCCATAAAATATGTATGTGGGGTAATCAGGTTGTTAGTTTTTAACTGTTGCAAATCGGCAACGCCTGCCTCGATATGGTTAAAATGACTGTTAAGTACAGAAATGAAGCCCAATTAAATCACACAGCGCTCATGTAGAAACAAATGAACAAAATATGTTCTCCTTCATTTCTGTCAAACAAAGCTGTATGAAATGTTTCCAGCTGTTAGTATCATGGTTGCTAGGCAACCTGGGCAGCGCGACGGAGGCTAGATGTCCCATTTCACGAGCCTACAAGCCTCGCACTTCCGACCTTAGCGATCTTTGAGTACGCGGCCCTTGAGGACCGTTAAGGCTGCGTACTTTAAGGCTGCAGACCCTGAATTGGGATACAACCCTGGTCTGATTGGGGAGGGGACCAGAGAAAACTACAGAGTCCGACATTGTTTTGGCAAAATTACACACTGATTCAATATTGATTTTAGTGACCTCCGATTGGCGTAACCAGGTGTTGATTGATTGATTGATTGATTGATTGATAATACTTTATTCATCCCAAGGGAAATTGGGTTAAAGCTGCTGTAGAATGACCACTCGGTAGCTTTCTTATGATCCTGCTTTATTGAACATATATCCAGCACTGGTTATTACAGCACAACAGCGGGTGCGGCAGCTAGGAGTAGAACTGCACATAGACAGCCCTGCCGCCAAGCATGTAGTGGTGGCGTAAAGCCGCAACGCCCAACTGCTCAACACAGGCAGCCCAGTATATGACATCTCCCCCCCTTTTCATGTTATTTCCAATAACAAACCCCAAGTAGAACGGCAACGACACAATGATAACATGTGACACTATAATAGCCTCTGGGCGGTTCTCTTAAGGACCCGGGCACAATTGGCTTACTGTCGGCCTTGAAGGGCAGTGTCCACAGAACAGGACTTATTAAACATGTTAAACCTTTAAGGTAATTATCTCAACCAGGTAACAGCAGCATTGGTTGCAGCTCAAAACATAAGTGCAAAACAGCAACAATACAACATTCCCACTCCCCAGTCCTTCCTTCCCTCCCATTACCCCAGTGTCTACAGATCCAGCCTCTTGACTGGCTTGCGTATCCAGCCGCACCTCGTGCGTACCTGGTCTGGGATGTCTGCGTGAGTGGGTTCAAGCGTTGGGGCCGGACTAGGGGCCAAGGGTGGGGTCTCTGGAGTAGAGACACCAGCGCACTGAGATGGCAGCTCCTCAGTGTCCACAGTGGGTGGTGGAAGGGGTTGTGGCATAGCCCGTGGAGATGGTTCGAGGAGGAGATGGCGGCGGTTCCGTCGCAGCACTGCACCATGGGGTGTGGCAACGACATAGGACCTCGGAGTGACGCTCTCCTTGGAGACGACGGCCGGTGTTGCCCAGGCCTTCTCCTGGTCCAGCTTAGTCAGGACAGCATCCCCTGGATGAAGTCGAGGTAGGGGCTTAGTACCATGGCAGTGGTCGTAGTAGAATGCCTGCTTGGCCTTCTGACCAGTATCCCTTCGTTTAACCTCTCTTTTGTTGGGCCATTTAGGTTGAAGATTCTTCTCCAAGGTAGGCAGGGTAGTCCTGATCTTCCTCCCCATAATAAGTTCCGCTGGGCTGAAGCCTGTAGTGGCACAGGGAGTAGACCTATAGCACATTAGTGCCATTAGTGGGTCATCATGCCGGAGGATTTTCTTTGCAGTCTGTACTGCCCTCTCCGCGTGACCATTTCCCTGTGGGTGGTGGGGACTAGACGTTATGTGGGCGAAATCCATCTCCCTCGCAAAGGCCTGGAACTCAGAGCTGGAGAACTGAGGGCCATTGTCACTCACCACCTCGTCAGGGATCCCAAACCTAGCAAAGGTCGACTTCAGTTTCTGAACAACCTGGCCACTGGTTGTGGACGGTAGGTGCAGTATTTCCAGAAAACGTGAGTAGTAGTCCGACACAACAAGGTAATTATTCCGGTTGTGTTCACAGAGATCCAGGGCTATCCTTTGCCATGGACGATCTGGCAAAGGTGTGGAGATGAGCGGCTCCCTTGTCTGTGTTGGCCTCTGTGCCAGACAGGTGTGGCACTGCAGCACTGCATTCTTTAGCTCAGTGGAGAGCCCCGGCCACCACACAGATGAATTAGCCCTATCCCTGCACTTGGTGAGGCCTTGGTGCCCTTCATGTAGTTTGTGTAGAATGGCTGTTCTCTGTGACTTTGGAATGACAATCCTGCAGCCTCGTATTACCAGGCCGTCAGCCTCTGATAGCTCGTTCTTCACTTTCATGTACGCTTTAATGTTCAGTGGCACACTAGCTCCATATGCAGGCCAACCCCTGCGTATGTACGTGATGACAGTCTGTAGTTCAACATCCGTTGCAGTGTCTGCTTTAATGCTTTCCATTCGGCTTGGGGACGCTGGAATGCCCTGTAACACGGTGGCTATGTAGCAGTCCACTTCACTGTGAGTGCTAGTGTCATCCTCAGCCCGAGTCTGTGGACTTCGTGACAGCGTATCGGCGATGACAAGCGTTTTGCCAGGGACATAGACGGCCTCCGGCTTGTACCTCATGAGCCGCATCAGGAGGCGTTGACACCTCAATGGAACATTGTCAAGGTCCCGGCTGTTGACCAGGGGCACCAAAGGTCTATGGTCGGTCTCAAGCCTGAAGCGATCTAAGCCACATAGATACTTATCAAACTTCTCGCAGGCCCAAACGCTCGCCAAACACTCCTTTTCGATTTGTGCGTAGCGTGTTTCAGCCTCCGTGAGGCGTCTAGAGCAGTAGGCAACAGGTTTCCACTCTGCGCCATGAAGCTGAAGCAGCACAGCCCCAAGCCCGTAGCTACTGGCGTCGGCAGATACGGCTGTGAGTCTGTTGACGTCATAGAAGGCAAGAACAGGTGCTGATGTAAGCGCTCTCTTAATGTTCTCGAAGGCTGCCTGCTGTGGGTGGCCCCAGGTCCAACTGTTTTTGCTTTTAAGCAACTCATACAATGGCTGGCATACCGTGGCAAGAGCAGGAATATATCTGCCCAGGTAATTAACCATTCCTAGGATCCGTTTAAGCTCTTGCACGTTTTCTGGTGACGGCAGCTGAAGAATGGCGTTCACTTTCTCAGGGTCTGGCCTGACCCCAGAATAGTCGATCAGGTGCCCTAGGAAGCGAAGCTGGCTCTGTCTGAAGGAGCACTTCTCTCGGTTGAGCTTCAATCCGGCTAACTCAATGCGCTGCAGCACCTTCTCAAGTCGGGTGTCGTGTTGTTCCATGGTGGCCCCATAGACCAGGATGTCATCCATAAAGACCTCCACACCTTCGAGCCCCTCTAAGGTCTCCAACATCTTTCGCTGAAAGATCTCTGGTGCACTTGTTATCCCAAAGGGCAGCCTCTTAAAGCAATACCTGCCAAATGGCGTGATGAATGTCGTTAGTTTGCAACTCTCGTGGTGCAACGGGATCTGCCAAAATCCACTAGCTGCATCCAACGAGGAGAAGACCGTTGCCCCACTCAACCTGGACATGGTTTCCTCAGGGGTAGGCAAGATATAGCGCTCTCTTTTGACAGACTTATTCAGTTTTGTCAGATCGACGCAGATCCTGGCCCTTGCTGTGTTCTTCTTCAAGACAGGCACCATTGGGGCACACCATTCGGTAGGTTGGGTCACCCTCTCAATGACACCATGGTTCTCCATTCTTTGTAGTTCCTCCTTCACTTTCTGCAGCATGGGGAAAGGCACACGGCGTGCCGTATGCACCGCGTATGGCACAGCATCGTCTCTTAACTGAATTTTGACTGGCTCAGTTTTTAGTGTTCCGTGTTCACCATAAAGTGGTTGGTTCCTGGTGGCAGTGAGCGTTGCTTCATCAATTCTTCCCACCAGGTTCATCTGCACTGACAAGGAGCAGCTGAGAAGGTTGTTAACTCTGCGTTCACGAACCACATACACCTTGGATGGGTAGTCTTTGCCTTTATAGCTTATTATGGCCTTGAAGTAGCCGAGACATAACAACTCTCCTCCGGGGCTATCTAGAGGGAGATTAGAAGGCTCTAGTGTTCTCTTATGAGCAAGTGTGTGGAACGTGTCTTCGTTTATGATAGTGACATCCGCTCCTGTGTCAATCTTAAATTCTATTGGGGCAGAGTCTAGCAGTAACTGCACAGTCCATGCTTCGCTATTTCCTTTTGCATTACGCACTGAGCCCAGAAAGTATGAGGCCTGCTCGCTTTTCTCTGTCTCTGTTACCTCATTCACTGATCTGGTGTTACGACACACCCTAGCCCAGTGTCCCATTTTTCGGCAGCCATGGCAAACAGATTTTGCTGCTGGGCACCTTTCATCCCTGGCATGCTGTGTCAGTCAATGCTTTTCCGTTCATCCCGTACCTCCTGTACTGAGCCTCCCGCATCTCCCTGCAAGCTGACCTGCGCTGCGACCTCCTCTGACTGTCTGACGATCTGGGTCGTTTGCGCCAACGTGAGGTCCTTCATCAGCTGCAGCCTGCGGGAGAGGTCCTTGTCTCGTATCCCGACCACAATACGGTCGCGGATATTTTCCTCTTTACATGCACCAAACTCACAGTGCTCTGAGAGGTCATACAGGGCTCGGATAAAACTCTCCGCCGTTTCGCCTGGCCGCTGGACACGCTGGTGAAAACATGCTCTCTCATGTATAATGTTCCTCTGCGGGAAAAAATACTCGTCGAACTTCCTCATTACGACGGCGAAGTCGTCACGACTTTCATCAGCGGCGAAGGTGAGTGACTTGTAAATGTTCTCCGCTTCATTGCCCATCGCGTAGATTAGGCAGCTCACCTGTACTTGTCCTTCGTCTTTGTGGAGTTTCGTTGCGATCCTGTAGCGCTCGAAACGCTGTTTCCAGTCGGGCCATTCCGTCGGCTTATCGAAGGGGAAGCCTGTCGGGGGATTAAACTTAGCCATTCTGTTGTTTTCTCCCTTATGGCGTTATTCCGGCGATGGTCCGGGTCACTTCTGACACCATGTAGAATGACCACTCGGTAGCTTTCTTATGATCCTGCTTTATTGAACATATATCCAGCACTGGTTATTACAGCACAACAGCGGGTGCGGCAGCTAGGAGTAGAACTGCACATAGACAGCCCTGCCGCCAAGCATGTAGTGGTGGCGTAAAGCCGCAACGCCCAACTGCTCAACACAGGCAGCCCAGTATATGACAGCTGCCAGCTGCCGACCATACATACATTACACACAAACATCACATGGGGAAGACAGGTCAGAGGGGTATAACATGGAAAATGCACAACATGAGGAAAGATAAGGAGAAAAAAATAACTCCCCCCAGACTGAGCTCCAACAGGGAGATCAGTTTGAGAACAGAAAAAAACACCTCTGCACATAGCACATGAAAAAACTCTTAATACACCATAGAAACACATGACAAGCAACAGGGATGGGTAAAGGGTGAGAGACAGCCAGTGTATACAGTACATCCGGGCAGGCAGCCTATGCGCTGGTCTCCTTGATCCACCGTCAGCATCGGAAGGGAATAAGCGTTGAAGGCGTTTGGAGGGGGAGAGGGGATGAGTGTACATCTGCATGTGTATATATGTGTGTGTGTGTCCAGAGTTCAGCTGAGACAGTGTCCTTCGCCCTGCCAGGCTAAGTAAACAGTCTTCCAGCCAACCCAGGTGGCCTTGCATAGAATAGGAAGAACAGTCTAAAAAAAACCAATATCAGGGTGTTTTTGTTCAGCTCCAGCATTAAGACCGCAGCTGGCGCCAAAGGTGTATCCGCATGAAGTGATGGTGGTTTTTACTTTAGTGTGAACAACTCATGAGAATTTCAAAGCTGTTCTTTAACACTCCGACACTGATCTCTCAATCTCCCGTTGGAGAGCCGTGAGCTTCTCCATGATGTTATCAAACTTACGCTCCGTGATGTTGTCATTCTTGTGCTCAAAAAGCTGATTCTGAGAACTCATGACCGCAGTGAGCTTCCCTAAGATATGATCCAATTTGCGCTCAGAGGTGTTATTCCGAGCGAGCCCCTCCAGATGTAATCCAGTTTGCATTCAGAGGTCTTGTTCTGAGTATTCATGGCAGCCGTAAGCTTCTCCAAGAACTTATCCGTGCTGCACTCAATGAGCCCATTTTGAGAAACTCACACCTTGTCCCACCGTTTCAAACCCATCTGGCAGCCTTGTGGGGGTTCAGCCGCCGGAGGTACAGCCGAGTCCCGGCTGAAGACTAGAGGTGTCCGCAAGTTTGCCTTGGCTGCACCTGATTTGTGGAGTAACCTCCCCATTGCCACCTTCGAGTCCAAATCCATTCAATCTTTCAAATCGCGGTTAAAAACCTATTTATTTAACCTCGCCTTTTCTACCAGTTAATGCTTGTTTGTTAGTTAGTTTAGTGCTTGTTGCTACCTTCATTCTATTCTTAACCCCTTTTAATTATTTTACATTTTTCTTGACTCTTTTATATTTTACACACAATGTTCTAATATGCTTTTATATGTATTTCTGTGTTTTTCATGCCATTAACCTGCTAGCATATTTGGTACTTTGCCATGGCCTTCGTCTTTCTCTTTTACTTACATCTGACCCTCTCACATGTTCAGCACTTTGGTATACCACTGGTTTTTAAATGTGCTATATAAATAAAGTCTATTGTTGTTGTTGTTGTTAGTAGGACAGAGATCAAGAGTATAATACGGCACAAAATGAAGGAAAGGTGGCAAAAGCAATGAGAGGAAGAGAGGAAAGGACGATGGTTTTACAAAGTCCAAAGGAAAATGAGAAGCACAGGAAGCAACAGGAGATAGGAGACGGTTATAGCTCGACTTAGATTCGGGCACACTGGTTTGAATGGCAAATTAGTTTTAAAAGGGAAACACTGTACAGGGGAGTGTGAGTGCAGTAGAGAACAGGCAACAATAGAACAAGTTTTATTGCACTGTCAGTAGTATGATGCTGAAAGACGACAACTGATCAAAAAGCTTGACGATGTGAAAATGAAAGTGGACTTGGTTGTTTTATTTTGCAAGAACTCGGGCCATATTTGGGGTTTTAAGGCAGAGTCATTTGTTTGGGGAGATTTTTTTTATTTTGTCATTTCGGTCCACACTCCACACCAGTTGGTGGCGCTAATGCACCATTTTTCTTTTTGCCAACCACTAATAAACCCTATAAAGAAGACGACGAAGAAGAAAAAACCCCAAAAAGAAGAAGAAACCACATAGTTCCCGTTTCATTCATGTGTGTTTCTCATTTTTCCCCCTTTCACTAGTGATGGCCAAATGAAGCTTTCTGAAGAATTGAAGCTTGTATTGAAAAAGGGTTCATTACTCGAAGC
Source organism: Pelmatolapia mariae (assembly GCF_036321145.2). NCBI lineage: Eukaryota > Metazoa > Chordata > Actinopteri > Cichliformes > Cichlidae > Pelmatolapia > Pelmatolapia mariae. The sequence goes on along the minus strand of NC_086235.1, from coordinate 8,921,508 downwards.
TTTTCAACAGTCCTGTCTGGTGACATCTGGTGGGCAAAAATATGAAGAGCAGCTTGAATCTACAACAAACTGAAACGAACTGCTCGATAATGACAGCCAACTCTACAGAGTGGAGTTTACATTCCTGTCTGATATTGGGTCACCGTTGTGTTGCTTTGAACATGTATTTTTTGGGTGAAAAAAATTGTTGTTTATTTGTTTAATAAATTTTGATCAACTTCCCTCGTTTAAACAAGCGCCACGGTGTGGTCTCTCTTTGTTTGCGACTTCTTGATGTTGGTAGATAGTAATATCTGAAAAATATAATATACACATTATAATGTACAACACGTTATGGAGTATGCTTCTGCTGTGAGGCCCTGCCTCCATGTACTAATACAATTAATCACTGGACAGCTGAACTGGTATGTTTATTAATAATTTTATATTTGGCAAATATTCTTATACATATTTTTGACCTGGGGGCAGAATTGATTGTGAACTGGAAAGGGAAAATGCTTATGAACTTTTAAAAACATGATGCTTTTAAGGTAACCCTTTTTCATTTAAGAAGAGAATTTGTTCCACTGTGTGATGGCCGAGTCTGCTTGTTTCCATGGAGTAACTTCTCCTGCTTTAAACAAAAACCCTCTCAGAAGAGGCTGGAGTGCACAGAAACTGGTAGAGATGGAGGTATCTGGTCGTCCTGGGTTCCACAGACTATCAGCTAAAAAGAATAAACACATTAAATTGCTGCACATTTGTAGAATAACATTTAAGATTACTTTAAAGATAAAATATATTTTTATTACATTAAATGTAAAGAGTCAAATGGAAATCTTTCTAAAGTTATTTCATGATATATACATTATGAAAAGCAGATTTTTGACAATTTAAATTTTTTAGATAAAATAAACATGCAAAAAAACAAACAACAAGAACACAAAACTGGCAAACCCAACCAAAACTGACCAAAATCAACTGAAAATACTCCCACACGACAGAACCTCTCCTCTGCCTCTTTGGCTTTGCCATCTCTCACCAGAACACTCCACAAATCCTGCGGATTATAGCACCGCTGCCACCGCTACTGTTTTGCGCAACCATGACAATAAACTAATTCACCATCACCGATAGATTCGTCATTACTTTGCATAACTTGAGCTATTTGGTCGAGAAACAGGTTAGGGTCATATTGATCATCAGGATTTAAAACAGCTTGAACATCAGAAACCAACGTGGGTCCACGCAGGACCACATTTAGAACATGACCCTGCTGAGATCCAGCCACAGCTCTATCACACTGGCAGCTTCTAACTCTTTCTGACACTTGTTCTGGATCATCAAGACTTATGTCCCTAAAATCAAGGCGCTCACGCAATTCTCGGGCGTTGAAATTAGGTATCTCTCTAATGCTACGCTGACTGTGACTGCCCGCCCCAGACTGAACAATGGGCTCGAATACTGCAGCACCTGTTTGTGAATGGTTAACACTTAAGGAATTTCCATTGTTTGAGGGGTTGTGTGGTGATGCGTCAGCAGCAGCAGCAGCAGCACCCAGATACGCATGTACACCAGGTGCACACCCCCGATCAGGAGTGACAGAAGCCTCAGCAATAAGACAATCAGCGGTAGCCTGAGTAACAACAGTCCCTACAGCAGCGGCAGCAACAGCCGTGACAATAGGCATATCCGGATGTGAATCGGTTGCATGATCAACAGCATCGATATAAACAGCATCATCAGCAACAGCTTCAGAATGAGTTGGACAAGGACGTGCATTAGACACAGGACTGTCTGCTACAGCGACACTACTAAGTCTTACATGCAAAACTTCGCATTTGTTTATTATTTGCGCAGCCCAAAAGCCTCAAAGTGAAACCATTTAGCTCGAGTGGAGGTACAATCATTGTGTTTGAATAATTTACAGGGTGGGTCCATGGTGTAGACTTTAAAAGTCAGCGATTTAACAATCTGGTACTAATGAGATCTAATAAACCCCAGGTATTGTTTATTGCCTGCTGGGTACTAGTTAGAGCCACTGCTATTAATTGCAAATCCCCCTGTGCTGCTTCTTGATGTTGGTTGACTTTAGCTGCTATTTCTTCTTTCTTGATCAAAAGTAGAGGTGTTTGCTGCATTTAAGTATGCGTCATATGCCTGTGATATTTGCGAGTCTGTTATGCAGCATTCTTCAAAACCTATGTCTGTACCACTGTTGTTTCTGAGACATTCTGGGTATGTCAACTATATTGAAATCTGATAGGCTGTACTCAGAAATATCGCTGAAATCACAAGGCTGGCAGTCGCGTGTATGTATGGTCCGGTGATGAAGAATGGTTCTGAGTCTCCGTTGTTGCACAAAGCTTGTGGTTTTTCTTGTTGTTCTGGGAGTTCAATACCGTGTATATTTATTCCAAAAGCATCAAGGGGTCGTCATGGTCCGCATCGTGGGAAGGGGTTGTGTGCTTGCTGTGGAGATAGACGTGTTACACACACACACACACACACACACACACACACACACACACACACACACATTTATTTATGACTACACTCACACATTGGTCTGTGTTATTCCGGATGGCCCTGGTTCTTGACACGCTGCGTACTCTGTCTCAGGTCTGGTGTATTAGAACATTTGTAAATATTTAAACCTTTTTTTTCCTTTAAATTGGTTGTCATGTATACAGAGACTTGTATACATACCTAATGTAAGGCTTGGTCTTATTGCTCCCGCTGCTGTAGGTATTTCTGGACAGCTTATTGACCCTGTGTCCGGGGGGATAAGGACAGTTAATGCACGGTTTAAACAAAACACTCGTATATTTAAAACATGTGTAACACTGTCTATACCCTGTGTTTTTTAGAGGTGTAGTTTGCCCTATATAGGCTTGTGATCCTGTAGAAAGAGACAGAAACATACATTTTAAATGTTACTATATGAGAAACAGGTAAGATTGCTTTTAAAACAACGAGACATAAACTGTTTTGAGTGAGCGAGTGACTTTTTTTTTTTTTTTAAAGAAGAAACACAAACCTTGTGTATGTGAAATGTATGCTGTCCCGTTGTGACGAGCTCCTAAAAATCAGGCTTTGGTTTTAGAAAAGAAAACACATTGAATATCCTATGATATGCTATGATATAAATTTAAAAATACATTAACAGTCTTGTTTTACTTATATATATATGATGTATATATATTATTACATATTAGATATATGAAGTCCATGTTAAAAAAAAAAGCTTTGCTGTCCGTCCTGCTGAACGAAGCATTGTGCTCGCAAGGGCTGATGTGTAGTAGGTAGGAAAAATACAGGGTGTCTGCGTCATGTCTGTTTGTAGGCAGGCAGGAAGAGAGGACCCAAAATGCAGAACTCATGGAGGTGGAAGAAACTTCAAAATACACAGCTTTATTGCTGGGAGGAAGCAGAACAGAAAAACACTAACTAAACTGGGAGTACAGAATAACTAGACGGGTTGGCAGGCTGGCAAACAGAACACACAGAAGAAGAGAGGGTACAACACAACACTGAGCAAGGGCAAACACAGGGCTAATATACACAGGGAAGTAATCAGGGAATGGAAGACAGGAGGGAGACAGAGCTGGGAGAGATCAGGGCTAACGAGACAGGGGGAGCGAAGCTGGACACACTGGCATAGTACACAACCTTTCAAAATAAAACAGGAAACAATAAACAAAGATGCAGACTAGCAAACACAGACTTTACACGGGCAGAATTAAACCTAAACTAAACACGAGACACAACCTAAGAGCTAATCCCTCACCAAGAATAACTGAAACAGATCTATAATAATAATAATAATAATGATAATAATGAACAAAGCACCAGAACATCAGAAAATAATCCATAATGCAAAAATAAACCAAAATATAAGAAACTCAAAATGCTGGGTCAACACTGACCCAGAACCGTGACAGTCTGATTAGGGTGTTTTTATATAGGTGGGGTTGGTTTCAGTTGACCTCTGAGATGTAGAGATAAAGGAACTGTTTGTAATGAAAAAAGGTGGAAACTATGGAACTACAGTTGGGATGTGTGTGCTGGGATGTTCTTGATAAGGAACCCACTTTTATTGTTTTATGACTTGTTTTGCTGACTGTTGGGAGACTACCTGTAATCATCGAGTCTTACTGTTACAGAGTGTGGCTACTAGATAATTATAGGGGATTGATACAGTGCTAGTGTGGCTAGGTGTGAATATGTGTTTTTAGAAGTATCACAAGAAAAGTTTATTTCTAAAGGGATACCTGTTATTTGTGGCACTGTTTGAAACTATTAGCCTCTGTGTGCTTCAGAGCACAAAAGAAAAGTAAAATGCTCCTAAACTAGTTAAATCATCTATGTCCTTAAAAACAATCTTTAAAAACAGTTTAATTAAAACACATAATGGTTTTATTAAATAAAATGCTATTGAACACATGTGAACTCATATGACCCCTGAACTCACATGCACGAGCAAAGCCACCGGCTACAGGGGGACACGCACGTGTACATGCACTCACATGGACGTGCAGGGTGGTGGGTAGGGGGTGTGGGGGGTGCGGGCAAGAAATGCTGCCGGTATATTACTACTTACAAGGAATCACCATAGCTGATAAGGAGCTCATCATCAGCCAGCTAGCTGATGACACCACACTCTTCTTGAAGAATGCAAATCAAATCCGTCTAGCCCTTAGTGTTATTAGTGATTTCTCTGAGGCATCTGGTTTATGTCTAAACCTAAAAAAATGTGAATTGCTAGCAATTAAAGACTGCACTGCAAATGCTATCTGTAACATTTCTGTTAAATAAGAAGTCACATACCCAGGACTGTTAATATCCAAAGACCAAAAGTCAAGATGCTCGTCAAACTTCACTCCGATTATACAAAAAAAATCCGAAAAAAGTTCAACCAGTGGCTGCAAACGGATTTATCTCTGAAAGGCAGAGTGTTAATTACTAAAGCTGAAGGGATATCCTGACTGGCATATGCTGCTCTATCCTTACATCTGGATAAGAAGATTAGTAAAGACATCGACCGCATGCTCTTTAATTTTTATATGGAAAAACCATAACAACAGAGATATTTTATTTAAAAATAAATCACTTTTCCTGGAAAATTAGGTCCAAAATGGGATCCTATTGGTGGCTCAGCTGGTTAATAACGAGGGAGTACTATTTACATACACTGTAAGAAGTCATCTATAGAATTTACCCAATAAATCTGAGGTAACAATTTGCATTGACTTTTTTGGGGTAGATTTAAGTCAATATATTGTGTATAAAATAGCTTCAATAAAAAAGCTTTGAAATACTTAATTAAATTAGGTAAAATTTACCCCATATTTACGTATATATTCAACAGCTACTTACTCATCGAAATTAGGTAAAATTAATTATATAATTACTAATAAAATTTAATTATTATCAGTTGATAAACATTACCTATTCATATTAGGTAAAATGTACCTAGGCTGGGTACACCCTGACAGTCAATCACAAGGTAACATAGAGACAGACAGGATAAACAACCATGCACGCACACACTCAAACCTAAGGACAATTTGGAGAGACCAATTAACCTAACAGTCATGTTTTCTGACTGTGGGAGGAAGCTGGAGTACCCGAGGGGAACCCAGAAATGCACAGGGAGAACATGCAAACTCCATGAATAAAGACCCTGGGCCGGGATTCGAACCCAGGACCTTCCTGCTACCCACTGCAGCCCTCCATAATTACATATTTGTGAAAAAAGTCAAATAACATACGTCATTCATAGTGTCCAGCAGAGGTCTCAACTTGGAACCAGCAGCTCCTCCTTTGGCACGCATAAGCTGCAAAAAACTTGGTGTGTACTCATCAAGTTTCAGCATGAATGTCTCCACCAACGAAACTGGTGATGCGTCTGAACTCTTCGATGATCTAAGAAGTAAGGTGACAAAAAAAAAATGAAATTTTAAATGACAGACCAGATCTCATATTTATAACATGAATGGTTTTTTTTTATTTATTTGTTTTCCTCCTGAAAAACCTGCTGCTGTGTCCCAGTGTTTCCACGCAATGCGATCATCTGAGCGGATAATGAAGCAGATATGGGAGCAAAGCTCTATCTGCATGACAGAAAAGCGACTACTGCCGCGAACATTTTTAAATACAAGCAAGCATGCTTCAGAGCTTTTTCAGAAAGTTCTGGTGCTGCTAAAACAAAGCTGCTAGTTACAGCTGGGAGAAAGCTTTCAGTGAGCTCTCCGCGATGATGAGGAGCTACAGATCAACGGAGCTACGGGGACGCAGACAGATGCTACAGCTGACTGTTTGGAATGATCTGCCCAATGTTTATAGACTCTCAAAGACATACAGGATTTAAGTTTGTTTACCTGTTTTATGTGCTGACCCAGAAGCAGAGCCACCACAACTTAAGGAATGCCGCTTTCATTTAAAAAAAATAAATAAATAAATCGTCTGACGTCCATTTTCTTTTCCATCAAGTGTTACCGTGCCAGATCTGCGGCCCCGAACCGTAGTATGGAAACCTCTGGCAGTTACTTGAAGGTTCCGTGACTGGCTCGTAGCCGGCAACTAGCTTACTGTACAGGTCAACTCCGCTAGTAAGAAGATCGAAGGAGGCGTAGGAAAACTGCTTCACCGAACTTTATTTCTTCTCCAAGGCACGAACACCGCATACAGTGGGCTGAAACAGTTTACTCACAGCGAGCATCGCCGACACAACTCTGGCTTCCGAGGGAGTTATTATATTCCTTTTACTAATTTTCTTTCCGTCTCTTCTGTTGCTAACCGTTACTTTTTTTTCCTTCTCTCTCTCTTCACACCCACACACACGGGCGAATACTGATGACGGGAGCGTGCCAAGATGGCGGAGTGAGTAGACGCTCTCTACCGAGTTCTGCACAGAAAGTTCGTGAACAACGGTAAAACCTCAACTTTATGCTGCCAACACTAACAATTCACTAAACAATAGAAGATACAGCAATCATAGGGCAAGAAGCAGCAGAATGCCGAATCAGAAAGGAGCGAAAAGGGGACTGGAAAGTTCCAAGTCTAAGATAGCGCCTGAGAATGCTAACGAGAAGAGTGCTACGCCCAGCAACATGCTAATGGATAGCTTCCATAACTACGCAGCTACTGCAGTGGCACTCACGTTAGCCGAAGAAGAAATGGATGAGTTTCCACCTCTCCCTGTTACTCCTCTTAAATCGCCAGCTCCGAAGAAGGTGATGTACGAACGCAGCAGCTCTGACCCAGATGATGTAAATCAGATAATTTCTTGTCTGTCGGCACTAATAAACACCAGGTCTGATAACATTGAGAGCATGGTGAGAGAGAACTCGAACATGGTGAAAGAGAATACGCTCCAGATTGAGGGTCTCAAAAAAACGATTGATTTTGTGTGCGCGGAAATGAAAGATATGAAGGGCAAAGTTTGCGACCTGGACAAAAAAGTAACTAAAGAGGAAGGTAGAGTGGACAACTGTCAACAGAGAATATCTGAGTTGGAAAGATATTCCAGGAGGTGGAATCTCAGACTACATGGAGTCAAGGAAGCTGAGAAAGAAGACGTAAGGGGAAAGGTGATTGAGATATGCCACTCTGTTTTGCCAGAGCAAAATCATAGGCTGCCTGACGTCATCGACACCGTACACCGACTCGGAGCCAAGCGACAAGGTATCACCAGACCTAGAGGCATCATCGTGCAGTTCACCTCCCGAATCTACAGAGATGCTGTATGGAAAGCCGCCAAAACTTCCTCCTACCTGCAGGACAATCATTTGAGGTTCGCTGAAGATCTGTCCAGGGAGGACAGAGAACGCCGTGACAAACTGTGGCCGATGATAGACAAAGCCCGTAAGGAGGGTAAGCCGGCTTATTTCGTTTTTATTTTGTGTTGAAGTGTGTGTTTATCTATAAAAAGCTATATTCAAACCATAGCAGATAGTTAAATACTATATTTTTATAAGCTTAGTTACTCAGGGTTTTTACTGTTCTATTACCTAAATTGTGCAGCACCCGGTCCCCTTATTCTATAGATCTATTCTTAGCTGTAGAAGTTTAGAGCTTACTTTTTTCTCTTTATCTTTTTTCTAATAACTTTGTCTTTTTCATTTGTTTCTCTTAATACCAGGGGGTTAAGACAAACATGTAAACGCAAAGCTTTGTTTTTGTTTGCCAAACAATTTAAAACAGATTTTTGCTTTTTCCAAGAGAGTCATTCCACATCTGCTGATACAAATTTTTGGAAATCACAATGGGGTAATGAAGTCTGGTTGTCCCATGGCTCTGAGCGTTCTGCTGGAGTTGCCACGCTTAAAAATTCTTTTTCTGGGGATGTGTTGCATTCTGACTGTGACAGCTTAGGACACTACCTCTGCTCAATAATCAGACACAATAACAGTACTTTCATTGCAGTAAATATATATGGTTACAATAACAAAACTGAAAATGATAAATTACTTGACTCCTTAGAAGAAAGGATTACTTTCTGGCTCTCTAAATACCCAAATTCAGTCCTCTTAATTGGTGGAGACTTTAACATTGTTTTAGACAATACGGTTGATAGGTGGCCTCCAGGGCAGCGGTCTTCATACAGTGCAAACTTAAAAAGTTTTATGGGTAAATTCAATGTTGTGGATATTTGGAGAGAAAAATTTCCAGATGATAGACTCTTTACTTGGAGCAATAAGACAGGATGCAGGTAATCACGTATTGACTTTTGGCTTGTTTCTGACTGTATTGATAAAGATAATATTACCGTTAATATACTTGCCACCCCCCTCACTGATCACAGAGCAATTCACATTAACGTCCAAATGTTTACACTGGACAATATACCTCATAAATTCTCTTTTTGGAAGTTAAATAAGTCTTTACTAAAAGATAAAATGGTTAGTATGCAGATTAATAAATTAATTGGTTATTATTGGAATAAAGCTAACAGAGAGAAGTCCTTTTGTACGAATTGGGAACTTTTTAAATTTGAAGCATGCAAATTCTTGAGAAGATATGGGAGTCGAATTGCTAAATTAAGGAAAGCTGAAGAACAAGAAGTAATAAGCAGAATTGCCTCTTATTACCAGAAGTCCCCAGAAGATATCTCGGAGGAAGATAAATTAAGTTTACTAGAACTTCAAAATAAATTGGACGGTTTATATCGACGCAAGGCTGAGGGTGCTTTTGTAAGATCCAGGAAGAGGTGGCTGGAGGAGGGCGAACAAAATTCTGCTTACTTTTTCAGGCTTGAAAAATACAGATCAAAAATAAACTCTATTCATCAACTAAATATTAATGGCATTGTCTCTGACAATCCTAGAGAAATTTCACATTTCTGTGCCGAATTCTATACTAAACTATACGACTCAAAATATAATGAGGTTGTCTCAACAGGATTTTTCAATAATATTAAAAACCTAAAAACTATTGTTGTGGAAGATAGAAATTATTGTGACAGCCCTCTGACTGTGGAGGAAGTCTGTACTTCCATTTCTGCACTTAAGGCCAATAAATCTCCCGGCACAGATGGTTTGACTGCAGAGTTTTATAAATCATTTTCTGATCTCCTGGCTCCGTTTTTACTGCAGGTTTTTACAGAAAGTATAGAGAATAACACCCTCCCTCCTACTCTTACTCAAGGTCTCATAACACTTATTCCAAAACCAAACAAAGACTTACTTTTTATTGATAATTGGAGACCCATCTGTCTGCTCAATAATGACTATGAGATTATGGCTTTAGTACTTGCTAACAGAATTAAAGAGGTCTTGGACACAATTATTGATGAGACACAATCAGGCTTTATGAGAAATAGACACATTTCTAATAACATTAGACTGGTTTTGGATTTACTTGATTACTCTGATTTGGTATCTGACAATAGCTTCATTCTCTTCCTGGATATTTATAAGGCTTTTGATACAATTGAACATCAATTTATTTTCCACTCTTTGGAAAAATTTGGCTTTGGCAAGTTTTTCTGTAAAGCTGTCAAAACCTTATACACAAATGGCAATAGTTCTATTAAAATGATTAACGGCTCCACCCCGAGATTTGACCTGAAACGTGGTATTCGCCAAGGATGTCCTATTTCACCATATTTGTTTTTACTTTGTACACAAATTCTTGCAACTAATATTTCAAACAGTGTTGTACAAGGAATCACCATAGCTGATAAGGAGCTCGTCATCAGCCAGTTAGCCGATGACACCACACTCTTCTTGAAGAATGCAAACCAAATCCGTCCAGCCCTTAGTGTGATTAGAGATTTCTCTGAGGCCTCTGGTTTATGCCTAAATCTAAAAAAGTGTGAGTTGCTAGCAATTAAAGACTGCCCTGCAAATACTATCTGTAATATTTCTGTTAAACAGGAAGTCACATACTTGGGACTGTTAATATCCAAAGATCAAAAATCAAGATGCTCTTCAAACTTCACTCCAATTATACAGAAAACCCTAAAAAAGTTCAACCAGTGGCTGCAAAGGGACTTGTCTTTGAAAGGTAGAGTGTTAATTACTAAAGCTGAAGGGATATCCCGATTAACATATGCTGCTGTCTCTTTACACCTGGATAAGAAAATTAGTAAAGATATTGACCGTATGCTCTTTAATTTTATATGGAAAAACCGTACGCATTATATTATGAAAACTGTTGTGATGAATAAGTACGAATCAGGTGGGCTTAACGTCTTAGACTTTTCTACTTTAAATAACACTTTCAAAATTAATTGGGCTAAACATTTTCTTAAAAATCCTACCTCTATCTGGAACTTTATACCATATCATATTTTCTCTCGTTTTGGTGGCTTTAATTTTATTTTAAATTGTAATTACAATGTTGAGAAACTCCCTGTAAAACTTTTATCCTTCCATAAGCAAGTCCTCTTAGCGTGGACCCTCATTTATAAACACAACTTTTCACCACACAAATACCTTATCTGGAACAACAGAGATATTTTATTTCAAAATAAATCACTTTTCCTGGAAACTTGGGTCCAGAATGGGATCCTATTGGTGGCTCAGCTGATTAATAAAGAGGGACAACTACTTACCTACAACGACTTTATTGCACTATATAATTTTCCAATCAGTGTTTGGGAATTCTCAGTGGTGCTTGGTGCCATACCCTCAGGTACTTTAATGTTATATAAAAACACTGACAGTTCAATATCTACCTCAGTCACTCTCCCTGATCCAGCTGAGTCTGCAGTGGGAAAAATCTGCTTTTCACAGGAACTTGGTAACAGCAATAAGAGAATACGTAGATTATTCCAAGATGATTTCGTGTCTCTTCCATATATATAATATCTTACTGGAACCGACATGTTCCAGATATCACCAGGAAGACAGTCTGGATGATCCCATCCATCCATCCATTCACTGCCGCTTATCCTTTTCAGGGTCGCGGGGGGTGCTGGAGCCTATCCCAGCTGTCATAGGGCGAGAGGCGGGGTACACTGGATGATCCCATAAATATTTAATTGTAAACCACGGGAAGGAAATCTCATATAAAATTCTTCATAAATGTTACCCAGCCAGTCACTATATGTAAAATTTAAAAGAGACATAAATACTAACTCCACTTTCTGTGGGGATCATCCAGAATCTGTGGCATATATTTTTTGGTACTGTTCCTCTACACAGAGATTCTGGAAGGAATTTAGCAGTTTTGTTATTGTCCATATTTTAAGGGAGTTTTCTTAATTATGGGAAAATGTTTTATTCTGTTTCTTTAAGTTCCCCAGGAAGAATGATAAATGTTTTTTTATGATAAATTTGTTAATACTTTTAGCTAAATTTTTATTCATAAATGTAAGTTGATTAATAAAACACCATATTTCTTCCTTTTTATAAGGATATGGAATTGTACATACAATCAATTTCAGACTCAACCAACAAAAAGCCTCTCAGAACAATATATATATGTTGATTTTTACGCGTACTCATAAGATAATTTTTTTACCCCTGATTTTGTATGTTCATGTTCTGTTCTTTCGTAAACTTCATCTGTTTGTATGTTGTACACTCATTGTGTGTTCAATAAAGTTCAATAAAAAAAGTATGTTGTAAATGAAGCTTCAGACGTCACTAATCACGTGACTCTGGCCAAACGAATCAAGCCTCGACACAGTGCTTCTGAAGCAGCGTGTTGAGCTTTTTGACAAACGCACCGGAGCGTCAGCTTCAAGCGGACCATCACTACCTCTCACATCTAAAGGTAAGTGCCAAGGTAACTTTGAAGTGAGTTCAGTCAATCTCGAGTTTTTCGAAGTTTTCTGAATGAAGTTTTCTGTTGCTCTCTGTGAGAGAAGACCGTTAAAGGCGAGGCTCTCCAGAGTGTAGCAAAACAGGAAACCACAGCTGTGTGTGTGTAAGTGTGCAAACGAATAGATTAGAAGTGCAAGTGAGCCACGAGTATAGAAAGGTCAAGTTTCGTGAGTTGTTTTTCTCACCACTGATCACGTGCTCAACACTCTACACATACTTGCATCACACGCGCGCTCTCAAGCATCAGTATTGTACAATTCTGGGCGTCACGTGAGTTGCAGGTGTTACCATATAACGGAAATCTCCATTGTTCTGTAGCAGTGGTTCTCAAACGTTTCACAATGAGTTTCACCCTTACGAGTGACATCAAAGCGCAGTAGTATAGGCCTATTTAACACCACATACACATGAAGACGTTTCACCTCTCATCCGAGAAGCTTCTTCTGTTCTAAGAGTCAAATGGTGGAGAGTCCCAGATTTAAATGTATTTCAAGCTACTTAAAGAAGTCCAGACGCTTTTCGCCCTCCGTTTGCGAGGTGCGCCTGCTGCTTGCGGCACAGGGAGGAGAGGGCGGGGCGGTGGGGGATTCTCTGGCTGGTTGGAGCGGCATCTAATAACCAACTTGCAAAATAAAACAAAATAAAAACAAAACAGCAAACATGAAAACACCAGATATTATGATACAGACTTATAATTTGCACCGATGTTTTTTCTAAATTCTATAAGCGAAAAGTGAGCGCGAGAGCCCTCGGTGCGCCTGCTCGCTGCTGAAGTCAAAGTAAACTTTGTTGTCATCTCCGCTACATACAGTCCAGCATATAGAGAGACGAGACGACGAGGCTCCAGTTACAGCAGTGAAGGGAAACAAACAATATATATAAGAAGAGTAAGAAAATAAATATTCATTTTAGGATCAGGGGTAAAGGGATCAATAACAATTTAAAATTTATAATTTACAGTTTGATGATTTAAAGTCTCACACACAACCCCTGGAAAGGGGAGGGGGACATGCTGCTTCCAAATAGAGCACATTTCATTCACAATGCTGTAAATCCAAGCCCGTTATGTATTCACTATCTGAATACTGGGTTGTGTGAAATCCCAGAAATAAACCTTACACAAAGTGAATCTGTGAACTAAGGTGTAGGTCTATTAGGTTAAGTTGTGGTGATCCTCGAGTTGGGAGATTTGTGTTCATACTGGAGTGCAAAATTAAAACCGATGGAAGATGGTTAAGAAAAGTTTTAAAGCCATCAGGTGCTCAGTTTAGAAAAAATAGAAAAGAAGAGGAGGAGAAACGAGCAAAAGATACAGGTAAGCAGATGTGTGATTGGATAATGGCAGGTCATCCTGAAACAATCAGACTAAACTCCAAACAATACATTATGTTACAGATTTTAATATTAATTAGTCATTGTTAATTGTTGATTTGTCCTGTTCTCATTGTATGACGAATTATGATGGCTGTTTGGTAGCTGTTTGCATATTCTCTCTCTCTTGTTTTGTGTGTGTGTGTGTGTAAAGTTCCTCAATACATGTGGAACTTTCTATTTTGTCTGATTTTGTGTCTTGCAAATAAACCTTTAAAATAAATTTAATTTTATTATGTATTTATTTTTGGCCTACATCAGTAAGAAATGCCAAATTATATACACAAAGTTATAGAAATCACCACTCCGGTTATTCATGATGATTTCAATAACATCACATAATGACATGTAACATCTAGTGGTGCAACGGATCACGGTCGATCCGAAATCCGAACCAATCTGACTCCAAGGTTCGGTACGCATGTGATCCGAAGATTCGAAAAAGAAAAAAAAAGTATGTGTATGGTGCGCGTGGTCAGTCTGTCAATGGTCAGCGCTGGCGGTCCAAGTGAGGATCAGAGGAGTTTGCGGCATTTAAGCAGCCCTTTACTGCCCAGTCCGACCGGGCTAAAGCTATTACTAAAGCTAATGGGGTGTTTAGCTGCAGACGGGAGGCCGTCGTCTGTTGTGCAAAACAAGGGGTTTAAACTGTGATGAACGTGCTTGAGCCACGCTATGATATCTCGTTGCGCGTCCACTTCAGTGACAAGATCGTTCCAAGCATGTATGAGCAGGAGAAGTTTAAAGTTATGGCTGAACTGTCCCAGGCATCTTCTGTTGCTCAAACTACAAATGGGTGGAGCTCCAGGGCAACGGAAAGCCACGTGACCGTGACCGCTCGTTATATCACAGTGGAGTGGTAGATACAAAGCCCTGCACTGCCCTATAGATTACATTAGATTAGATTAAACTTTATTTATCCCTCGGGTGGGTTCAAACTGAAATTCAGTTTCCAGTAGCACAGCACCCACAGAAGTTGCAGGATGTGAGCAGAAATATACCATATTTACACATTTATAGAGAATACAAAAGGGATAAATAGAATAAATAGGAATAAGAATACAAGGGAACGGCACATTTTAAGTATTGTGAGTCTCTTACACCGTTGGATATTAACAAAAACTATTGCACAGTGAAAAGGCACTACAGCTACTTGTTCCCCCCTCCTCTGTCCCCGTTTCCCCTCCAGCGAGGAGTTAAACAGTTTGTTGGCCTGTGGGACAAAGGACTTTTTAAGTCTGCTGGTCCTTGACTTTGGGAGAAGCAACCTGTCACTGAACAGACTCCTCTGGTTGTTTATGGCCGTGTGCAGAGGATGCAGAGGATGCCCAGCATGGTCCATAATGTCCATATTGCACCTTAATTTGATTTTATATAAGTGCGTGGAATGAGTCTTCAGTTGAATGTTTTTAATAGGCAAAAAATGCGGCGAGTAGAATTTTTGTCCTTTTTTTCTATTTTTGCTGATCCGAAAATTGATCCGATCCGTGACTTTAAAACCGTGATCCGATCCGAACCGTGAGATTTTTGATCCGTTGCACCACTAGTAACATCACATCCTATAAGCATAGTCTGCCTGTGTCTTTTCTCTGGAAATTAACATTTTCAGCCAATATAGGTAATACATCAACATGGCTGCCATGGCTAAGTTAGGAATATTTTTAATGTAATTTCCAAAACTTGCATATGATCTGCAATTTGTAGCAGATCTACTGACTGTCACAGAGCAGCTGGAGCAGTCTCAAATGGAGGTCAGTCCACTACTGCCACCTGTGGCCAAGTGCCATAGCCTACTACTTAGGGCTGCACGATTAATCGTTAGAAAATCGCGATCTCGATTCATACTTATGTGCGATCTCATTTCCAAATGACAACGATTTAAAAAAAAGAAAAGAAAGAAAAGAAAGAAAGACGACGATGATTGTACCGCATTTTGATCCGGGACATAATCTGCATGAAAACAAGCGCTCACACTTCCTGCTCAACAAATGACAAGGGCGGAGCCTTATACCACGTGATACAGAAGCTGTGCCGTGTGATGCTCAAATTGGCAGGGAAAAAACAACGGAGAACACGTCAGGGATGACGAGAAAGTGACAGGAGAAAATCCGTCCGGTCAACCACCCAAACATCAATAACGGGAAACTTATACAGCGCTTCCATATACACGTCGAACTACCGCAGGCACAAAGAAATTACGGAGGCTATTACATCTAACAGTATGTTAGTAAAACAGTACATTAACAAGTAAAAAACTTGTTAATGTACAACATTAACAAGTTTTTTACTGTTATTTAAATGCAAACATGGAAATAACGAGTAGAAAAAAATCATTCATTCTTACCTTATACTAATCGTGGTGCAGGCCAGTGCAGTGCATGAACTGATGCCTTCTCCGGTCAATTCCGCTGAGAGTAAATCAAATGTCCCGCTCTACTGTACAAGACAATGAATACCTGGAGGGATGTACCAATGTGAGAGGGGTGCTGCGGAATAGTCCAAGTGATCGCGCTTTAATTTCCCGGTCAACTATACATAAATTGCACGTAGACACGATTTTTTAAAGCTGGTGAACTAGACCAAGTCATTGATAACAAATGAACAATAAATCTACTTTCTCTGGTACTTTATACCCGATCAGTTGCAATGCAATTTAATGCTCAACTACAAATCGATGGTGTTTGATGGTGACTGGAGCCGAATGATCGTCAACTATAAATAGACGTTTTCTCGACGTTGTTGTTGTCACCTGATCGACTACAAATAGATCAAATATCAATGACAAAAAAACAACGGTGAATCAACATCGTTACAACGTCCCTATAGCAAGACTGTCGGTTTACCACAGTATTTCAATGTTGTTACAACACTGGCATTTCAACCCCGACCATATACAACGGTTTGGATGAAAAATCAACATAGATTCAATGTCGTCTTGCTATCTGGGATATCACGGCAGACCCGACGCTGTTTCCATGAACACGCTTTTCAGCATCTTTTTATTGATCACTTTTCACACACGGTTGCTTTACGCATACAGCCGGTGTTAAAGCTCGCAGCCCGACACACACCAACACAACAGCATAGGTGGCACAGACGTTAAGGCGGTGAGGCGTGATTGCGGGTACCACTAAGGTGCGTCCGCCTCCCCTGCAGCGGCGCTGCAGTCCACGCCCCGCCACACACATTAACCAGGTAAAATACATACTTAGGCGGAATTTTGCAAAGTTCAAAATGTGTTAATTACATAAATAAAATGTAATTTTCTCTGTAGCACTTCATGCATTTAAGCAATACACCTTAGTTGTTCACACAAAGCGAAGTGTTATGTTCATTTTAGATGTCAAAAAGTATTTGCGTCTCCCAGAGTTTTCTTTTGCGTGGAAATCGCGTCCAAATGGCTCTTTGGGTGTTAAAGGTTGCTGACCCCTGCCCTAGACAAACGCTACACAGTGCCGTCCCGCAACTATTTTTCTATTGTTGCACTACCTGCTCTATGCACGCAGTGTCGAGCAACGGTGGAGACGGAATTTCAAGCAGTACAACATTTTGCGGCAACAACAAAATGTGAGGCATTTATTGTTTTTATGTTTATTTATTGTTTTTATGTTCAGTTTCAACTGTTACGAAGTTGATGTGCAGTTAATAAGTGCAATAAATATTTATATTGGAAAAGAAAATTGTGAGAGAATAGTGATCTCAATTCTAAGCAAAAAAATCGTGATTCTCATTTTTTGCAAAATCGTGCAGCCCTACTACTACTAGATTAACTCGTGACACATCTGCACCTGTTTCTATGACCACACTGAGTAGAGTCTGAGTGGCTGCACTTACACTGGTGCATTCAAATCCACCCACAAACATAGTGAAAGATGCAATGTGGATTGTCAAGACTCAAACCAATCATTAAGCAAAGACAGCAGGGATCACTTGTTTCTGTTTATTATACAGCCAGATTTACTTGTGACACACATGTGCAGCTGTCTTTATCACCTATTTTGAATTTGTTTCAAGCACAATACATTTGTAACTTTCAGTGTTTTCCGGTCTTGCAAAAGAAGAAAAAAACCTTCAACTACATGACATGCAATTGTGTATTTGTTTTCACCTTATCATACACTTGAAGTTTTACAAATCACCACTCCTTTTGTTAATATCATTTCAGTCTCAGACAATCTAGTTTTTCTTACAGAGATTGAATGCACCTTCTGCGGATGGCGGTACCACACAGTGTGTGTGGACTTCCCCTGTACAGAAGGCAACTACAAATGTTGTGAATGCTAAATAAACAGAAACAAATGATCCCCGTTGTCTTTGCTTAATGATTGGTTTTAGCAATCACATTGCTGGCATTGCATCTTTCAATGCCAGCAATGCCAGGTATCAGTGCTCAAACCTTTTGTGTTTTTTTCCAATAAATTGCCCACCTCGGGAAACAAAAATGTGTTCTTTTACTTGTCAGATGAACATATGAGACACTTTGACTCTTCAGTGCAGTGTGGAGCCTAACAAAGATCTGTTTTGTGTCCCAGCTGATCAGCAGGAGGAGAAGAGTCTGACGGAGCAGCAGAGGAACATTTTCAGCTACTTGGACTCAGCTCAGCCACTACAGAGAAAACAATGAGCTCAACACAGAAGGTGACAGACAGAGCAGGGCGATATGACCAAAAATATTTAAAATTTCCAATAACAATATAACTGATGATATAATTGACACTAGACAAAATACTTTACAACTCCACAAAAAACACAGTAATAACGACGGCCTGCTAGCACGCTCTACCACAAATAGTGCTTTGTTGTGTATCTGACGGATGAAAGCTAAACCAGTTCCACACCACTGAAGTTGCAGAATTTTTACAAACCAATTCTGGTTCATCTGTTTCATTCAACGATCCGCTTTCACCCTTCTCATTCTCCGTCGCCGCCATGCTTTTTCCTCCATGTGTGTATGAAAACAAAGGCACTGCGCATGCGTGTTTTACCCATATTCTATCGTCATATTTCACTTTCCTATCGTTGCCCAACATTATACCGGTATTACTATGAACGGTATGATATGGCCCAGCTGATCGTCCACTAATCACACATTAAAATGAGTAAAAGAGGCAAAACTGTGTGCCAGAGTCAGGGGTCAGTGTTTTGTTTTTATGTCACAGCACCAGAACGATTGCAGGTGCTCATAAGTAGTTACCATAAATCACCACCTTTCATGGTCTCAGCACATCGACTCTGTTATTAAGAAAATGGGACAAGGCATAGCTATGGCTATGAAATGCTCTTTCTGTATCACTTCTTCAGTTATGAAAGATGTCATTAATGCACTAGTAATGTCTCATCTGGAGTATTGTTCAATCATTTGGTCAGCAGCTAATAAGACAGATCTTAACAGACTTCAGTTAGTCCAGAATAAGGCGTCCAGATTAGTGTTAAGATGTTCATACTATACTTATATTGATAAAATGCATAATCAACTTTCTTGGCTTCCTGTACAGGCTAAAATATTCTATGGCTTACTTGTAGTTATAAAGAAAGCCATTCTGTTAAACACACCACATTTATTCTGCTCAGCTGCAGTATCCAGATGAAATACATAATCATATTACACAGTTTTCAACAAACTGCAATTTAGTAAATGCTCGAGTTAAAAGTAACTTTTTGTAAAACTGTTACATTTAGAGCAACTTTTAAGTGGAATAAATTGCCTTGTAAAATTAGAGAATTAGCAAATATTCAAAACTTCAATGAACACTTAAAAGTCAATTTAAAGGGCTTTTAGTTGTTGTAAATATTGTAAGAGAGGATTTGTTTTTGAAATTAGTCTAATGTGCATCAATGCTATTGATATTATTATTATTATTATTATTATTGATTGTTTACATTTTAACATTTGTGAAACCTCACTGTGGATGTAAGAGCCAAATTATGTGGATATTTTGAATCCACTTTATTGTATAATGTTTTATGTGATTGTACTTGACGGAAGACGAGCAACATCTGTTGTGGAAGCTAATGGGGTTCCTTTTGAATAAACAAATAAATAAACATACGATTTAATATCAGTAAATAATTATGTATAAATCTATAAAAGTTATAGAAATATGTAATAGGAAACAACAAAATAATATAAATTATAAAATAATTGTGTGTGTGTGTGTGTGTGTGTGTGTGTGTGTGTGTGTGTGTGTACATACAATCAGGAGGGATAGTGTTTTTAAATAGTCATGTATTATTTTTAGCTCCAGGTTGGATGTAATGTGTTAGAACTACCAGCAGGTGGGGATAAGAGACCTTTAAGGTGTTTGGTGCCACACTTCACATTCAGGTTTAAAACTAGTGTTAATGGAGGGAGTTTGAAGGTTCAGTTTGTTCCACGACTGCATTTCACTCACTGCCTCTGTTTGTATCTCTGTCACTGCAGGACCAACATGGAGCAAGAAGTCAGCGCTCTCAGGAGGCCGACAAACCTCACAGAAGAAAGAGAGAGAAAACATACACCTGTGACGAGTGTGGGAAGGGTTTTACTGTGAGGTCCAAACTAAAACATCATCAGGTCATCCACACTGGAGAGAGACCGTTCAGCTGTGATCAGTGTGGCAGAGCTTTTACTCGCAGTAGCCACTTACAGAGGCATCTAGTTACCCACTTTGGAATTAAGGCATACAGCTGTGACGAGTGTGGGAAGGATTTTACTGAGAAGGCTGAATTAAAACGTCATCAGGTCATCCACACTGGAGAGAGACCGTTCAGCTGTGACTTGTGTGGAAAGTCTTTTTCCTGGAAGCGTTCCCTAAAACAACACCAACTCATCCACAGTGGAGTTAAAGCGTACAGCTGTGATGAGTGTGGCAGAGCTTTTACTCGCAGTAGCAGCTTACAGAGGCATCTAGTTACCCACTCTGGAATTAAGGCATACAGCTGTGACGAGTGTGGAAAAACTTTCAGCCAGAGAGGGCACCGAAATACACACCTACGCATTCACACCAGACATGATGTGTACAGCTGTGAACAGTGTGGCAAACAGTTTATAACTCACACAGAGTTAAAACGACACATGTTTACCCACACTGAGGAGAGACCTTATAAATGTGACCTTTGTGAGAAGACTTTTAAATCTCCATTTTCCCTGAGACAACACCAACAGATCCACACCAGAAAGAGACTCTACAAGTGCAGTTACTGTGAGGTATGTATTTATATTGTTATCTTGTCATTTTAGCCTGACTGTTTGGAACAACTCTGCTCATTAAACTGTGTTAGCATGTTAGCAATTCTACTGTATGGAAAAGCAGCTCTGAGTGATTATTCAGATTTTCATGTCAGTTATGATTTTAGTATTACTGGAGTATTATGGTGGTAGTATTGTAGTTATTGCAGCCCAGTAAACTGAGTGTGTTAACTGAAACAGTAACATGTAATTGGACGTCTGCAGAGATGCTCTTTATTTCAGGCGACGTTCAGGATAAAAATGTTGAAGGACTGACTTACACTGTCTTTGTGTCTTTGTTTAGAAGCAGAGCGACACAGATGGATCCAGTTCTCAACCCTGTCATCACTGTGGTGGTGGGAAAGACTTTCGTTGTGACCTTTGTGGAAAAACTTTCAGTTGGCAAGCCGCCCTAAAAATACATCAATGTGGACACACTGGAGACAAACTGAAATACTGCAAAGAATGTGGGAGAAGCTTCAACACATCAAGTAGATTAAAACGCCATGAACTGATTCACAGTGGGGTTAAAAAGCACCTCTGTGATCAGTGTGGGTCATCCTTCACCACTGCATGGAAGCTTAAAACACACAAACGAGTCCACACAGGAGAGAAACCATACAAGTGCAGACACTGTGACAGAAGCTTCTTACAATCAAGTAATTGTAACAGGCATGAACGTACACACATGGAAGGAAACTACAGCTGTGACCAGTGTGACAAGAGCTTCAGGAATCTCAGTTCATACTCCGAACACAAACGATCCCATGTTACTAATAAACAGTTTCACTGTTATCAATGTGCCCAAACATTCACCTCATTGTCTGCTCTGTGCAAACATCAGCGTGATCACTCAGGGCTGAAATCACTCCCATCACTGGATCACAGTGAATCTGAAGAGACAGAAAGATCCTCTGGTTTCAGTGTCAGACTCAAAAAGCTTGAGATCAGGCTCCACAGAGTTCAGATAGAATCATTTAAACTTGTGTTGAACTGAACTGGTTGCTGGGCTGAACTTCTACATAATACAGATTTACATGGGATCTTATTTTCTGTCATTTTACTGAGTCAGTTTTGTCATTTTTTCTCTGTCCTGGTTTTTGCTCGTCTGTAAATAACTGAAACTCAGTCAAATAGTTCATTGTTCTCCAGGAAAACATTTTGGAAACTCATGTTTAACCTTTAAAACTCTGACATGTTTTAGCGCACAAGGCTTCATCGGGGAGTTCACTCATGATTGGACCATGAGAATAAAGGTTTTTAGTTCTTTCAAAGAGAGTCTTGGAGCTGTTTGATGTTTTTGTTTTTCTGAAACCACCTGAAAGAAAAACTATTTTTCTTGCTTTATGTAGTTTTTAATGTTTCTTTCATCTGTGATGTTCTTGAATGTGTTCACATGAAGATGGTACAAATAAACTGTCCTTTTCCCTTTAGCTCCTAATTTATTCATTATTTATGGATGTAGCACAGCAGCAGTTTCTTGATTAACACATGGAGGGCTCGGGATCTGATGGTAAATAATGTATTGTGTGCTTGTACACATCATACAGCTCAGCTGTTCCACAGATGTCAGGTTTACACAGTGGGATGGTTTGTAAGAACGCAGCTCTCCTGTGGATAAATCCTTACTCTTAGCCTCAGGACCTCACACAGTCCCAGCAGGTTCGGTCAGAAGATTTATCCCTTATACCAAAACTTCACTGAGTCTCCTTTGCTGTGCTGTTTTCACAAAGAAACGTAAACTGAAGTCCTGCACTTACAATTTTTTAATTAGTTCAGCACAGGGGTCTGCAACCTTTAAGACCCAAAGAGCCATTTGGACCCGGTTTCCACGCAAAAGAAAACACTGGGAGCCGCAAACAGTTTTTGACATCTAAAATGAAGATAACACTGTACATATTGTTTTTTACCTTTGTGCTTTGTGTGAACAACTGAGGTGTGCTGCTTATGAAATCCATGAAGTGCTACAGAGAAAATTAGATTTTATTTATGTAATCAACACATTTTGAACTCTTAAAGAAATATAACAAAAGGAAAGACACCCAGCTCAACTAAAATGATCCATGTAGCAAACAAACATGTCAGCCGCCACCCTTATATCGCCTTTGGGCTTTTGGAGCCTTGGCCTGACTTTTAAAAAATAATTGGAAAAGCACTATGCTGCTAAAAAAATTAAAAATAGATATTTGCAAAATTCTGCCTAAATATTTTACCTGGTTAATGCATGCGGTGGGGCGTGGTCTGCAGCGCTGCCGCAGGGGAGGCGGACTCGCCTGAGGGGCACCCGCAATCACGCCTCACTGCCTTAATGTCTGCGCTACCTATGCTGTTGTGTTGTTGTTGGTATATGTTGCGCTGTGAGCTGAAAAGCTACAGCCGGCTGTATGTGTACAGCAACCGTGTGTGAAAAGTGGTCAATATAGAGATGCTGAAAAACGTATTCATGGAAACATCGTCGGGTCTGCCGTAATATGTTTACAATAGGACTTCTGCTCCTGAACCTCTGCGCACAGCGTCTGCAAATCGGGGCTGTACGAAGTCACTTTACGCAGGACTGTAAGCTGTCATCTGTCAGGTGTGAACGGTGTTTGTTTTTAACATAGTTCACAGTGGAGAACAGCTGCTGATATAATGTGGATCCAAAGATCCATAATTGGCCTATCTGGGGTTGAAAGTCTCGATAAATGAACGCCGTTTCGGCGGGTATATGAGCTTCCGCGAGTGTGATGCTTATTTTGAGCAATTAAAAAAAATAGAATAGATTTTTGTTTTTATGTTTTAATATGACAATAATCTTCCAGTTTAGAACTACAAGTTAAAAAGAACTAACATAAATAAAATACACTTCAGCTAAATACTTCTAATTTATTTTCCCAAACCACGCGGAGCCGCAGTATAAGGACTAAAGAGCCTCTTTTTTTTCTTTTCTTTTTTTTTTTTAAACCTGTCCCGTTTGGTTCTTTTGCCATCAGAATTATTGTCTAAAGGCGAAGAAAGATGCCCAACGGATTTACTTTACCAAATGGACCATCCCAGCCTTGCCGTAATGGTCCATTTGATTTACCTTTTATTGTTTATTTTATTTTATTATTTTTTTTTACTTGCTAGATACGGGACAGGGGAAAAGAAAAGGGAGAAAGAAAGAGGGGGGAAAAAACAAAACAAACAAAAAAAAAACAGCGGAGAAGAGGGACGGGGATAAAGGGCAAAAAACAAAAACCAACAAAATAAGCAGACAAAAAATACATATATCGATCACCTGGATCACCTGTTGAGAAAGAAAAAAGAAAACAAGCAGAAGAAAACGAGAGTAATACAGGGTGGGCCATTTATATGGATACACCGTAATAAAATGGGAATGGTTGGTGATATTAAAGTCCTGTTTGTGGCACATTAGTATATGTGAGGGGGCAAACTCCTCAAGATGGGTGGTGACCATGGTGGCCATTTAGAAGTCGGCCATCTTGGATACAACTTTTGTTTTTTCAATAGGAAGAGGGCCATGTGACACATCAAACTTATTGGTAATGTCACAAGAAAAACAATGGTGTGCTTGGTTTCAACGTAACTTTATTCTTTCATGAGTTATTTACAAGTTTCTGACCACTTATAAAATGTGTTCAATGTGCTGCCCATTGTGTTGGATTGTCAATGCAACCCTCTTCTCCCACTCTTCACACACTGATAGCAACACCGCAGGAGAAATGCCAGCACAGGCATCCAGTATCTGTAGTTTCAGGTGCTGCACATCTTGTATCTTCACACCATAGACAACTGCCTTCAGATGACCACAAAGATAAAAGTCTAAGGGGGTCAGATCGGGAGACCTTGGGGGCCATTCAACTGGCCCACGACGACCAATCCACTTTCCAGGAAACTGTTCATCTAGGAATGCTCGGACCTGGCACCCATAATGTGGTGGTGCACCATCTTGCTGGAAAAACTCAGGGAACGTGCCAGCTTCAGTGCATAAAGAGGGAAACACATCATCATGTAGCAATTTCAAATATCCAGTGGCCTTGAGGTTTCCATTGATGAAGAATGGACCCACTATCGTTGTACCCCATATACCACACCAAACCATCACTTTTGTTGTTCCAACAGTCTTGGAGGGATCCATCCAATGTGGGTTAGTGTCAGACCAATAGCGGTGGTTTTGTTTGTTAACTTCACCATTCACATAAAAGTTGGCCTCATCACTGAACAAAATCTTCTGCGTGAACTGAGGGTCCTGTTCCAATTTTTGTTTTGCCCATTCTGCAAATTCTGTGCGCCGATCTGGGTCATCCTCGTTGAGATGCTGCAGTAGCTGGAGTTTGTAAGGGTGCCATTTGTGAGTAGCTAATATCCACCGAAGGGATGTTCGACTAATGCCACTCTCCAGTGACATGCGGCGAGTGCTACGCTGTGGGCCCTTGCTGAATGAAGCTAGGACAGCCACTGATGTTTCTTCATTAGTGACAGTTTTCTTGCGTCCACATTTTGGCAAATCCAACACTGAACCAGTTTCACGAAACTTAGCAAGCAGTTTGCTAACTGTAGCATGGGGGATGGGTGGTCTCGTAGGGTGTCTTGCATTGAAATGTGCTGCAATGACCCGGTTACTGCGTTCACCAGATATCAACACAATTTCGATCCGCTCCTCATGTGTTAACCTCTTCGACATGTCAATGGCTGTGAACAAAGAGAAACTTGTAAATAACTAATGAAAGAATAAAGTTACGTTGAAACCAAGCACACCATTGTTTTTCTTGTGACATTACCAATAAGTCTGATGTGTCACATGGCCCTCTTCCTATTGAAAAAACAAAAGTTGTATCCAAGATGGCCGACTTCTAAATGGCCACCATGGTCACCACCCATCTTGAGGAGTTTGCCCTCTCACATATACTAATGTGCCACAAACAGGACTTTAATATCACCAACCATTCCCATTTTATTACGGTGTATCCATATAAATGGCCCACCCTGTAGAATAAACAACATCACAATGATATATGGGAATATAACACTACATATTTAATATTAAACATTATTGTGCAGCACGTAAGATCGACAGCGCACAGTGTGCTTTGAGGTAGGAGCCAAAAAGGGTGTAGTTTGTGTGTGTGATCACCTGTGTGTACACCTGTGAGCATGAGCGCGCTTGTATTTAAAAGGTTCCTTAATGTAATGATCTGCTAGAGGGTGTGGGGGGCCACAGTCCCATCCTCCAGGGCATGAAGCAGGTATGGAGGAGATCAATACTCCAGACATCCAGAGGCCCCCAGAACACAAGAGACCAAGGAAGACCAACAGAGGGGCAGCCGCGCCACTGTCCCAGAAAGAGCTGAGGAGAGTCCCAGATGAGGGGTCACTCAGCAGCCGCGGAGCAGAAGCCAGGGGGGGTTGCAGTGACGTGCCCGTGAGCTCCGCCGGCAGCCAGCTGTGCCTGAGTGACCGAGCCCCAGGCCGAGAGGCCGAGGGCACCCCACCCCCGAAGTGGCCCGAGCGAGCCCCAGGTTCCAGGCCCCGATAAGCAGCCACCAAGGAGTGAGCCGGTGTGTACCCGGACGCCCACCCCCGGACACAAAGAACCACCAACGCATCGATGTCTGAGGGCGTCTGCCACCGGCAGGGGAAGTGGTGGGGGGAGATAGGCCTCCAAACCTTGGAGGGCCTGAGATGTCCTCAGAGAGGTGGCGTCTGATACC
Source organism: Pelmatolapia mariae (assembly GCF_036321145.2). NCBI lineage: Eukaryota > Metazoa > Chordata > Actinopteri > Cichliformes > Cichlidae > Pelmatolapia > Pelmatolapia mariae. Next base: position 8,894,980 of record NC_086235.1, on the reverse strand, counting down.
CAACCTGACATATAGACACAGACATACAGGCACACTCAAATACAAACATCCATTCCCACCCTCATGCTCTCATAGGCAATTACTCCACACTCAACCAACGTGGAGACAGACATAAAGAGACGCTGTACACACAATCACACTCCCCAAGCGTACTCTAAGAACCGGGTCTAGGTACCCTTGCCCCTGGAGGGGGAAACTGCACCCAGACCCAGGTGGGTCTAAAGAGCCTCTAACGTTGCCGACCCCTGGTTTAGCAGATTCAGTGTATCCATTATGAAACTGCTGTCTTTATGCTTTTGTTGTTAGAAAGCCGGTTAATACTGAAATGAACTGGCTGCATGCATCTCTGAATGTAAATTGGTGCACTATTAATAGATCACTCTGGAACGGTATCGTCACCCTAATTTGCTCACTTAGTAAATCTCACTCATGGCCAAGAAATTGAAATATATCTTGTTTCCCTGCTGGATAGTGATCCACTGTAACTCTGCTCCTCCTTCCTGTTTAGGATTTCTGTGACTGAAGGAAAATTCCCTCCATCCATCACTTATCCCAGCTAACCAAAGTAAAATAAAGTTTTGATCATCTTCAAAAAGCATTACAATAATGGACATTACCAATGCAAACTGAATAATACAGAAGATTAAAGAATAGACTTTGATCAGTTAATAAAGCTCCTGATCTTGATTCATTGTGGCTGCTACACAGATACTTCTGGGTCACTTCTCTCAGTTAGGAACCTTCATCACCAAAACTGACTGTTGGACCACACCCCTGGTTTCATGAGAAATTGTTTCAGACATGATTTCTCTTCCTGTATTTCAGAGTAAAGACTGAAGTGACAAATGGAAACCTGTTTAAAAAACGTAATGTGAGAGAGACGTTGAGGTCCTTAGAAGTTACCCTGGGTTTTTCTGTCACCCTGCTAGATGTTACACACCTTGTTATTGGACTGATTTCTACTGCTGGACTACTCCTGGGGAGAGTAACAATACTCTTACTAATTAGCTCCCTTTCACACCTTTGGGGATATTTATTTTTGTGCTTGCAGCGCTGTGAGCCAGAACAGCGAGAGAAAAATCTGTAAACGCAACGAGCCGAATGCTTAAGTGAATCCCAGCAGCTGCACATGTGCTACGCTGATTTAGAGGATATCTTTGCCCTGGATTTACATTTATACTTTTTCATTTCTAAATGATTCTTCTTGCATCTAAACAAAGATGATTCAAATCGCTAAATTTTGATGGCTCTTCATGGTCTCCATTTCCCTGAATTTTAAGGTGTAGACTTCGTGGCCCAACATATCCCAGATTGCATAGCGCGGCAGTGGGTGTGGATAATTTTGCCGAAAAAAAAACGGTGGAAGAGTAGACATTTAAAAGTAAGTACTGATATGATGTCTCAACAGGAACTGGAAAAACTAGTCCATGCATTCATTTTTAGTAGGCTTGATTACTGTAACAGCATCTTTACAGGTCTACCTAAAAAATCAGTCAGACAACTACAGCTCATTCAGAACTCTGCTGCTCGAGTCCTCACTAAGACCAAAAAAGTGGACCACATCAGTCCAGCTCTGAGGTCTTTACTCTGGCTGCCTGTCCGTCAGAGGATAGACTTTAAAGTTCTGATGCTGGTCTATAAAGCTCTGAATGGTTTAGGACCAAAATACATCAGTGACCTCCTGAACCTTCCAGATCCCTCAGGTCACCTGGATCCGTTTTTTTAATCAGTTCCCAGAGTCAGAACCAGACACGGAGAAGCTGCATTCAGCTTTTATGCTCCATATATTTGTTTTTGTTTTTTAATGTCGAGCCAAACAGACTTTAACGTGTGTTTGAACGAGCTGACGGTTCACTCGTTAAGCTGAAAGAAAGATGCCTCCGTGCAAGGTTGAACATGTTGCATGTTCCGTTGGAACTGGATTTCAGTCTAAACTGATGTCCGTGTTGGTCCTGCAGAGAATCAGAGTTGGAAAAGTTGTTAATGTAGCAAAAAACAAAATGTAATGCATTTTGTTCATAATGTCCTTAAAGCCATGATCTTTTTTTATCGCTGTCACTGGAGTGGGTAAATGAGTCTGCAAAGTTAAAAAAAACAGATTTACATTTATTGTTTATTACTTTTATCGAACATCATCCCATCCCATTTATACACATTTAAGAAATAACGTGGAAAATATCCTTTTGTTTGCATTTGGAGACTCGGCATTTGAACCATCCCAAATATCTGCACCAGGGAACCAACTCCTCAAGCTGGTAAAAAGGTCAATGACACAGTTACAAAACTAACCTGTTTTTAAATAAAAGAAAACCATATAAGCATGAGCCCTGGAATCTCAGTTTTTGTTTTTTTTTTAAAAAAAAGAAGCACTACACATTACTTTTCTTATGTTTAGTATACAGGAGTTGCTGATCACACTCTGAGTTGCACTAATGTGTCTGTCAGACGTCCCAAATGGACAGACTGCACGCACACTCACGCCGGACACCTCCTGACCTTATTTCCACGAGCCCTCGACTCAGCTGCAAAGTGCTTACGGGGTCAGTTTCATCAGAATTATCTGCTGTCATTCAGACATAAGTTGGGGGATGATCTGACCCTCCTGTGCAGCCATAGACTCCCTCTTCAGATCCTGGAGCTCTTTCATCACTGTATCGATGCGGTCCGCAACTGGACCCCGGCTGGAGACAGATTCCTCCTTGAACACAACAGGAGGAGGTGGTGGAGGCCAGTCCTCTTCCTCTTCCACAGGGGGTGGCTGGAGATGAACAGCAGGGGCTCTGGGCGGTGGACTGAGCTGCAGACTCTCTGCACGGTCCAGCAGCTGCAGCAAACTAGCATGAAGGGCCTGGAAATCAGCCAGCCTGGCTCTCATGTGGTCATGGGACTGCTGGAACAGGAACCTTTCACGTTGTAAATCTTCTAACTCTGCTCTCAATGGTGTGACATGGCCGTGTGATCAGTCATCAGAGGGGTCAGACGGAGGATGGTGGGAAGAACGGGTGTCACCTCCTGTCTCACTTTCCTCCTGGTAACCTGCACCAAGCCCGGAAAAGTCAGTCTCATAAGCTTCATAGATGAGGGGACGACGTACATTACGCCGTGGACGCGCACCAAGGGCTGAGAAGTTCTGAATATCATCCATCCATCCATCATACGCATACACATGCGTGGGCATGTGTATGCGTGTGTGTGTGTGTGTGTGTGCCTTGCACAGGTGCCTTGCCCACATTTCTCCCTGCTCATAGTCTGTCTCATACAAAGCAGTGGGGTGACCTCTACTGGCCACTCTAAAAACTACAGGTGAACTAACAACTGAACAGAATAAAACCATAACTACGGGCCTTTTGTACACACAGCATATCCTTCGTAAATACTAATGTATAGAAACCCTTTCCAGCAATCGTTCATTTTTTTGTGTGCCTCTTTTTTTGTAGTTTGTTAACATGCTGTGTAGGTGTGTACTTGACTAGCTGATATCGACATAACGGGTAAACATCTGGTTTGACTATTGTTCACCTGTAGTTTGAATGCTGAAAATTTGCCTGTTTAAATCATAAGACCAGTCACTATACAGAGATGTGCTTCTGAATGTGGACGATGTGTTCCCACCTTCTCCTCTTTCCGTTTTTGAGTTTTGGACATGATTTTGGAGCATATCTTCGCAGTAGCGATTGACCGCAAAGTAAAGCTACCGGAAATGTACAACCCCACATCTGGTCTCAAACCAGGAAGTTAGCATTTTCTCGTGCACAGGGTCAATTCATACATAAGGCACACTCTCGATTTTTGAGAAAATTAAAGGATTTTAAGTGTGCCTTGTAGTGTCGAAAACACGTTATACAGAAGAAAAGAATATATCGCGATATATATCGTTACTGCATGTGCTTCAAATTATATCGTGATATTGATTTTAGGCCATATCGCCCAGGCCTACATGATTCCAAACGTTTTTTACAAATAAATAACTGCAAAGTTGGGTGTGCGTAATTATTCAGCCACCCGAGTCAATACTTTGTAGAACCACCTTTTGCTGCAATTACAGCTGCCAGTCTTTTAGGGTATGTCTCTACCAGGTTTGCTCACCAAGAGACTGAAATCCTTGCCCATTCTTCTTTGCAAAACACCTCCAGCTCAGTCAGATTAGATGGACAGCGTTTGTGAACAGCAGTTGTCAGATCTTGCCACAGATTCTCAATTGGATTTAGACACCAGACAGGTCAGGGATAAAGTTATTGAGAAATTTAAAGCAGGCTTAGGCTACAAAAAGATTTCCCAAGCCTTGAACATCCCACGGAGCACTGTTCAAGCGATCATTCAGAAATGGAAGGAGTATGGCACAACTGTAAACATACCTAGACAAGGCCATCCACCTAAACTCACAGGCTGAACAAGGAGAGCGCTGATCAGAAATGCAGCCAAGAGGCCCATGGTGACTCTGGACGAGCTGCAGAGATCTACAGCTCAGGTGGGGGAATCTGTCCATAGGACAACTATTAGTGGTGCACTGCACAAAGTTGGCCTTTATGGAAGAGTGGCAAGAAGAAAGCCATTGTTAAAAGAAAACCATAAGAAGTCCCGTTTGCAGTTTGCCACAAGCCATGTGGTGTTAAGGTTCATTTTGAGGAGAGAGAGTATGGAGGAGATCGGAATAACACACTGACCCTGTCAGGTACGAGTATTTTGGACATGCTTTCCATAATCAGAAAGAGCAAGTCCAGGAAAAACAACTGAAACCTCAAATCATTCTCACAGCTTCTCACAGCACACACATAACTGAAAAAAAAAACTAAAACACACCAGCATTTATTGCTCAAGAGAGGTTACTACTGAAAAATATATAGTGGTCTTAGGTACTGTACAATGCACTCAATATATGTCAAAACTCAGTGAATTACTATACATCCACAGTAATGAATTCAAACTCTATTTATACAATTGTAGTGAGCAAAACCAGAAGCTCTATCTTTGGCATTTCACAGCCAAGGCTTTCTCGAAATTTTAAGTTAAAGTTTCACGCGAGATACCGGGTTTCTCTGACCAACAAAGCGCAATGTACTGTCCCGCACAGTAAAAAGTGATTCAATCACTGGCTATTCTGGAATGCCCCACTTCCCACAGTAGCCACCTGACTATCCCTCATAGAGGACGGGGCTGAGCGTCCCCAGCCCCGGCAAGCGTTACCTCTGAGCGATGCGCTTCCTAGGACTATCCCAGAGTCCCGTCCTAAGAAATTTAATTAATTTGAAAACAGCACATAAAATCACACAAGCAATTATATTGATGTTCAAGCCCGGCTTTATATTCAATCGAGACTTAACTGTCACAAACTTTCACCAATTACCTATCATACTAAATTCACTCTGCAGTCCAACTGCTTTAAATACACTTTTTCTCTTTACCCAGTACTATCATTCAACGTTTCATTATCATTACTTCAGTTTCAGTTTTCATGAGATTTTCACCAAAATCAAAACAGACATCTACCAGTAATTTCAGTGAGTAGACTTTTAATTTGGTAATGTCCAATCTGGCACACTTTGGAAATAATTCAACAGGTGGTGCCTACCTTTTGATGGACCACTGACCAATGCCTGCCCGTCCGACTCCATCTACACCTCCAAACACACTCTCCCCCTCAACCACCGGACGAAGCCCCCAAATGTTAAGGTTCATTTTGAGGAGAGAGAGATGGAGGAGATCGGAATAACACACTGACCCTGTCAGGTGGAGTCAAACGAAGATTTTAATGAAACACGCAGCGTGGGAAGATGTACACAGCAACATCAGCTGTAGATCTCCGTTCAAAAATACACAAGACAATCGTCTTATAGCATCGGGGTTTAACGCCCCCTCTTGCGTTCACAAATACAATACATGGATACGTCAACTCAAAACCACAAATGTTCTATTTGACAACTTGTGACACAATTAAAGGACACTGGCTTCCATCTTCTCCCCGGTGGTTTCCCGCAAGCCACCTCAGCTCTCACATCCTGCACCTGATTCTTCATCAAATAGTCACGTACACACAGAAACACAGTCACAGGAAGCAAATGAACCTCTCTAACTGTATGTGTGTGTATGTGCTAACCCCTTTTTTCACCTCTTTGCTTATGCAACCAGTGTGTAATAATCTTGACTTATATGTAAAATGTATTGTTTCAATCAAGAACCTCTACTAAAAGCTTAATCAAAGATATAAATGTATAAAAGATAATACAAAATAACCTGCTCAAAATAACTTACACTCAGACTCTGCTTTCGGTTTCACTTCTGCAAAAGCATGCCCTGCAAACATGCAGTTTCCTGTCTCACTTTGGCACAGAGTATACTTCCTGTCACCATGCAGTCTGCATATAAACATTTAAGATTATGAAAGCATTCAAAAGCATTTCGGGTTATAGATTCAACTCCACAGTTTAAAGTGGTTCTTACTGGACCTGTACTAAAGACTAATTAATTGGGTGCATATATGTTTAAACCTATGAATACAATATCAATACTTCAATGAATGCGTCAATACAAATGCTTGTTATATGATTATGATGCAACAGTAATAACAAAATAATAAAAATAGAATTAATAAAAATGAAATAATAAATGGAAATAATAAAAATAACAGAAAAATAATACTTCTTTCCTTACAGGGGACACAGCAAACATGTGGAAGAAGGTGCTCTGGTCAGATAAGACCAAAATGGAACTTTTTGGCCAAAATGCAAAACGCTATGTGTGGCAGAAAACTAACACTGCACATCACTCTGAACACACCATCCCCACTGTCAAATATGGTGGTGGCAGCATCATGCTCTGGGGGTGCTTCTCTTCAGCAGGGACAGGGAAGCTGGTCAGAGTTGATGGGAAGATGGATAGAGCCAAATACAGGGAATTCTTGGAAGAAAACCTCTTGGAGTCTGCAAAAGACTTGAGACTGGGGCAGAGCTTCACCTTCCAGCAGGACAACGACCCTAAACATAAAGCCAGGGCAACAATGGAATGGTTTAAAACAAAACATATCCATGTGTTAGAATGGCCCAGTCAAAGTCCAGATCTAAATCCAATCGAGAATCTGTGGCAAGATCTGAAAACTGCTGTTCAAAAACGCTGTCCATCTAATCTGACTGAGCTGGAGCTTTTTTGCAAAGAAGAATGGGCAAGGATTTCAGTCTCTAGATGTGCAAAGCTGGTAGAGACATACCCTAAAAGACTGGCAGCTGTAATTGTGACAAAATGTGGAAAAGTTCAAGGGGGCCGAATACTTTTGCAAGCCACTGTATTTGACTGAGTTTCAATTATTTACAGACGAGCAAAACCAGGACAGAGAAAAAATGACAAAACTGACTCAGTAAAACGACAGAATATAAGATCCCATGTAAATCTGTATTATGTAGAAGTTCAGCCCAGCAACCAGTTCAGTTCAACACAAGTTTAAATGATTCTATCTGAACTCTGTGGAGCCTGATCTCAAGCTTTTTGAGTCTGACACTGAAACCAGAGGATCTTTCTGTCTCTTCAGATTCACTGTGATCCAGTGATGGGAGTGATTTCAGCCCTGAGTGATCACGCTGATGTTTGCACAGAGCAGATAATGAGGTGAATGTTTGGGCACATTGGTAACAGTGGAACAGTTTATTAGTAACGTGGGATCGTTTGTGTGTGGAGTATGAACTGAGATTCCTGAAGCTCTTGTCACACTGGTCACAGCTGTAGTTTCCTTCCATGTGTGTACGTTCATGCTTGTTTTGACTACTTGAACATGAGAAACTTTTGTCACAGTGTCTGCACTTGTACGGTTTCTCTCCTGTGTGGACTCGTTTGTGTGTTTTAAGCCCCCATGCAGTGGTGAAGGATGACCCACACTGATCACAAACGTGCTTTTTAATCCCACTGTGAATCAGTTCATGTTGTTTTAATTCACATGATGTGGTGAAGCTTCTCCCACATTCTTTGCAGTATTTCAGTTTGTCTCCAGTGTGTCTACGTTGATGTCTTTTTAGGGTAACTTGCCAACTGAAAGTTTTTCCACAGAGGTCACAACGAAAGTCTTTCCCACCACCACAGTGATGACAGGGTTGAGAACTGGATCCATCTGTGTCGCTCTGCTTCTAAACAAAGACACAAAGACAGTGTAAGTCAGTCCTTCAACACTTTCATCCTGAACGTCGCCTGAAATAAAGAGCATCTCTGCAGACGTCCAATTACATGTTACTGTTTCAGTTAACACACTCAGTTTACTGGGCTGCAATAACTACAATACTACCACCATAATACTACAGTAATACTAAAATCATAACTGACATGAAAATCTGAATATTCACTCAGAGCTGCTTTTCCATAAAGCAGAATTGCTAACATGCTAACACAGTTTAATGAGCAGAGTTGTTCCAAACGGTCAGGCTAAAATGACAAGATAACAATATAAATACATACCTCACAGTAACTGCACTTGTAGAGTCTCTTTCTGGTGTGGATCTGTTGGTGTTGTCTCAGGTGATGTGGAGATTTAAAAGTCTTCTTACACAGATCACATTTATAAGGTCTCTCCTCAGTGTGGGTAAACATGTGTTGTTGTAACTGTGCGTCTCTAGCAAAGTATTTGCCACACTGTTCACAGCAGTACACATCATGTCTGGTGTGAATGCGTAGGTGTGTATTTCGGGTTCCTCTCTGGCTGAAAGTTTTTCCACAAATGTCACAGCTGTACGCTTTAACTCCACTGTGGGTGAGTTGGTGTTGTTTTAGGTAACCCTTCAAGGAAAAAGACTTTCCACACAAGTCACAGCTGAACGGTCTCTCTCCAGTGTGGATGACCTGATGCCATTTTAGTTCAGCCTTCCCAGTAAACTCTTTCCCACACTCGTCACAGCTGTATGCCTTAATTCCAGAGTGGGTAACTAGATGTCTCTGTAAGTTGCTACTGTGAGTAAAAGCTCTGCCACACTGATCACAGCTGTACGCTTTAACTCCACTGTGGATAAGTTGGTGTTGTTTTAGGGAACCCTTCCTGGAAAAAGACTTTCCACACAAGTCACAGCTGAACGGTCTCTCTCCACTGTGGATGACCTGATGATGTTTTAGTTTGGACCTCACAGTAAACTCCTTCCCACACTCGTCACAGCTGTATGCCTGAATTCCAGAGTGGGTAACTAGATGCCTCTGTAAGCTGGTACTGTGAGTAAAAGCTCTGCCACACTGATCACAGCTGTACGCTTTAACTCTACTGTGGATGAGTTGGTGTCTTTTTAGGGAACCCTTCCTGGAAAAAGTCTTTCCACACAAGTCACAGCTGAACGGTCTCTCTCCAGTGTGGATGACCTGATGATGTTTTAGTTCATCCTTCACAGTAAACTCCTTCCCACACTCGTCACAGGTGTATGTTTTCTCTCTCTTTCTTCTGTGAGGTTTGTCGGCCTCCTGAGAGCGCTGACTTCTCGCTCCATGTTGGTCCTGCAGTGACAGAGATACAAACAGAGGCAGTGAGTGAAATGCAGTCGTGGAACAAACTCAACCTTCAAACTCCCTCCATTAACACTAGTTTTAAACCAGAAGGTGGAGTGTGGCACCAAACACCTAAAGGTCTCTTATCCCCACCTGCTGGTAGTTCTAACACATTACGTCCAACCTGGTGCTAAAAATAATTCATGACTGTTTAAACACTAAAATCATGCCCATCCCTCCTGATTGTACACACACACACACACACACAGTTATATTATTTTATAATTTATATCATATTGTTGTTTCCTATTACATATTTCTATAATTTTTTATAGATTTATATATAATCTTTTACTGATAATAAATCCTATGTTTGTTTATTTGTTTATTCAAAAGGAACCACATTAGCTTCCACAACAGATGTTGCTTGTCTTCCTTCAAATTGACTATGTGCACGTTAGCGTATGCTACTTCCGGTGCGGAAACTCCGGTGGGGAGCTTTGTTTCCGGTGTCCTATTCAAGCCTTGTTTACGGTCCAAAACAAGTTAAGCAAATGAATGAATCAAGCGGCGATTTACATTTCTATAGATGTCTTGGGCATTTACCCAATATATCTGTAAATGATGTTCATCGCCTCATCGATATTTTTCCCCCGCGCCTCAGAGCAAAAGAGAAAAGGGATTCTAATGTTATATTTCTCAGCTGTCCCTCGTTTATCGCGGGTGTTATGTTCTAAAAATAACCAGCGATGGGTGAAATCAAGTAGCCAGTTTTATTTTGTGACGCGTGGACATCGTGGACATACAGTACTGCACTTCAGAGTTGCACTGCTAGCGATCGATGCAGCGATTCTGTACTGTACAGGAGAGACGGCACAGAGGAGATCGTCTGCAGTGATCAGGACGCAGGACACAATGTGATGTAAAAAAAAAAAAAAGCATGCAAACTTGCACTAAAAATCTGCGAAACAGCGAGGTGAAAGGTGAACTGCGTTATAGCGAGGGACCACTGTAATTTTGAAGGTAAGTCACAACATACCCTTCGTAAATACTAATGTATAGAAACCCTTTCCAGCAATCGTTCATTTTTTTGTGTGGCTTTTTTTCATGGTTTCTTAACATGCTGTGTAGGTGTGTACTTGACTAGCTGATATCAACATAATGGGGAAACATCTGGTTTGACTATTGTTCACCTGTAGTTTGAATGCTGAACATTTGCCTGTTTAAATCATAAGACCAGTCACTATACAGAGATGTGCTTCTGAATGTGGACGATGTGTCTTCTGATTCTGTAATGCAGTTCTGCTTGTGTTGAGTGATGTAAACAACTGATCAATCTAAACTCTTTAAACGTCAAAGTTGATCATTAGATTTTTTATGACACAACAGTGGTGAGTGTTCCCACCTTCTCCTCTTTCCGTTTTCGAGTTTTGGACATGATTTTGGAGTATATCTTCGCAGTAGCGATTGACCGCAAAGTAAAGCTACCGGAAATGTACAACCCCACATCCGCTCTCAAACCAGGAAGTTAGCATTTTCTCGTGCACATAGTCAATACAATCACATAAAATATTATACAATAAAGTGGATTCAAAATATCCACATAATTTTACATCCACAGTGGGGTTTCACAATTAAACTATAAGCAATCAATAATGATAATAATAATAATAATAATAATAATAATGATAATAATAATAACATTGAGACACATTACACAAATTTCAAAAGCAAATCATCTCTTACAATATTTACAACAACTAAAAGCTCTGTAAATCGGCTTTTAAATGTTCATTGACTTTTTGAATAGTTGCTAATTCTCTAATTTTATAAGGCAATTTATTCCACTTAAAAGATGCCACAAATATAACAGTTTTACACAAAGTTACTTTTAACTCGAGCATTTACTAAATTGCAGTTTGTTGAAAACTGTGTAATATGATTATGTATTTCATCTGGATACTGCAGCTGAGCAGAATAAATGTGGTGTGTTTAACAGAATTGCTTTCTTTATAACTACAAGTATTAAATCCCAGTTCTTTGTATTCCCTACGGCAAAGAAAGAGACGGCTCAAAGTGGTCAGAGCTCAAAAGATGATCTCTATTTTTCATTCCCAGGAATGGAGACCTGAACACATGAACACATAAGCTCAGGTCTGAAGCACAAACAGGAAGCCTAGTTATTTATATACTTCCTCTAGACGTCACACACACTTCAAGTTTCGATCAAATACTCTGCTTAGTTTCACTTTCTGGCTGCCGCTCCTATTTTCTGCAAAAGCATGTAGTTTCCTGTCAGTACCTTTTGGAGCAGACTGTACTCAGAGTTGGGCCTCTCTTATACATAAACAATATAATCAGCAAATAAGTGCTAAGAATATGTATTTAAATCCCAACAGACCCCCTTTTCGTCTTTTTTAAAAGACGACATAAACCCTAATTTATCCCATTAAGTTTTACTTTCATGTGACAGTAATAGCTAAAATATAACAAACATCTAGCTCTTAGACAGCATCTCACGTTTGCGCTGGGCTGTGAACTGTCCTCCCTTAATTATTACCCCCCTTTTAAGTAGAAACCCAGTTTAAACCCACTTCTGACTTCCCTCACTGCTAACGGTAAAATCCGAACAGATATAATTAGCTTTTCCTAATAACAGTTCCGACATTGCTTTTTATCACTCTTTGGAAACAGCCTCTATAGAGTTAAAATTTACCCCTGGTTTTTCACCCCCTCTACGGCTAACATATATCTGGCCTTAACACTATTCTTGGGCAATTTACATAACACAAAAATCCTGCAAACTATAACTAAAGTCCTTCTCATTACTCTTCATTACCTTTATGCTTACATTTAACCTGTGTCTAATGAGCTTTTAGTCTCCTAAACCAAACATTCTCTGGATCTGAGGTTCTCTGTGCTTCTTTTCGGTCTCTCTTTCTCTGGTTGCTTCCTGGATTCTCGCCAACCCCTCCGTGGTTTTGCTCTGGTTCTGGAATCGCCTGTAAAACACCAACAAAACACCTTTCCCTGCTACGCCTCCATAACCTATTATGTTCATCAATTGTTCGCTTAATCCAATTGCACAACACAGTGTGATGGGGGAAATCAGCTGTGTTTTGCTGCCCATTTTATTTCGAATCTGGCGCAAACTGGCGAGACAGTTCCTGAATCAGTCACATGGTACGGACTGCCCGTGAGGCCTCGAATGTCACTGCATACGTAATCAAATCAAGCCTCGATACGCGCTTCACAAAAACTCCCCCGAGATTACCCGACACAGGTATCGAGGCTTCGACACACAGGACACATCACTACCGTTGAGGCTGCGTACTTTAAAGCTGCAGAACCTGAATTGGGATACAGCCATGATGATCTCCAGTCTTGTGCTCATCAACATTCTCACCTGAGTTAAGAAGACGATTACTGAAATGGTCTCAGCAGGTCCTTTAATGACAGCAATGAAATGCAGTGGTAAGGGTTTTTTAGGGATTAAGTTCATTTTCATGGCAAAGAAGGACGATGCAATTCATCTGATCACTCTTCATAACATTCTGGAGTGTATGCAAATTGCTATTATAAAAACTTAAGCAGCAACTTTTCCAATTTCCAATATTTATGCAATTCTCAAAACGTTTGGCCAGGACTATATAACCGCTTTTTAAGTTTGTGGATATTATACATGGCTATGCTCAGGATATGTCGGCCAATTTCCACTGGAAATGCCTTTTGGTTAAACTGTCAGCAAGGAATTTGCATTTGCACTGTTAAATTTTTATATAACTTTAATGCACATAAAAAACAGCTGCTTGTTTAAGTGAAAATACATTGATGGGTTTTTTAATAAAGTTGTGGAGTTGTAAAGTATTTTGTCTAGTGTCAATTATATCGTCAGTTATATTGTTATCACAAATTTTCAAATGTATATCATGATAAATATTTTTGGTCATATCGCCCTGCTCTGTCTGTCACCTTCTGTGTTGAGCTCATTGTTTTCTCTGTAGTGGCTGAGCTGAATCCAAGTAGCTGAAAATGTTCCTCTGCTGCTCCGTCAGACTCTTCTCCTCCTGCTGATCAGCTGGGACACAAAACAGATCTTTGTTAGGCTCCACACTGCACTGAAGAGTCAAAGTGTCTCATATGTTCATCTGACAAGTAAAAGAACACATTATTGCTTCCCGAGGTGGGGAACTTATTGAAAACAAACACAAAAGGTTTGAGCACTGATACCTGGCATTGCTGGCATTGAAAGGTGCAATGCCAGCAATGAGGATTGTCAAGACTAAAACCAATCATTAAGCAAAGACAACAGGGATCATTTGTTTCTGTTTATTTAGCATTCACAACATTTGTAGTTGCCTTCTGTACAGGGGAAGTCCACGCACACTGTGCGGTACCGCCATCCGCAGAAGGTGCATTCAATCTCTGTAAGAAAAACTAGATTGTCTGAGACTGAAATGATATTAACAAAAGGAGTGGTGATTTGTAAAACTTCAAGTGTATGATAAGGTGAAAACAAATACACAATTGTATGTCATGTAGTTGAAGGTTTTTTTTCTTCTTTTGGAAGAGCGGAAAACACTGAAAGTTACAAATGTATTGTGCTTGAAACAAATTCAAAATAGGTGATAAAGCCAGCTGCACATGTGTGTCACAAGTAAATCTGGCTGTATAATAAACAGAAACAAGTGATCCCTGCTGTCTTTGCTTAATGATTGGTTTGAGTCTTGACAATCCACATTGCATCTTTCAATATGTTTGTGGGTGGATTTGAATGCACCAGTGTAAGTGCAGCCACTCAGACTCAATGTGGTCATAGAAACAGGTGCAGATGTGTCACGAGTTAATCTAGTAGTAGGCTATGGCACTTGGCCACAGGTGGCAGTAGTGGACTGACCTCCATTTGAGACTGCTCCAGCTGCTCTGAGACAGTCAGTAGATCTGCTACGAATTGCAGATCATATGCAAGTTTTGGAAATTACATTATAAATATTCCTAACTTAGCCATGGCAGCCATGTTGATGTATTACCTATATTGGCTGAAAATGTTCATTTCCAGAGAAAAGACGCAGGCAGACTATGCTTACAGGATGTGATGTTACATGTTATTATGTAGTGTTGTTGAAATCATCATGAATAACGGGAGTGGTGATTTCTATAACTTTGTGTATATAATTTGGCATTTTTTACTGATGTAGGCCAAAAATAAATACATAATAAAATTGAATTCATTTTAAAGGTTTATTTGCAAGACAAAAAAACAGACAAAATAGAAAGTTCCACATGCACACGCACACACACACACACACACACACAACATATTAAGGATTGTACATTAACATAAAACTGTTGTTTCACCAGAGAAACACACACATGAAGAGAGGGAGAGAAAGAGAGAGAGAGAGAGAGAGAGAGAGAGAGAGGGCAAGCAGCCATCATAATAATAAATCGTGAGAACATGACAAATCAACAATGACTAATTAATATTAAAATCTGTAACATAATGTATTGTTTGGAGTTTAGTCTGATTGTTTCAGGATGACCTGCCATTATCCAATGACACATCTGCTTACTTGTATCTTTTGCTCATTTCTCCTCCTCTTCTTTTCTCTTTTTCTAAACTGAGCACCTGATGGCTTTGAACTTTTCTTGTCCACCTTCCATTGGTTTTAATTTTGCACTCCAGTATGAACACAAATCTCCCAACCCGAGTATCACCACAATTAACCTAATAGACCTACACCTTAGTTCACAGATTCACTTTGTCTAAGGATTATTTCTGGGATTTCACACAACCCAGTATTCAGATCGTGAATACATAATGGGCTTGGATTTACAACATTATGAATGAAATGTGCTGTATTTGGAAGCAGCAGGTCTCCCTCCCCTTTCCAGGGGTTGTGTGTGAGACTTTATAATTTACAGTTTGATGATTTAAACTTTCATTTGTTATTGATCCCTTTACCCCTGATCCTAAAGTGTATATTTATTTTCTTACTCTTCTTATATATATTGTTTGTTTACTTGCACTGCTGTAACTGGAGCCTCATCGTCTCGTCTCTCTATATACTGGACTGTATGTAGCGGAGATGACAATAAAGTTTACTTTGACTTCAGCAGCGAGCAGGCGCACCGAGGGCTCTCGCCCTTACGTTTCGCTTAAAGAATTTCGAAAAAACATCGGTGCAAATTATAAGTCTGTATCATAATATCTGGTGTTTTGTGTTTGTTGTTTTGTTTTTATTTTGTTTTATTTTGCGAGTTGATTATTAGATCCCGATCGTTTACTCTTATTGTCCTGTGAACAGCATCAGCATGAGAATATCACCAGGTAAACCCGCGACATTTTTAAACATTTTGTTGTTCAAGAGGAACAAGACTGACAGAGTGTGTTTTAGGTAACCTCACAAATGTCACAGATGACACATTTAGTGTGCACATCTGTACAACAGTCCACATGTATATACACTCTCTCTCTCTCTCTCTCTCACACACACACACACACACACACACACACACACACACACACAGAGCCCTTTTGAATGTTTGCAAGTATGTGTATGTGGTGTTAAATAGGCCTATACTACTGCGCTTTTATGTCGCTCGTAAGGGTGAAACTCATTGTGAAACGTTTGAGAACCACTGCTACAGAACAATGGAGATTTCCGTTATATGGTAACGTCTGCAACTCACGTGACGCCCAGAATTGTACAATACTGATGCTTGAGAGCGCGCGTGTGATGCAAGCAATGTTCCCTCTAATTTTTCATGTGTCTGAGCGAACACACAAACTCCCTGAGCGATCCCTTGGACCACTGTGAGCGACATCAGATGTGTGCACTGTGGTCACGCCAGCATCGAATCCATCCAAGTTACATGGTTTATTAAAATCAAATCAAATTACAGCAGTTACATTTATGTTAGAGTACTTTAATTAAATACTTTAGCCCACTTACAATGAAAATGTAAACAAAATCTAGTCATTGACCTGTGTAGTATGTTAAGACTATTGGAAGTAAAAATAACCTGAACTCCAATTTCGAAAACACAACTTTCTTTCTTTCTTTTTTTTTTTAATAAAGCTCTGACTTGTATTATGAGTCTGAGTCTGTGGTCAGGGAGACAGTCCTGTAACTCTCTGTCTGCAAAACATAGTATATAATGACCAATGCTGGGCAATTAATTATATAGTTACTTCTTCAAAAAAAGTAACTCATTTTAGCCAACAACAAATTTTTTTGCAGCTATTTTTTTAAATGCAGCCAATGTGTTTTTTTTTTTAAATAAACATTTCAAACTATTTACAGAACAATCAGCTGTTCTGCATCAAACTTGATGCCACACAAATTATTTGTGCCACTCCAAAAAATAATTTCTGTCCACTATGAGATAAAGGAGAACAACAGCCTGATACCTGCAGGCCTGACAACAGGAGATGTATCACTCCTGTAACACCTGTAACATTCAGCAGTCGCCTCATTGTTCTGACACACACAACAAAACTATTGACTACACTACACACTAACTACACAAGATTTGCGCTAAACGTCGCAAATCTCTCACATTTCAAAACACCGCCGTCACTCCTAAAACTTCCCCCCGTATCTTAACAACTAGATGCCATGTTGCCATATCATTTTTTGATTGGTCGACATGGTACTTTTTTGGACAAATAGGAAAGGAAGAGGGGGGTGGGGTTTGTTTTTGCTCACAGGTGGAGAGTGCTTTCAAGCCTTTTTTCTTATAAAATGCTGTTTTTACCGTTTCTTGCAGCAGTAAATATAATCAACGACAGTATTCAGGAAGAAAACCAAACATTGCATTTTTTTTAATCACAACTCTGGTTTTACGTGGCCTATCAACACAATTTAAAAACTGGTATAAAGTCCACACTTTTCCCGTCAATTGTTCCGTCTGTCCTGCTCACATCTCCAATGGTTGTACACGTTGTCACTAACGTGGCTTCACTCCACATCAGCCACGCCGCTTTGCTAGCTAAAACTCCGGTGTGGGCACATAAGGACGCTGTCATAACCTGTCAACAACGTTGATTAGCTGCGTATATACGAATATGAACCGCATTATTGGCTGGAGTATGGGATAAGGTGGCATCGTTCTAATCCCATACGGAGCAGCCAGTCACTAACACTGCAAAAGAGAATTGTTAAAGTATTAATTTTAATTTCAATTCAGGTTAGATTTTTTGTGCGCAACGCAGATTTTCTGTGCGCAGGGACCGTGCCAGCAGTGCGCAATTGCGCACGTGCGCAGCTTAGAGGGAACATTGAATGCGAGTATGTGTAGAGTGTTGAGCACGTGATCAGTGGTGAGAAAAACAACTCACAAAACTTGACCTTTCTATACTCGTGGCTCACTTGCACTTCTAATCTATTCGTTTGCACACTCACACACACACAGCTGCTGTTTCCTGTTTTGCTACACTCTGGAGAGCCTCGCCTTTAACGGTCTTCTCTCACAGAGAGCAACAGAAAACTTCATTCAGAAAACTTCGAAAAACTCGAGATTGACTGAACTCAGTTCAAAGTTACCTTGGCACTTACCTTTAGATGTGAGAGGTAGTGATGGTCCGCTTGAAGCTGATGCTCTGGTGCGTGTGTCAAAAAGATCAACACACTGCTTCAGAAGCACTGTGTCGAGGCTTGATTCGTTTGGCCAGAGTCACGTGATTAGTGACGTCTGAAGCTTCACTTAGAACGTACTTTTTTAAAAAATTAACTTTATTGAAACACAATGAGTATACAACATACAAACAGATGAAGTTTTAACAGAACATGAACACACAAAATCAGGGATAAAAAAATTTTCTTATGAGTACGCGCAAAAATAAACATATATATATTGTTCTGAGAGGCTTTTTGTTGGCTGAATCTGAAATTGATTGTATGTACAATTCCATACCCTTATAAAAAAAAGGCAGAAATATGGTGTTTTATTAATAAACTTACATTCTACTGTATATTACTGTACACTATTCTTATTGTATATCTTATTTCTACTTCATCTGTTCCTCTGTCTCTCCTGCTGCTTTGAGCATGTACATGACAAAAGAATTTCCCTCGGGATAAATAAAGTTGTTCTTATCTTATCTTATGGATAAAAAGTTAGCTAAAATTATTTAAAAATTTATTATAAAAAACATTTATCATTCTTCCTGGAGAACTTAAAGAAACAGAATAAAACATTTTCCATCATAAAGAAAACTCCCTTAAAATATGGACATTAACAAAACTGCTAAATTCCTTCCAGAATCTCTGTGTAGAGGAACAGTACCAAAAAAGATGTGCCACAGTTTCTGGATGATCCCCACAGAAAGTTCAATTAGTATTTATGTCTCTTTTAAACGTTACCATATAGTGACTGCCACTGAGCCAAATTTAGCAATGCCAACATACTGTCAAAACAATATTTGTCTGTTATGTATAATACATCTATATATACTGTCAAAGATACTTGTCTTTGAGTGAAGATTTAAGGTGATGGGAAATATAAATAAGTGCAACTTGAATCTTTACTGAAGCTCAGTATTTGACACGGAGTTCAAACTCAATGCTGTAATAACTAATAATGATTAATATAATAACTATAATATTGGCCATATTATATTTACATTACCAAAGTGAGATGACTTTAGTCTCATGAATAACATTAGCTAATTGTTATTTACTAGCTAATCTTAAAACTGTTCAGTACAGAAATGAAGCTCAAAAATCATGTTTTACAGTCCTGTGGTCTCAGCCTCAGATACTTATTAAATCACACAGAGCTCATGTAGAAACAAATGAACAAAATATATTCTCCTTCATTTCTGTCAAACAAAGCTGTATGAAACGTTTCCAGATGTTAGTATCATGGTTGCTAGGCAACCTGGGCAGGCTAGACATCCCATTTCACAAGCCTACAAGCCTCGCACTTCCGGCCTTAACGGTCTTTGAGTACGCGGCCCTTGAGGACCATTAAGGCTGCGTACTTTAAGGCTGCAGACCCTGAATTGGGATACAGCCCTGGGGTCCGTTCTTCGTACCTCGCTAAGTAAGTTAGCTGGATTTGATTGTTGACGATTTCGCGTGATCTTGGATCGTTCGGTTCTCCGAAGCTCATCTGGGACTTGCTGTCATAGCAACAGATCTGTAAGCGTAAACCTGCTTGGGAGCAGGCTATCTTTATGTAAACAGGATTAGATCGCGGCTCCTCAGGTATGTCCACTTCATTTATATGAAAGCAACAGCGATATTTCTCCACTGTTTTTCCATAAATAAATATTATCAATGTAACTAAAGATAAAGCAGCTGATGATTCTTTTATTGAATACAGATACATACAGGTCATTTCCTAAAAAAAGGGAAATGTACTATTAATCATTCTATTTCATGTATTTGATTATTTCAGATGTAATTCATATGTTAGAGTAGTAATAGTAAATTACTTCGTGTAATCAAGATGAGAGACCACGGCTATAAAAGCGAAGGTGGATTTGGGAAGTCTGTCGCAGCCATGTCCTGTCCGTTTGTACGCGAGCAACCCATTGCGGAAGGTGCAAGATTGATAAGGAGGGTTTTCAGAATTCAGCGTATATTGCGGGATAGACAGGATCCTTTAGCTCATATATAAATAGATATAGATTCTCCCGTGAGGGTATTATTTTCTTTTTCTTTCTTTCTCTCTCTCTCTCTCTCTCTTTCTCTCTCTCTCTCTCTATATATATAGATATATATATATCTCCCAACTTACTGTGCATGCTTTGCTTCAGTCACCCCTTGCATGGGAACAGGTAAAAGTGATGGAGTGTTATGTAAACATACACACAAAAAACCCACAATGTCACGATATAAACAAAAATACTATTTTGGCAATAAGGGCAGACAACAGATGCAAGAAGTATTCTCACGTGATGTATACGCTGTGAATGTCTGTTTCTGAATGTCAATGGAAAAATAAAAAATTATTAAAAAAAAACAAACAAAAAAAAACAAAAACCCACAATGTCAATAAATGTCACAGTACAAAAAGGGGTGTGACGAGGGGGTGCAGGACCACCACCTGTCTTTATTTGCTCTGCCCTTTTCTTGGTTGCTGTTATGAACAAACAAACAGTTTATTTCAGGGTCTCTTTTCAAGAGACTAAAAGCAATATAAGTGATAAATATTACCATTCTGTAGAATATTCTTATATTTCACTTTTACTTGTTCCCATGTTCTAGTGGGTCCTGTTGTGGCTCTAAGAGGATATAATGTAATATAATATAATAAATTACTTATGAGTTTGTCAGCAACTTTCTGCCAGCCCTCTCTCCTTGCTTTTGCAGCCTTTGCAGTGTTCCCCTGCGTTTTAATTAAACTCTGAAACTCCTGAAATCCCTCAATCAAGAGTTCTTGCTCTGCTGCCGAAAAATACTATCGATGCGTAGCCCCTTTTCAGCCACCCAGTGATCTCACATTACTTCATCCAGCTATACTAATCGTCAACAACAGGTGTGTTCGGAGAACCGGATTAGCGAGATCAAAGTTGGTGCGATGATTTGATCTTGAATGTAGTAAGCGAGGTACGAAGAACGGACCCCAGGTCTGATTGGGGAGGGGACCAGAGAAAACTACGGAGTCCGACATTGTTTTGGCAAAATTACACACTGATTCAATATTGATTTTAGTGACCTCCGATTGGCATAACCGGGTGTTGATTGATTGATTGATTGATTGATTGATAATACTTTATTCATCCCAAGGGAAATTGGGTAAACCTCTCAGGCTCAAATTAAGATTTTGTTGCTAATGCACAACCATGTCCTGCAGTGGTACTTCTGAGTAAAAAAAAAAAATGTATTGGGGGTAATCAGGTTGTTAGTTTTTAAGTGTTCCAAATCGGCAACGCCTGCCTCGAGCGGGTTAAGGCTGCCAACCTTGCCAGCGCCATCTTACCCTCCCAACCATACATACATTACACAAACATCACATGATTCCAGTCAGTATCAGCAGATTCTTGAGAAAAATGTTCAAGAATCAGTGACAAAGTTGAAGTTGTGCCAGGGCTGATATTTCAACAATCCTAAAAAGTGCTCAAAATCTAGTAAGGCATTCATGCAGAGAAACAAGTACAATGTTCTGGTATGGCCATCTCAGTCCCCAGACCTGAATATTATTGAAATTCTATGGTGTGACTTAAAGTGACTCATGCTCAAAAAACACGAAAACTGGCTAAACTGGAGATGTTGTGGAGATGGTCCAAAATACCTTCAACCAGAATCCAGACTGTCATTGGAAGCGATAGGAAGCAATTAGAGGCTGTTATTTCTGCAAAAGGAGGATCTACTAAATATTGATGTAAATTTTCTGTTGGGGTGCCCAAATTTATGCAGCTGGCTAATTGAAGATTACAAAATGGTAATCTTAATGGTAATCTTAAACCTCTAGATTAAGGTCTGTTGTGAACTACTAAGTGAAGAAGCAGTTATTGTGAAGACCACTCATTAAACGCTATTAAAGACAAAGTCACAGGGAGAAGTTCTTTTGAATGTGGCCACAAATTAATTTAAATTACAGGTGCTGCGCTGCAGTGGTTTGAATCATAGCTATCTAATAGACTCCAATTTGTGCATGTAAATGGAGAGTCCTCTTCACACAATCCTGGTGTTCCACAGGGTTTAGTGCTAGGACCAATTCTGCTCACAGTATACATGCTTCCCTTAGGCAGTATCATTAGAAGACATAGCATACATTTTCTATGCTATGCGGATGACACGCAACTCTATCTGTCCATGAAGCCAGTTAACGGACACCAATTAGTTAAACTACAGGAATGTCTTAAAAACATAAAGACCTGGATGGCCACTAACTTTCTTCTTCTTAATTCAGATAAAACTGAGGTTATTTTACTTGGACCTAAAAAGTCTTGAAATATTGTCTGATTCTTACTCTGGATGGCATTACCTCAGCATCCAGTAACATTGTGAGGAACCTTGGAGTCATTTTTGACCAAGACAATCACATATTAAACAAATATGTAGGACTTCTTTCTTCCATTTGCGCAACATCTCTAAAATGAGAAAAATCCTGTCTCAGAGTAATGCTGAAAAACTAGCTCATGCATTTATTACTTCCAGACTTGACTACTGACAGGGACTAGAAAGAGAGAGCATATTTATCCTGTATTGGCTTCCCTTCATTGGCTTTCTGTTAAATCCAGAATTGAAGTCAAAATCCTGCTCCTCACACACAAGGTCTTAAATAATAAGGCCCCATCGTATCTTAATGACCTTGTAGTACCATATCACCCTATTAGAGCACTTCGCTCTCGCTCTGCAGGCCTACTTGTTGTTCTTAGAGTATTTCAAAGTAGAATGGGAGGCAGAGCCTTCAGTTTTCAGGCCCCTCTTCTGTGGAACCAGCTTCCAGTTTGGATTCGGGAGACAGACACTATCTCTACTTTCAAGATTAGGCTTAAAACTTTTCTCTTTGGTAAAGCATATAGTTAGGGTTGAATCAGGTGGCCCTGAATCCTCAGCCAAGGGATTCCCATGATGCATTGAGTTTTTCCTTTCCAGTCACCTTTCTCACTCACTTTGTGTTAATAGACCTCTCTGCATCGAATCATATCTGTTATTAATCTCTGTCTCTCTTCCACAGCATGTCTTTATCCGTTTTCCTTCTCCCACCCCAACCGGTCTCAGCAGATGGCCCCTCCCCTCCCTGATTCTGGTTCTGCCAGAGGTTTCTTCCTGTTAAAAGGGAGGTTTTCCTTCCAACTGTCACCAAAGTGTTTGCTCATAGGGGGTCATATAATTGTTGGGTTTTTCTCTGTATCTATTATTATAGGATCTACTGAGGCTGTCTGTCTCCCAAATCCGACTGTTGTGATTTGGCGCTATATAAATAAAATTGAATTGAAGAGATGTCATCGTGGATATCCCTAATCACGGCACTAGGTTAACTGAAGTAGAACAACGTGTGAGCAAACTTGAGACAGTAACTGTGGACCTGAGAGATATGCCAATTCGGTGTCTGGACCAGCAGAACACTCTCCAGACCAAAGTCAGGGACCTGGAATGTAGATTGCGTCGCAACAATCTCTGTATATATGGAATTAAAGAAGGTGCTGAGGGCAATGATATGATGGCATTCAGTACAGCTTAAAGAAAGAACTTGCCCTTCTGGAAAATGAGGATTTGCAAATTCTGCATGCTCACGGATCACTGGGACCAAAGCTGCAAGACACAGTGATTGCAAAGTCTACTCAGGTTAATGTTCAGAGGTATGACATAAAAGACAAAATTACGAAAGCGGCTTGGGCTAAGAACATTTCTTATGAGGGCAAAACTAGACTATACAGCCCTGTTGAGCACTAAGATCATCTTCCCAGTCACTTTTGGTACAGCCGAGTCCCGGCTGAAGACTAGAGGTGACCGCACGTTTGCCTTGGCTGCACCTGATCTGTGGAATAACCTCCCCACTGCCACCTTTGAGTCTGATTCCATTCAATCTTTCAAATCGCGGTTAAAAACCTATTTATTTAACCTCACCTTTCCTACCAGTTAATGCTTGTTTGTTAGTATTATTTCAATGCTTGTTGCTACCTTCATTCTATTCTTAACCTCTTTTAATTATTTTACATTTTTCTTGACTCTTTTATATTTTACACACAATGTTCTAATATGCTTTTATATGTATTTCTGTGTTTTTTAATGCCATTAACCTGCTAGCATGTTTGGTACTTTGCCATGACCTTCGACTTTCTCTTTTACTTACATCTGACCCTCTCACATGTTCAGCACTTTGGTATACCACTGGTTTTTAAATGTGCTATATAAATAAAGTTTATTGTTGTTGTTGTTGTTGTTGTTGTTAGTAGGACAGAGAGTATAATGCAGCACAAAATGAAGGAAAGGTGGCAAAAGCGATGAGAGGAAGAGAGGAAAGGGCGATGGTTTTACGGTGTGGTCTCTCTTTGTTTGTGACTTCTTGATGTTGGTAGATAGTAATATCTGAAAAATACATATAATATACACATTATAATGTACAACACGTTAAGGAGTATGCTTCTGCTACTAATACAATTAATCACTGGACAGCTGAACAGGTATGTTTATTAATAATATTATATTAGGCCAATATTCTTATACATATTTTTGACCTGGGGGCAGAATTGATTGTGAACCGCAAAGGGAAAATGCTTATGAACTTGCAAATTAAAAACACGATGCATTTAAGGTAACCCTTTTTCATTTTTATTTAAGAAGAGAATTTGTTCCACTGTGTGATGGCTGAGTCTGCTTGTTTTCATGGAGTAATTTCTCCTGCCTTAAAAAAAGAAAACCCTCACAGAAGAGGCTGGAGTGCACAGAAACTGGTAAAAATAATAAATAAATAAATAAATAAATAAAATAATAAAATAATAAAATAATAATAATAATAATACATTTTATTTGAAAACGCCTTTCAAAACACTCAAGGTCACTGTACACAGTAGAGTAAAAAGCAACATAAAAGCAATGAGTTTACACAATCATAAAAGCATAAGACATAAACAAATTTAAAATAGTCGAATGGAGAGATTATGTGGGATAAGCTATTGCAGGTATCTGGTCGTCTGGGGTTCCACAGACTATCAGCTAAAAAGAATAAACACATTAAATTGCTGCACATTTTAAGATTGCTTTAAAAATGAAATATATTTTTTATTACATTAAATGTAAAGAGTCAAATGGAAGTCTTTCTAAAGTTATTTCATGATACTTATATTATGAAAAGCAGATTTTTGACAATTTAAGTTTTTTATGTTTTTAGATAAAATAAACATGCAAAAAACAAACAACAAGAACGCAAAGCTGGCAAACCCAACCAAAACTGACCTAAATCAACCAAAAATACTCCCACACGACAGAACCTCTCCTCTGCCTCTCTGGCTCCATATCTCTCAATAGAACGATCTGTGGTTTGCTATCTCTCACCATCAGAACACTCCACAAATCCTGCGAATGATTCCCTTCTTTATAAACAGTGTTGATAAGATAAGATAAGATAACCTTTATTAGTCCCACACGTGGGAAATTGCTGTCACAGTCTCATGCATGGGGTGGGAGATGTTGTCCAACAGGGATGACAGCTTAGCCACCATTCTCCTGTCACTCACCACCTCCACTGGGTCCAGAGGGCATCCTAGAACAGAGCTGACCCTGCGGATCAGCCTGTTCAGTCTCTTCCTGTCCCCAGCAGAGATGCTGCCACCCCAGCAGACCACACCATAAAAGATGGCTGAGGCCACCACAGAGTCATAGAAGGTCTTCAGGAGTGGGCCCTCCACTCCAAACGACCTGAGTCTCCGCAGCAGGTACAGTCTGCTCTGCCCTTTCCTGTAGAGGGCGTCTGAGTTATGAGTAGGGATGGGTACCGGTTTCCGGTGCCATGATGGCACCGGTTCTGACATAAACGGTAGTAACCAGACCGAAAAGCAGCGCACATTTCGGTGCTTTTTTTTTTCTTGAGCTGTCATACACTTTGGATTCTAGCCAATCATTTTACCTTTAAGAGGATAGTAGGCGGGCCCAGGTACATACGTTCTTTTAGAGCAGAGCTACAGATTAAAAATGCCCAAGGCGAAGCGGTCAAAAGTCTGGCTGTACTTCACAGCAAAAGATGCAAACTCAGCAGCCTGCAACAAGTGCTTTAAGCCCCACGCCCCCGGTACCGCGAGCAAAAAGAAGGAGATCACGTTTAATCGGTTATAAGACGGGGTGAGAAATATAAGTCCAGACATGTGTGGTATCCACAGAAACCTCTGAATCTCAGCTAAACTGTCATATAAACTAGGGCTGCTTGATTATGGCAAAAATGATAATCACGATTATTTTCACTGAAATTGAGATCTCGATTATTTGACGATATTTATTTAACAATAACAATGTATTGAATAATGGCTTTAAAGATGTCAAAAAATAATATAAAATAGTGTGCAAATACTGATAAGTGCAAATGTTTGCAATATAAAAAATAAATGAAAAATGTAAGCATCTATGTTTAGTGAACTTCAAAATACTGCATAATACTGGTTGTTCACTGTGTTAATTGAGCAGTGGTCTTTGGCGAGGAAAACTTTACCGCGTTTGTTATCTCCTTGTGTCTCTGGGAGCTGGTGGGATATTTAGTCGCGTGGTACAGGGTAGCGTGAATGGAGGTCTGTGAGGATGAAGCAGGTGTTGTCAAGAGTTTTTTCTCTATGTTCCTTCATTGTTTGATCGTATGTCACTTTGTGAGCGGTCTTCAAATGATTGAATAAATTTGTAGTGTTGCTCTGTGGTGCAGCTACGACACCGTAGCAAACTTTCCACACTATGTCTACTTGATCCACGTCTGACTCCGCGAACCCAAAATGTTTCCACACCACTTAAGTCATCCCAGATAGCAAGACGACATTGAATCTATGTTGATTTTTCATCCGAACCGTCGTATGTGGTCGGGGTTGAAATGCCAATGTTGTAACAACATTGAAATACTGTGGTAAACCGACGGTCTTACTATAGAGACGTTGTAACGATGTTGATTCACCGTTGTTTTTTTGTCGTTGATATTTGATCTATTTATAGTCGACCAGGTGACAACAACAACGTCGAGAAAACGTCTATTTATAGTTGACGATCATTCGGCTCCAGTCACCATCAAACACCATCGATTTGTAGTTGAGCATTAAATTGCATTGCAACTGATCGGGTATAAAGTACCAGAGAAAGTAGATTTATTGTTCATTTGTTATCAATGACTTGGTCTAGTTCACCATCTTTAAAAAATCGTGTCTACGTGCAATTTATGTATAGTTGACCGGGAAATTAAAGCAGCGATCACTTGGACTATTCCACAGCACCCCTCTCACATTGGTACATCCCTCCAGGTATTCATTGTCTTGTACAGTAGAGCGGGACATTTGATTTACTCTCAGCGGAATTGACCGGAGAAGGCATCAGTTCATGCACTGCACTGGCCTGCACCACGATTAGTATAAGGTAAGAATGAATGATTTTTTTTCCTACTCGTTATTTCCATGTTTGCATTTGAATAACAGTAAAAAACTCGTTAATGTTGTACATTAACAAGTTTTTTACAGTTATTTAAGTTGCTCCCACAAAATGTGGGAGCCCGAAATTGTGTCTATACTTCTTACAATCCGGCAACAAATAAATTGCACTGCGAACAAAGTATATCAACAAAGAAAACATTTTCGTTTCATAATTTCTTCGTTATATTCCCTTACAAAGCTAGCTTTAACGCTTCGAGGTTTCCTTTGTTCTTGCCGTCGCCTCGGCGCTTGACCCAGACTTTCGCTCTGTAGTTGCTTAGTACTACAAAAAATTCTAAATCTGTGACATATGATTGATAAACGTAAAGTTAACTGTATAAACGTGTTCAATGACTTTGTTACTTTTGATGATTGGAGAGCACTCGCTTCAATTCGCACACGAAAACTTTAGACTCAGTTTGAAAGCTCACGCAGCATGCCCACGTGACTGTACGTTGCACGCGTACATGACTTTCCGTTTGTGCCTTGAATAATGAATAAGGCTACGTCCACACGTACCAGCGTATTTTTGAAACCGCTGATTTTTCTATGCGTTTGCACCTTTTGTCCACATGTAATGTATGTCTGGCCGTACATTGTGTTTGTATTTCCAGGCACATTTCACGAAGCAGAACGCAGTCTTCAGAGATATCCACGTGAACGCTGTGATACGTCTGACCTTCAGTCCGAAGAAGAAACCCAGACCAGTCTTAAAAGAAAGCACAAGTAAAACCTTTTTATTCACAAACATATCTTTGATTGTTAAGAATTTATGATCTTGTCTTTTATACATATCTGTGGTGCTTGCATACTGCAATATCACCACATAATATAGTCCAAAAAGTGGAAGTTTGTAAACTTTTTAAAAATGCAAAGCCGTGTACACTTGTGCACTTCAAAAATTCATTGTATACTGTACCTTCTTGCACGTCTCTGTTTCCTGTGTGTGTTGTTAGAAATCAAACTAACTTTAGGAAACAATATGCCAAAAGCATATTTACAATTACTTAAGACCGTTTTTAATTTATTTTCTTTAGACCAAATCCCCTGTACACATATACGGACTCAGAGGATGAGCAGCCTACAAAAAAACGGTTTCCCCAGGCCCCTCGAGTGAAAATACCAGGTAATAAAATACTGTCTAGTGTCTGTGTACATATCTGTGTCTGACACAAGGAAACTTTTTTGACAAGTTGTCTGTATTCTTAAATACTTAAAAATTATCTTTTTCTAAACAGCCCTCATCACTCCGCAGTCTGCCCCCCAGCCCACTGATAGCAACCATCATAATGCCCCACCCAGCTTCCGGCACCTTTCGCCACTCCGGCACAAACCGACACAGCTTTGCGATCTCGCCAGCATGCAGTCTGATGTCTTCCCTATAGATGGTATGCTTTTAAAAAAGCTTTAAAGCTGCATCACAATTTCATTGTACTCTTATCTTCAAAACACCAGTTTATACTCCTGAATGTCATCTTGTTGTGATTTTTTTTTTCTGTAGATTCCAGAGACTCTGTGAGGCTACTATTGCAAGGCAAGTTTGAAAATCTTGGAATTTCACAGTTTACATGGTATAACAAATATATGTGACAGGCAAAAACTAGTAAACACTTTTAGCAGTTACAAGAACTAACAAATGAATATCCAACAAAAGGGAATAGAAATACATTGTACTGCCAATACTTTGGTTTATTCTTTGTATGACTTGAAAATCAGGCTTTAGGGAAAACCAAATGACATGTTTCTATCATCAATTACATGAAGTAAACACACAAGCACTTGCATACACATTTAAGACATGAGACACGCTAATTCCATCTCTTAAAATGTGTCTATAGGTGAGACGCTTTGCGTTGATTGGTGCTGCTGGACCACACTGGAGGTGCGAGTCCGCCGTGTAATGGTTTATGCCATTACAAAGGAGCTGGCCTCTGTACTCAACTGGGCAGGGAAAAAATACCAAGGACCAGACAAAGCAAAAAAGGGCATTTAAAGAGACAGCGCTGTGCAGATGCATATTTGGTAAGTTTTAACATTTATTGTAGTTTTACAATAAATGTACACTTTGTACAGCCCGAGGACCCCATGTTTTCTTTTTCTTTTTTTTTAAAGGATACACGGCACACCATGCTAAGACATATCACATTTTCAGCTTATAGCTCTTTGGGAATCAAATGTGGCAGTTTGCTGATTTCCGCCTGGTGACTTTCATGTTTATCAGCCTAGGAGTTTACATACTTTCTCCCTGCTGAAGACAATTAACAAGAGCTTATTCATGTGCTCTAATTCCCTTTTTTTGTGTTTGTTTTTTTGTGTGTGTGTCTATTTTTGTCCTAGATGGCCTGGCGCAGCAGGTAGGGGCGAACTCTATGTCTGAGTTGGTCTTTGCTCAAGCAGTCCAGAAATGGCTCAGATATGCTCCAGATCGTACGGGTGGCACGCAGGACGCCCATCATCCATCCCCATCCCGGAGTAAATAATAAAAAGTGACGTGAAACATAGAAATGTAAATAGGAAACTTTGTCTTTTAATAAAGTATTTTGCAAATGATACATGTCTATTGACCTTTTTTGTTTTTTTGTTTTTTTTCAATAAAAAGCAACTGTGCAAAAGAGGTGGAAAATCAACACCATAGCTCAACAGTGTTTCAATATCAGAATCTGACATTGTTTCAATGTCAACAGTGTTAGAAAATATAACATCGAATCAATGTCAGGTTTCAACATTGATTCAACATCAAAACCTGACGTTGTTTCAACATTAAAAATGGGTGCAAGAGTGACGTTGGGTCAACGTCAGATCTCAACGTTGGTTCAATGACATCGCCTGATATTGACTCAACATTGTTTCAATGTTTCCTTGCTATCTGGGGTTTTACCTCTTTTCAACCAACGGCATTCTTTCTTCAGCAGCCATTATCCTCTCCTCACCAAATAACTTCTGCTTAGCTTTCCGAGCTTCCCTCGGGTCCTCTTAATTGTTGTGACGTGTGTTCGAAACGCAGAGAGGTGCGCTCGATTTGCCACACGGAGCAGCGCGAGAGGAGGAGCTAATAATCGGCTCAGTCATTTTTAATGATCGTTGAAAGCCCAGATCGTAATCATGATTAAAATTCGATTAATTGAGCAGCCCTAATATAAACCATTTCTACAACCACCAAACTCAACGAAAACAAGCCATGATTAAACGAGCAGTTATGTAAATGCGCACAAGTCCGCTAAACAAACAAGGCGAACCAGTAATTCTCCAGACTTCATGTAACTGGCTAAAGATAGGCTGGTTAGCTTCCAGGGCTATCACTGACTCCACACACCAAGTTTCACCACGATCAGACCAAAATTCACTGAAATAGTCGCAAAAGAAGACCACAAAAACCCACAGCGGAGCAAATGCGCTAAGACAGAAATTGGCTTACCGTCCAGATTTCCTCCGTTATTTTCACCGGTAGCCGGTAGCCATGTGATTATCAGCAGTTGCCACGCCTACCTAGCTGCATCAGAGCCGTTTTCCGTCAACAACCTCCATTTTAGACCCACCTACAGACACTTGACCGGACAGCGGCCACATGCAGTAAATTTGGACCCACGTGGGTTTTGGCATTACAACGCCTGATTGGTTGAAGTAGCGTGAACGTGGCATCGTTACTGTGACTCTATTGGCTCAAACAATTAAAAAGAGGTGTCAATCATGCAAATTAACCAAAAGAAACCAAAGTTACAGCCCCTCCGAGTTTAAAGGGCCAGAGGCCAATTAAGCGCTCCATGGCAGAAAAGGCCCATTACCATGTAAATGTGTGGTTACTTCTTCAAAAACGTATTTTTAACAAAAGCATTTTTAGGCATGTTAATAAAATTAATTAATTTCTGCTCTTAAATACCTAAAAAAATCAACTGGCATGGTGTCCAATTGTGTGCCAGAATTGGACATTTTTGTACAACGTCTGGATATGTATTGACAGCGCTGTAATTTTTCACTGTTTCACTTTGAAAACATAAATCTTTGCACAGATGATGTTTATATGTTGTTACGGTTCTTATCATTTCGCAGAAAAAAAGAGACTGCTAAAAATAAAAACATGAGAGGTTTTTGGACGAAGTTTGTGTTCTCCATTCTTTAAGCACCGGTTTAAGCACCGTTTAAGCACCGGCACCATTTCAAAAGTACCGATTTGGCACCGGTATCGGATAAAACCTAAACGATACCCATCCCTAGTTATGAGCCCAGTCCAGTTTGTTGTTCCACAGGTACCTGTGGACCAAGGTACCTGTAGCTGTCCACAGCCTCGATGTCCATACCTTGGATGTTCAGTGGTTGCAGAGGAGGATGTTTGTGCCTGCGGAAGTCTACCACCAGCTCCTTTGTTTTACTGGCATTGATATGGAGGTAGTTCAGCTGGCACCAGTCCACAAAGTCCTGAGTCAGTCCTCTGTACTCCTTGTCGTCCCCATCAGTGATGAGGCCGACTATTGCAGAGTCATCAGAGAACTTCTGCAGGAAGCACTGGGTGGAGTTGTGGGAGAAGTCTGCAGTGTAGATGGTGAAGAGGAACGGAGCCAGAACCGTTCCCTGTGGGGCCCCCGTACTGCAGACGACCCTGTCCGACACACAGCCCTGAGTCCTCATATACTGTGGTCGGTCGGTGAGGTAGTCCAGAATCCAGGTAGTGAGGTGATGGTCCACTCCTGAGTTCTCCAGCTTGTCCTTCAGAACCGAGGGAAGAATAGTGTTGAAGGCACTGGAGAAATCAAAGAACATGATTCTCACAGTGCTTCCAGCGCTCTCCAGGTCAGCGAGGGAACGATGTAGGAGGTGAATAACGGCATCATCCGCTCCAATGCCAGGCTGGTAGGCAAACTGAAGTGGGTCCAGTGATGAGCTCACAAGGCGCCGAAGCTGAGCCAGGACCAGCCGCTCCAGGGTCTTCATCAGGTGGGATGTCAGAGCCACCGGCCTGTAGCTGTTGAGGTCCTTGGGGCGTGAAGTCTTTGGCACTGGAACAACACAGGAGGTTTTCCAGAGCTGTGGGACTCTTCCCAGCCTCAGCCTCAGGCTGAAGAGGTGCTCCATCACACCACACAGTTGGTCCGCGCAGGACCTGACGACCCTCGAGCTGATGCCATCTGGACCCGCTGCCTTCTTGGCTTTAATCCTCCTCAGTTCCCTCCTAACCTGGGTGGTTGAGAGAGACAGGCTGGAGCCTTGTGTTGAGTGTGTATTGGATGCTGTTGTTGGGGGTGGGGAGGAGTGAGCAGGGTGAATAGAGGAGGTGTGAAGTGTCTTAGGTGTCAGAGGTGGAACAGCAGCAGTGGGGGTGGGTGAGTCTGCAGCCGATCTTGGAGACTGCCTCATGGCTGAATCAAATCTGTTGAAGAAATGATTCAGTTCATTTGATCACCTCACATCACTCCCAGGCAGAGAGTTCTGATGTTTGTGGCCCGAGATGGTTCTGAGGCCTCTCCAGACTTCACCAACGTTGTTTTGCTGAAGCTGGTTCTCCATCTTCTGCCTGTAGCTGTCCTTCCCATTCCTTATCAGTGACCTCAGCTCTCTCTGCACCCTTTTCAACTCCTCTTTGTCTTTGGATTTGAAGGCCCTCCTCTTCTGCTTGAGGACAGCTTTAATTTCTGGGGTAATCCAAGGTTTGTTGTTGGAGAAACACCGCACAGTCCTGGTAGGTACGGTGTTATCCACACAGAAATTAATATAGTCAGTAATGCATGTAGTAAGGCTGTCGATGTCCTCTCCGTGGTCGTCACAGATCACCTCCCACACAGTCGACTCAAAACAATCCTTAAGAGCCTCCTCGCTCTCCTCCGACCATCTCTGCACTGTGCGGGTGGCTGGTGGCTCCCTGCGCACTAAGGGCTCATACACAGGGACAAGGTGCACCAGGTTGTGATCAGATCTGCCCAGGGGAGGGAGAGGTGATGAACTGTATGCCTCTTCAGCATTGGCATACAGTAAGTCCAGTGTTTTATTGTCTCTGGTTGGGCAGGTCACATACTGGGTGAATGTGGGCAGTGTGGAGTCCAGTGAGGCATGATTGAAGTCCCCTGATATTATGAGGAGGGCTCTCGGAGATTGTGTTTCCAGTCTGTTGACCACTGAGTGGAGAGTGTCACAGGCTGCATCCGCGTTGGCCGAGGGGGGGACATACGCTGTTATCGCGATAACATGCGAGAATTCCCGGGGCAGGTAGTACGGACGCATGCTAACGGCTAACAGCTCAATGTCTCTGCTGCAGAGTTGTTCTTTCACAGTGATGTGCCCAGGGTTACACCATCTGTCATTCACAAACACTGTCAGTCCCCCTCCTTTCCTCTTACCGCTCTCTCTCGTCCTGTCCGCTCGCAGCAGCTGGAATCCCGGTAGTGTCACGCTCGTGTCCGGAGATAGCGGTGTTAGCCACGACTCGGTTAGCATCATGATGCTACATTGCCGGTACTCCCTCTGTGACCAGGTTAGCAACGTGAGCTCATCCATCTTATTGGGCAAAGATCGTACATTTCCAATAATTACAGAAGGAAGAGATGGTCGATAACGTCTCCTTCTCAGGCGACGGCGCTCCTTCCCAGCACGACACCCCCGTCTTTTCCTCCTCAGCTCGCTGGGAATGTCAAGTCTGTCCGCCGGCAGTACCGCTGCTGGACGCAGCGCTAACAGCTGATCCTTACTGTAAACAAAGGATCCCTGCTCTGGGTCCCCAGACACGGGTGACAAAAGTAGAAAAAAACTAAGAAAAACGACCAGAACTAGCACAAAACGGTAGAACATGGTTGCAGAGTCTAATTACTAATACGTTAGTTATAAAAAAATTACGAGAAGAAAAAGATAAGAAAGAAATAAACTCAGAATGAGCAGAGCTGCTGTAACAGGCTGCCGCACACGGGGGGCGCCGGAAGTTATTGGCAAGTTATTTTAAGTAATTAATTATAGTTACTAGATACTTCTTCGAATAAGTCACTTAGTTAGTAACTGAGTTACAAGACTCTAAAAGTAATTAAATACTTGAAAAGTAACTATTGCGTTACTTTAAAAAAAACGTTTAACCCTGTGGGCTCCAGGGGATAGTTGGCCATTTTTAACTACTTATGATTTTCCCTTTAAAAAACGATTTAATTTGCTTTCTTTGGTATCATTTTTTTCAGCACAACCTCACATGTCTGAATTTACAGTCATGTTTTCATTTTGACATACTGTACTAACACATCTGATCTAAAATCAGACAAAAATATAAAATCCGAATAGAAAAGGTTATACATTTTACCGTAACAACCACAAACATGTTTAATGAATCATATTTCAAGATTTTAAATACAAATATAAATAGACAATTTTAAAATTATATGCAAAAGTTTTGCAAACAACAAAGCTTTTGCAGCCATTTACCTTTTTGGTTGAAGCTGTAGCTTCCAGATTACTTACAGCTACTTCCATGCAACTGATATAAGGTGCAGTAAGCTGAACACAGCTTCAACCGTCTGTTGAAAAATAGAAATGTGACCGCACCGCATTTTCTTGTTAGTAACGGTAACGGCGTTGTAACGATAGAAATAGTAATTAGTTAGATTACTCGCTACTGAAAAAAGTAATGCCGTTAGCTGCTTATAAACCACTGAATCAAATGGGGGGTGTCCCAAAATGGCGGAGTGAATAGACGCTCTCTACCGATTTCTGCACAGAAATTTTGTGAGCAATGGTAAAACCTCAAATTTATGCTGCTAACACTAACAATTCACTAAACAAGGGAAGATACAACAATCATAAGGCAAGAAGCAGCAAAATGCAGAATCAGAAAGAAGCAAAAAGAGGACTGGAAAGTTCCAAGTCTAAGACAACGCCTGAGAATGCTAACGAGGAGAGTGCTACGCCCAGCAACGTGCTAATGGATAGCTGCCATAACTACGCAGCTACTGTGGTAACACTCACGTTAGCCAAAGAGGAAATGAATGAGTTCCCACCTCTCCCTGTTACACCTCTTAATTCACCAGCTCTGAAGAAGTTGATGTAAACCAGATAATTTCCAGTTTATCGGCACTAATAAAGACCAGGTCTGATAACATCGAGAGCATGGTGAGAGAGAACTTGAACATGGTGAGAGCTAATACGATAAAGATTGAGGGTCTCAAAAAGATGATTGATTTTGTGTGCGCGGAAATGAAAGACATGAAGGGGAAAGTTTGCGACCTGGAAAAAAAGTAACTAAAGAGGAAGGCCGAGTGGACAACGGCCATCAGGGAATATCTGAGCTGGAAAGATATTCCAGGAGTTGGAATCTCAGACTACATGGAGTCAAGGAGACTGAGAAAGAAGACGTAAGGGGAAAGGTGATAGAGATATGCCGATCTGTTCTGGCAGAACAAAATGACAGGGTGCCTGACGCCATCGACACCGTACACTGACTCGGAGACAAGCGCCAGAATAGCACCAGACCCAGAGGCATCGTTGTGCAGTTCACCTTCCGAGTCTACATCCCCCTACCTGCAGGACAATCACTACCTTTGTTCAATAATTAGACACAATAACAGTACTTTCATTACAGTAAATATATATGGTTACAATAACAAAACTGAAAATGATAAATTACTTGACTCCTAGAAGAAAGAATTAATTTCTGTCTCAGATGGCACAGATGGTTTAACTGCAGAGTTTTATAAATCATTTTCTAATCTCCTGGCTCCGTTCTTCCTGCAGGTTTTCATAGAAAGTATAGAGAATAACACCCTCCCTCCTACTCTTACTCAGGGTCTCATAACACTTATTCCAAAGCCAAACAAAGACTTACTTCTTATTGATAATTGGAGACCCATCTGTCTGCTCAATAATGACTATAAGATTATGGCTTTAGTACTTGCTAACAGAATTAAAGAGTTCTTGGATACAATTATCAATGAGACACAATCAGGCTTTATGAGAAATAGACACATTTCTAATAACATTAGACTGGTTTTGGATCTACTTGATTACTCTGATTTGGTATCTGACATTAGCTTCATTCTCTTCCTGGATTTTTAAAAGGCTTTTGATACAATTGAACATCAATTTATTTTCCAAATTTGGCATTTTTCTGTAAAGCTTCAAAACCTTGTACACGAATTGCAATAGCTCAATTAAAATGATTAGACTCCACCCCGAGATTTGACCTGTTATACAAGGAATCACCATAGCTGATAAGGAGCTCATTATCAGCCAGCTAGCTGATGACACCACACTCTTCTTGAAGAATGCAAATCAAATCCGTCCAGCCCTTAGTGTTATTAGAGATTTCTCTGAGGCATCTGGTTTATGTCTAAATCTAAAAAAAAATATGAATTACTAGCAATTAAAGACTGCACTGCAAATGCTATCTGTAACATTTCTGTTAAATAAAAAGTCACATACCCAGGACTGTTAATATCCAAAGACCAAGTCAAGATGCTCGTCAAACTGCACTCCGATTATACAAAAAACACGAAAAAAGTTCAACCAGTGGCTGCAAAGGGATTTATCTCTGACAGGTACAGTGTTAATTACTAAAGCTGAAGGGATATCCCGACTGGCAAATGCTGCTCTCTCCTTACATCTGGATAAGAAGATTAGTAAAGACATTGACCGCATGCACTTCAATTTTATATGGAAAAACCATAACAACAGAGATATTTTATTTAAAAATAAATCGCTTTTCCTGGAAACTTGGGTCCAAAATGGGATCCTATTGGTGGCTCAGCTGGTTAATAAAGAAGGAGTACTACTTACTTACAATGAATTCCTTACACTATATAATTTTCCCATCAGTGTTTGGGAATTCTCAATGGTGCTTGGTGCCATACCCTCAGGTACTTTAATGTTATATAAAAACACTGACAGTTCAATATCTACCTCAGTCACTCTCCCTGATCCAGCTGAGTCAGCAGTGGGAAAAATCTGCTTTTCACAGGAACTTGGTAACAGCAATAAGAGAATACGTAGTTTATTCCAAGATGATTTCGTGTCTCTCCCATATATATAATATCTAATTGAACTTTCTGTGGGGATTATCCAGAAACTGTGGCACATCTTTTTTCGTACTGTTCCTCTACACAGAGATTCTGGAAGGAATTTAGCAGTTTTGTTATTGTCCATATTTTAAAGGAGTTTTCTTTATGATGGGAAAATGTTTTATTCTGTTTCTTTAAGTTCCCCAGGAAGAATGATAAATGTTTTTTTATAATAAATTTGTAAATACTTTTAGCTAAATTTTTTATCCAAAAAGGTAAGTTTATTAATAAAACACCATATTTCTGCGTTTTTATAAGGATATGGAATTGTACATACAATCAATTTCAGACTCAACCAACAAAAAGCCTCTCAGAACAATATATATATGTTGATTTGTCCGCGTACTAATAAGATTTTTTTTTTTTACTCCTGGTTTTGTATGTTCTGTTCTGTTCTTTCGTAAACTTCATCTTTTGTATGTTGTATACTCATTGTGTGTTTCAATAAAGCAGGGGTGTCCAAACTTTTTTCGCTGAGGGCCACATACATAAAAATATAGGACGGGCTGGGCCACTTACTAGAAATTAGGTATATAACCTTTACTGTTTTAAAAATCACTTAAAAATGGTCAAATGTGTTATATTGTTGAATATAATTAAAGACAAAACTGCCTTCATCACAGCTTTCCATAAATGGATCTTTATTGATTTATGCAGAAAAAGCTTTGGTAGCTCATTCTCAGAACAGCAGACTCAGATTTCTTCTTAGAGGGAATATTTACAGCACAGAGAAAAAACAATAAAGGGGAAAATGGGACGGGTAAATTTCAAGTTTGTTATTTAAGTTATTAGGCTTAGCAACACACCTATTAACATTCGTTTGAAACCGTTATCAACATTAACAGACTGAACTGGACTTAATAACAGGAGTGCATAATTTTAGTAAATTATTCTGGTGAGTATCAGCTGCGCTGGGTATGTAAATCGGGCCATCCAGCTGCGGTGCTGATCCGACGCCACTCGTGCCAAAAAATCCAGACAAATGTCACTTGATCAAGGAGGAAATCTGCATCAGATGAGATCAGCTGACTTTGCATGTGCGTGCGCTGTGCACAGCGGTGTGTACTCTGTGTGTTAACAAGAAAAACGCATATAAGAAAGTGGTGCGCAAAAGCAGGGTAGTGACAGAATCGATGCGCATTATTGATATTTGAAGCACGTGTACCTGCACGTTAACACACGGGTACTGTGGAATATATTTTTTACTCACCTAAAGTGCTCGTGGTCTCGTCCACTCCCCGCAAAAAATTAGCAGCTGTGCGGCGTCTGTGGCATCGGCGCTCTAATCGCATGCAATGGAGTAAAAATCAAGAGCACAGCTTTATCAAACAGCTGCAGTTTAATGTTGGCTGACAGTCTTCAATGCGTCGCACAACTGGATTTCTGGACATGCTGACGTTGTTGAAGTCCTGCACTTTTTCCGGACACGTTATTTCGGTGACTTTAACGAGGCCGTGTTTTATGAGGTCTCCATCCCGACCTCATATTGGAGCCTTTTCCTGGACAATTTGAGCACGAAAAAAATACTGTTGCTCACCCTGCAGGAGAGCTACCATTTGCTTTAATTTCTGCTCTCGCTCAGCACCAGTGTAGGATGCATAGGCCTGATGTTTGGTTTGATAATGATGTCGTACATTATACTCTTTCATAACTGCCACAGTTTCAGTGCAGATCAAACAGATACACGTCCCCATGAATTCTTTGAAGAAACATTCACTCTCCCACCTTGTCTGAAATTTTCTGCACTCACTTTCTACCTTTCGCTTCTTCGGTTCTGCCATGTTTAGTAACTTGGGGGTATATTTCTTCTGTGGTTGTACTTTTTGGTGGAGCAACTGCCTTGATCAACAGCAGCTCCCCCTGGTGTTAAAACTAAGAAGTGCAATACACTCAAGCAAAAGTTGAAGTGCGGGCCATATTCTATTCAATTTATAAAATTACTTGCGGGCCAATTAAAACTGGACCGCGGCCGGACTTTGGACATGCCTGCAATAAAGCAATAAAAAAAGTACGTTCGAAATGAAGCTTCAGACGTCACTAATCACGTGAGTCTTGCCAAACGAATCAAGCCTCGACACAGTGCTTCTGAAGCAGCGTGTTGATCTTCTTGACACACGCACCGGAGCGTCAGCTTCAAGCGGACCATCACTACCTCTCACATCTAAAGGTAAGTGCCAAGGTAACTTTGAACTGAGTTCAGTCAATCTCGAGTTTTTCGAAGTTTTCTGAATGAAGTTTTCTGTTGCTCTTTGTGAGAGAAGACCGTTAAAGGCGAGGCTCTCCAGAGTGTAGCAAAACAGGAAACCACACCTGTGTGTGTGTAAGTGTGCAAACGAATAGATTAGAAGTGCAAGTGAGCCACGAGTATAGAAAGGTCAAGTTTCGTGAGTTGTTTTTCTCACCACTGATCACGCGCTCAACACTCTACACATACTTGCATCACACGCGCGCTCTTAAGCATCAGTATTGTACAATTCTGGGCGTCACGTGAGTTGCAGGTGTTAC
This sequence comes from Pelmatolapia mariae, assembly GCF_036321145.2. Lineage (NCBI taxonomy): Eukaryota > Metazoa > Chordata > Actinopteri > Cichliformes > Cichlidae > Pelmatolapia > Pelmatolapia mariae. Next base: position 8,854,960 of record NC_086235.1, on the reverse strand, counting down.
CATATAACGGAAATCTCCATTGTTCTGTAGCAGTGGTTCTCAAACGTTTCACAATGAGTTTCACCCTTACGAGCGACATCACAGCACAGTAGTACAGGCAGTTGCGGTTTTTGATACGGGCAGTTTTCATTTTCGCTGCACAACTAAAGCGTGCAATTTACTTTGTGTGCACTCAAATTGAGTCGAGTCAACCAGCGTCACCTTTGGCCAAGTACCATAGCCAGTGTTGGGAAGGTTACTTTTAAAATGTATTCCATTACAGAATACTGAATACATGCCCCAAAATGTATTCTGTAATGTATTCCGTTACGTTACTCAATGAGGGTAACGTATTCTGAATACTTTGGATTACTTAATATATTATCATGCTGTTTACAACTACGTGAATGTACTATTGCTGTGATTTATTACTGTTACTGAAGGTCCGCGGCTCCGAACCGTAGTAAAGGGACCTCTGGCTAATACGGTGGGTTCCGTGTCGGGCTCGTAGCTGAAAACTAGCTTTACTTTGTTTTCTGGGTCAACTTTGCTAGCGAGAGACAGAGAGAGGCGTTGAAAGGCTGCTCCAACGGAACTTATTTTTTCCGGAGGAAAACACGAACACAGTGTACAGTCGAGTCTTAATAGCTTACTTACAAATGGGCTCGTCAGGCCCTCTTCTTGGCTGCAGTGGTTATTATTATATTTACATGCTTCCAGCTAGGGCTGTTCGATATAACGATATATATCGCATGACGATATAAAAACGTCTATCGTTTCATTTTACGCTATCGTTTGTTTTGTGGTGTCGCAAAATAAACTGTTTACAGCAATATTTTTTCATCATTTTGATGGTCACTGTAGTGGCTATATTAATTTCTTAAAGTTCTCTCATCTCTTATATTTAATATAACCACACTACGGACGGACAAGCGCCTGTTTTTATGCGTTGTCGTTAGCAACAACAACGGTAACACCACGGCGTGTCTGCTTGTTTATTTTCCACATAAACCTTTCACAATAAAGCTCAATATCCTGTTGAGACTTTTCAAAATAAACTGAATCACGTGAAAGATGCAGAGTATTTACGGATGAGAAGCAAAAAAGAGCCGTCAGGTGCTAAAACATAAACCTCAAACGTTAGAACAGGCTTTTCCCCGCAGCACGCTGTGTAATAAATACTCACAAAGAAAACGGCGGCTGTTACAACTTATGTCTAAAAATGTATCGTTTCATGCATCAGTTAAAACACTCGACTTCATGTACGCCACGCCCAGCTGGAAACACTTCACGCAAGTCGAGTTGCCCGAGATTCACAGAATTTACAGAAAATGTTACATTTTTGTGTTTTATATCGTTATCGGACGATAGATGTCTTAATATCGGGATATGAGATTTTGGTCATATCGCACAGCCCTACTTCCAGCTCCCGTTTTTGCTCCGTGACAGCTCGGACTTTTCCTTTCTCTCCCTCCCTCGCTTACAGACACATAACGTGTATGGTAGTCCATTCTCGCTGCAGCACGGACTACACTGCCCATGAGGCTACATTCTTTAGGGCCATGCCTGTAGCATTCTGCCTTTTAGCTTAGCACAACAACAACAACAACAACAAAAAAGCGCTCTCTCACCCAGGAAACACGCAGAGAGAGAGAGCGTCACCCTGTAACCATGGCAACCGTAACGCTGCCGCCTGGAACAACAGAGCGTAGCTGTCAAACAAACCCAAACAGTCCTGACCCGCGACAATATGAAACAGGAAAGTACCGCCGTGTAATCCATTTATTTCAACAAAGTAACTGTATTCTGAATACCACCTTTTTAAACGGTAACTGTAACGGAATACAGTTACTCATATTTTGTATTCTAAATACGTAACGGCGGTACATGTATTCCGTTACTCCCCAACACTGACCATAGCCTACAGCCAGATTAACTTGTGACACACACAGTAGCGGTTTTTGATACGGGCGACACGGGCGGTGGCCCGGGGCGGCATCACGGGCATCGGCAAAACAACAACAAAAAAATTGCTCGTACTCATGCTGCCCCGAAGTCATGCCAGCGCATATTGGGAATGTCGTAGGCACCGATCGGTTTTCTATCGCCCATTTGCTGGGAGTAAGGGCGCCCTCCGTTTGCGAGGTGCACCTGCTCTCCCCCCTGCTTGCGGCGCAGGGGGGAGAGGGCGGGGCAGCGGGGGAGTCTCTGGCTGTCTGGAGCGGCATCTGATTATCAACTCGCAAAATAAAACAAAATAAAAACAAAACAACAAACACGAAACACCAGATATTATGATACAGACTTCTAATTTGCACCGATGTTCTATATGCGAAAAGTGAGCGCGAGAGCCCTCGGTGCGCCTGCTCACTGCTGAAGTCAGAGTAAACTTTATTGTCATCTCCGCTACATACAGTCCAGTATATAGAGAGACGAGACGACGAGGCTCCAGTTACAGCAGTGCAAGTAAACAAACAATACATATAAGAAGAGTAAGAAAATAAATATTCATTTTAGGACCAGGGGTAAAGGGATCAATAACAAATGAAAGTTTATAATTTACAGTTTGATGATTTAAAGTCTCACACACAACCCCTGGAAAGGGGAGGGAGACCTGCTGCTTCCAAATAGAGCACATTTCATTCATAATGTTGTAAATCCAAGCCCATTATGTATTCACGATCTAAATACTGGGTTGTGTGAAGTCCCAGAAATTAACCTTACACAAAGTGAATCTGTGAACTAAGGTGTAGGTTTATTAGGTTAATTGTGGTGATACTCAAGTTGGGGGATTTGTGTTCATACTGGAGTGCAAAATTAAAACGGAATATTTATAATGTAATTTCCAAAACTTGCATATGATCTGCAATTTGTAGCAGATCTACTGACTGTCACAGAGCAGCTGGAGCAGTCTCAAATGGAGGTCAGTCCACTACTGCCACCTGTGGCCAAGTGCCATAGCCTACTACTAGATTAACTCGTGACACATCTGCACCTGTTTCTATGACCACATTGAGTCTGAGTGGCTGCACTTACACTGGTGCATTCAAATCTATCCACAAACATATCGAAAGATGCAATGTGGATTGTCAAGACTCAAACCAATCATTAAGCAAAGACAGCAGGGATCACTTGTTTCTGTTTATTATACAGCCAGATTTACTTGTGACACACATGTGCAGCTGGCTTTATCACCTATTTTGAATTTGTTTCAAGCACAATACATTTGTAACTTTCAGTGTTTTCCGCTCTTCCAAAAGAAGAAAAAAAACCTTCAACTACATGACATGCAATTGTGTATTTGTTTTCACCTTATCATACACTTTAAGTTTTACAAATCACCACTCCTTTTGTTAATATCATTTCACAGTCTCAGACAATCTAGTTATTCTTACAGAGATTGAATGCACCTTCTGCGGATGGCGGTACCACACAGTGTGCGTGGACTTCCCCTGTACAGAAGGCAACTACAAATGTTGTGAATGCTAAATAAACAGAAACAAATGATCCCTGTTGTCTTTGCTTAATGATTGGTTTTAGTCTTGACAATCCTCATTGCTGGCATTGCATCTTTCAATGCCAGCAATGCCAGGTATCGGTGCTCAAACCTATTGTGTTTTTTTCCAATAAGTTGCCCACCTCGGGAAACAAAAATGTGTTCTTTTACTTGTCAGATGAACATATGAGACACTTTGACTCTTCAGTGCAGTGTGGAGCCTAACAAAGATCTGTTTTGTGTCCCAGCTGATCAGCAGGAGGAGAAGAGTCTGACGGAGCAGCAGAGGAACATTTTCAGCTACTTGGACTCAGCTCAGCCACTACAGAGAAAACAATGAGCTCAACACAGAAGGTGACAGACAGAGCAGGGCGATATGACCAAAAATATTTATCACGATATACATTTGAAAATTTGCGATAACAATATAACTGACGATATAATTAACACTAGACAAAATACTTTACAACTCCACAACTTTATTAAAAAACCCATCAATGTATTTTCACTTAAACAAGCAGCTGTTTTTTATGTGCTTTAAAGTTATATAAAAATTTAACAGTGCAAATGCAAATTCCTTGCTGACAGTTTAACCAAAAGGCATTTCCAGTGGAAATTGGCCGACATATCCTGAGCATAGCCATGTATAATATCCACAAAACTTAAAAAGAGGTTATACAGTCGTGTCCAATAGTTTTGAGAATTGCATAAATATTGGAAATTGAAAAAGGTTGCTGCTTAAGTTTTTATAATAGCATTTTGCATACACTCCAGAATGTTATGAAGAGTGATCAGATGAATTGCATCGTCCTTCTTTGCCATGAAAATGAACTTAATCCCCAAAAACCCTTACCACTGCATTTCATTGCTGTCATTAAAGGACCTGCTGAGACCATTCAGTAATCGTCTTCTTAACTCAGGTGAGAATGTTGACGAGCACAAGGCTGGAGATCATCATGGCTGTATCCCAATTCAGGTTCTGCAGCTTTAAAGTACGCAGCCTCAACGGTCCTCAAGGGCCACGTACTCAAAGACCGCTAAGGCCAGAAGTGCGAGGCTTGTAGGCTTGTGAAATGGGACGGTCTAGCCTCCTTCGTTCTGCCCAGGTTGTCTAGCAACCATGATACTAACAGCTAGAAACGTTTCATACAGCTTTGTTTGACAGAAATGAAGGAGAACATATTTTGTTCATTTGTTTCTACATGAGCTCTGTGTGATTTAATAAGTATCTGAGGCTGAGACCACAGGACTGTAAAACATGATTGTTGAGCTTCATTTCTGTACTGAACAGTCATTTAGGATTAGTTAGTAAATAACAATTAGCTAATGTTGTTCATGAGACTAAAGTCATCTCACTTTGGTAATGTAACTATAATATGGCCAATATTATAGTTATTATATTAATCACTTCACTCAAAGACAAGTATCTTTGACAGTGTATATATAGGTGTATTATATATAAGAGATAAATATTGTTCGTTTAATTTGTTGGCATTACTAAATTTGGCTCAATGCTTACATATATGTGTAAAAACAAAATGTACAAGCTGTGATAACTGTTTCCGATAGAATGAAGAGTAGCCTGATATATTAAATATTCCTTTATTGGGTAAGAAAATCAGACCATGTCATAACTGCTTTAATTCATACAGAATAGATATCAGAGCCTTAAACAGGCTGACTTCTGCTAAATGGGTCAAATTGGGCAGAAAGTATACAAACACATAACATCCTTATAGAATATGATGTAGGGGTGGGTGATATAAACGATATACGATAGAAACCATATAAATTTGGCCAACGATAGAGATTTTGACTATACCGCTCTATCGCGATAGTGCATGATGATGATGTCATCAAGCTGCGCCTGTTTTGGTCGAAAGCATCGCAGCGGCTACAACCATTATCATCTGCAAATTATGCCGGGCGACAATAATCTGAGTTTTTCTCCTGACTGAAGTTTGGCCCGTGTATAGCATCCTGCTATGCGATTGCATTTGTCCCTGACCACCAGAATCCCTCACGTTAACTTTTATCGAGTGGAAAAAAAGTTGCCATTCATCCTCCAGCTTCACTGTGCTAATGTTATGCTAACATAGCTGTGTCGCTAGCGATCACATAGAACAACATTATATACCAGCTAGTCCAAATTCAGTAACCCTGCAAACGCCACTGCTGTTTCGTTTTCCGTCTTCGTTTATGTTGGGAGTGATAGCAGAGCTGTACGTTTTAATTAGTTTCAAAAATCTCTCAGTCAGAACATGGTATGTCATGTTTAGGTGAAAACTAGCGAGCTAACTTCCTGTTAACTTCTAACTCCATTAAATTTAATAACTTCTGTTTTTATAGATGCCTGGATGTTAATTGTTACACCTGGTAAAGCAGCAACGCTGATGATTTTATTAAAGATTAAGGAATTTAGACCGTTTTTAACTCTCAGTGTTCGTTTGACTTTGGGACCTGAAGCGGACGGAGTTTTGGACCCAGATTACTCCGCGAAGCTCCTCACTACGGCAGCCGTAATGCTCTGACAATCCATCAAGCAGCAGGCTTACCAAAGTTGTACTAAAACATTTTTTAACAGATTTCTGCACGCCAAAATCGGTTCGAGGTCAGTAAGCACAACCAGAATTCATACATAAGGCACACTCTCGATTTTTGAGAAAATTAAAGGATTTTAAGTGTGCCTTATAGTGTGGAAAATACGTTATACAGAAGAAAAGAATATATCGCGATATATATCGTTACCGCACATGCTTCAAATTATATCGCGATATGAATTTCAGGCCATATCGCCCAGCCCTAATATGATGTAACACTATAGATCAACTTACCTCAGAATATATAAAGCATATGATGCAACAAACACAGCAGTACTACTAATCCAAAATACTCAAAGCTTCATAGAACTGAAACAAACATTTATTTTTAGCTCCATTCTGCTGCTGATACATACTTTAGGTTTCTGAATATTAAACTTGTTTCTGCCTTTCATAGTGTGTAACTTGAATGCCCTGAGTACTTTCTCCCACACTGAAAACACTGGAATGATAACATTATTTGAACATTACCTGATAAGACTGATTCAGGACAGACAATTAGTGATTTTAAACTTTTCTAGCAGTCCTTCACAAACAGGGAACAGTATGTCTATTCTCTCCATCTGTCAGCTGGTGCTGGCTCTTCCTCCTCCTCTTCCTCTCACACTGCTGAGTTTGTCCTGGTGGATCATCAGGGGTGCAAAGCCTCACAGATGATGTGCAGCAGTGGGTCCCTCAGTCTGTCCTCACTCTGGACACTTGCAGTTGTCGCACATGGAAATCAAATGTGTGATAAGCTGCAGGATTCAAACACAAGTGTAACTTATAAACACATGTTCATACTTTTATTCCACAATCAGAGAGAAAGAAACAGAGAGAGAGTGCAGGACAGACAGACAGGTGACAGTTTCAGGTGTATACACTGCTACAAAACAGCACAAGAGAAGGAGGATTTAGTGTTTGTGTTATTACGAGTGCTAAACAAGAAGAGTTCCCAGATGGTACAGTGGACACATGTGTGACTCCTGTGATTAAAGCATCTTTCTTTCACTTTAACGAGTGAACCGTCAGCTCGTTCAAACACACGTTAAAGTCCGTTTGGCTCGACACCACCGACCAGAGGCAGCAATATAACATAGCTAACATTAACAGTGCAGTGAATCCTGCTTGTGCCGTGATATTCAGGACTGCAAACCGAGCAGCATCACTGACTTTCAGCTTGTTGTGTTTGTGGATATATGACTGACTTTAATTATCCATAAAATCATCACATCTCTGTAAGATTAAGGTCGACCAGCTGGATCCTGACTAGCTATTCTATGGCTTACTTGTTGTTATGAAGAAAGCAATTCTGTTAAACACACCACATTTATTTCTGCTCAGCTGCAGTATCCAGATGAAATACATAATAATATTACACGATTTTCAACAAACTGCAATTTAGTAAATCCTCGAGTTAAAAGTAACTTTGTGTAAAACTGTTATATTTAGAGCAACTTTTAAGTGGAATAAATTGCCTTATAAAATTAGAGAATTAGCAACTATTCAAAACGTCAATGAACACTTAAAAGCCGATTTACAGAACTTTTAGTTGTTGTAAATATTGTAAGAGATGATTTGTTTTTGAAATTGTGTCTCAATGTTATTGATATTATTATTATTATTATTATTATTGATTGCTTATATTTTAATTGTGAAACCTCACTGTGGATGTAAGAGCCAAATTATGTGGATATTTTGAATCCACTTTATTGTGTAATATTTTATGTGATAGTGTTTGACGGAAGACGAGCAACATCTGTTGTGGAAGCTAATGCGGTTCCTTTTGAATAAACAAATAAACAAACATAGGATTTATTAACAGTAAATGATTATATATACATCTATAAAAATTATAGAAATAGGAAACAACAAAATAATATAAATTATAAAATAATATAACTGTGTGTGTGTGTGTGTGTGTGTGTGTGTACAATCAGGAGTGATGGGCATGATTTTAGTGTTTGAACAGTCATGAATCATTTTTAGCACCAGGTTGGATGTAATGTGTTTCTACTACCAGCAGGTGGGGATAAGAGACCTTTAAGGTGTTTGGTGCCACACTCCACCTTCAGGTTTAAAACTAGTGTTAATGGAGGGAGTTTGAAGGTTGAGTTTGTTCCACGACTGCATTTCACTCACTGCCTCTGTTTGTATCTCTGTCACTGCAGGACCAACATGGAGCGAGAAGTCAGCGCTCTCAGGAGGCCGACAAACCTCACAGAAGAAAGAGAGAGAAAAAACACACCTGTGACGAGTGTGGGAAGGGTTTTACTGTGAAGGCTAGACTAAAACGTCATCAGGTCATCCACACTGGAGAGAGACCGTTCAGCTGTGACTTGTGTGGAAAGTCTTTTTCCTTGAAGGGTAACCTAAAACAACACAAACTCATCCACAGTGGAGTTAAAGCGTACAGCTATGATCAGTGTGGCAGAGCTTTTACTCAAAGTAGCCACTTACAGAGTCATCTAGTTACCCACTCTGGAATTAAGGCATACAGCTGTGACGAGTGTGGAAAAACTTTCAGCTGGAGGGGAAACCGAAATAGACACCTACACATTCACACCAGACATGATGTGTACTGCTGTGAACAGTGTGGCAAACAGTTTATAACTCACACACAGTTGCAACATCACATGTTTACCCACACTGAGGAGAGACCTTATAAATGTGACCTGTGTGAGAAGACTTTTAAATCTCCACAGTACCTGACACGACACCAACAGATCCACACCAGAAAGAGACTCTACAAGTGCAGTTACTGTGAGGTATGTATTTATATTGTTATCTTGTCATTTTAACACACACATGTTTCTGTTTCTTTTTTCTTTTTCTTTCTTTTTCTTTTTTAGCTATTTATTAATAAACGACTTATGTATATATATGCCTGTATATATTGTACTATTCTTAGTTAGTGTATTGTCTCTCTTGTTAATGTCTTTATTATGGAGCACTGTAACAAAAAAATAATTTCCCCTAGGGATCAATAAAGTATTCTGATTCTGATTAGCCTGACTGTTTGGAACAACTCTGCTCATTAAACTGTGTTAGCATGTTAGCAATTCTACTGCATGGAAAAGCAGCTCTTAGGCTACGTTCACACTGCAGGTCTTAATGCTCAATTCCGATTTTTCGATTAAATCCGATTTTTTTTGTCTGCTTGTTCACACTACAATTAAAATGCGACAGCAAACGCGCTCTAGTGTGAACGCTCAAAGCGGCCCGCATGCGCAAAAGAAGACGTCACACACAACTCGCTCTGTTTAGACCTAGACCAAACAATTATGTTTGACTGATGGCCCTTAATATAAAGACTTCGGACTTTACGTTTCCCAATTTTTGCTTTAAGTTATTTTTTTATTTACATAATTATGTAAATAACCTAATAATGATCCTTACTGCTGTTTTAGAGGAGCGGTGCTTCAAAGCATAGTTGCAGATTTCTGTCAGAATCTGCAGATTATACAGTACAAATAAAATGTTCACGTTTCTCCAACGTTGTCTTCCCAACAGTTTCACTAACATCTACACTGGATGGCCAGGAAGCGTTCGCGATGTCGTCTCGGCGCTTCTCCGGCGGTGATAATTGGCGTCTGTCTTATGTCAGTGACGTAAAAGACGGATTTAATGTGACCTGACCGTTCACACAGCAGTCGCTTTCTGAAACATAGGATATGTATCGGATTCAGTATCACATACAAAAGTGACCCAGATTGGATTTGAAAATATCGGATTTGTGCCGTTCACACTGTCATACCATGATCGGATATGGGTAGTATGGGGTCAGAAAGATCGGATTTGATGCGCTTTCGCCTGCAGTGTGAACGTAGCCTTAGTGATTATTCAGATTTTCATGTCAGTTATGATTTTAGTATTACTGTAGTATTATGGTGGTAGTATTGTAGTTATTGCAGCCCAGTAAACTGAGTGTGTTCACTGAAACAGTAAAATGTAATTGGACGTCTGCAGAGATGCTCTTTATTTCAGGCGACGTTCAGGATGAAAGTGTTGAAGGACTGACTTACACTGTCTTTGTGTCTTTGTTTAGAAGCAGAGCGACACAGATGGATCCAGTTCTCAACCCTGTCATCACTGTGGTGGTGGGAAAGACTTTCGTTGTGACCTCTGTGGAAAAACTTTCAGTTGGCAAGTTACCCTAAAAATACATCAATGTAGACAAACTGGAGACAAACTGAAATACTGCAAAGAATGTGGGAGAAGCTTCACCACATCAAGTGACTTAAAGCAACATGAACTGATTCACAGTGGGGTTAAAAAGCACCTCTGTGATCAGTGCGGGTCATCCTTCACCACTGCAGGTGACCTTAAAACACACAAACGAGTCCACACAGGAAAGAAACCATACAAGTGCAGACACTGTGACAAAAGCTTCTCACGTTCAAGTAATCGTAACAATCATGAACGTGCACACATGGAAGGAAACTACAGCTGTGACCAGTGTGACAAGAGCTTCAGGAATCTCAGTTCATACTCCGAACACAAACGATCCCACGTTACTAATAAACTGTTTCACTGTTACCAATGTGCCCAAACATTCACCTCATTATCTGCTCTGTGCAAACATCAGCGTGATCACTCAGGGCTGAAATCACTCCCATCACTGGATCACAGTGAATCTGAAGAGACAGAAAGATCCTCTGGTTTCAGTGTCAGACTCAAAAAGCTTGAGATCAGGCTCCACAGAGTTCAGACAGAATCATTTAAACTTGTGTTGAACTGAACTGGTTGCTGGGCTGAACTTCTACATAATACAGATTTACATGGGATCTTATTTTCTGTTGTTTTACTGAGTCAGTTTTGTCCTTTTTTCTCTGTCCTGGTTTTGCTCGTCTGTAAATAATTGAAACTCAGTCAAATAGTTCATTGTTCTCCAGCAAGACGTTTTGGAAACTCATGTTTAACCTTTAAAACTCTGACATGTTTTAGCACACAAGGCTTCATCGGGGAGTTCCCTCATGATTGGACCATGAGAATAAAGGTTTTTAGTTCTTTCAAAGAGAGTCTTGGAGCTGTTTGATGTTTTTGTTTTTCTGAAACTACCTGAAAGAGAAACTATTTTTCTTGCTTTATGTAGTGTGGAAGTTTTTAATGTTTCTTTCATCTGTGATGTTCTAGAATGTGTTCACATGAAGATGGTACAAATAAACTGTCCTTTTAGCTTTAGCTCCTAATTTATTCATTATTTATGGATGTAGCACAGCAGCAGTTTCTTGATTAACACATGGAGGGCTCGGGATCTGATGGTAAATAATGTTTTATGTCCTTGTACACATCATACAGCTCAGCTGTTCCACAGATGTCAGGTTTACACAGTGGGATGGTTTGTAAGAACGCAGCTCTCCTGTGGATAAATCCTTACTCTTAGCCTCAGGACCTCACACAGTCCCAGCAGGTTCGGTCAGAAGATTTATACCTTATACCAAAACTTCACAGAGACTCCTTTGCTGTGCTGTTTTCACAAAGAAACGTAAACTGAAGACCTGCACTTACAATGTTTTAATTAGTTTATCACAGGGGTCTGCAACCTTTAAGACCCAAAGAGCCAATTTGGACCCGGTTTCCACGCAAAAGAAAACACTGGGAGCCGCAAATAGTTTTTGACATCTAAAATGAAGATAACACTGTATATATTGGTTTTTACCTTTGTGCTTTGTGTGAACAACTGAGGTGTGCTGCTTATGAAATCCATGAAGTGCTACAGAGAAAATTAGATTTTATTTATGTAATCAACACATTTTGAACTCTTAAAGAAATATAACAAAAGGAAAGACACCCAGCTCAACTAAAATGATCCATGTAGCAAACAGCCGCCACCCTTATATCGCCTTTGGGCTTTTGGAGCCTTGACCTGACTTTTAAAAAATAATTGGGGGAAAAGCACTATGCTGCTAAAAAATTAAAAATAGATATTTGCAAAATTCTGCCTAAATATTTTACCTGGTTAATGGGGAGGGGAGGGGAGGCGGACGCACCTGAGCACCCGCAATCACGCCTCACTGCCTTAACGTCTGCGCTACCTATGCTGTTGTGTTGTTGTTGGTATATGTTGGGCTGTGGTATCTGTGCTGTTGTGTTGGTGTCTGTCGGGCTGTGAGCTGAAAAGCTACAGCCGGCTGTATGCGTACAGCAACCGTGTGTGAAAAGTGGTCAATATAGAGATGCTGAAAAACGTGTTCATGGAAACATCGTCTTCTCTGGGGTAAAATGTTTACAATAGGACTTCTGCTCCTGAACCTCTGCGCACAGCGTCTGCAAATCTGTACGAAGTCACTTTACGCAGGACTGTAAGCTGTCATCTGTCAGGTGTGAACGGTGTTTGTTTTTAACATAGTTCACGGTGGAGAACAGCTGCTGATATAATGTGGATCCAAAGATCCATAATTGGCCTATCTGGGGTTAAAAGTCTCGATAAATGAACGCCGTTCGGCGGTATTTTGGCTTCCGCGAGTGTGATGCTTATTTTGAGCGATTAAAAAAAATAGAATATAATTTTATTTTTATGTTTTAATATGACAATAATCTTCCAGTTTAGAACTACAAGTTAAAAAGAACTAACATAAATAAAATACACTTCAGCTAAATACTTCTAATTTATTTTCCCAAACCATGCGTAGCCGCAGTATAAGGACTAAAGAGCCTCTAACGTTGCCGACCCCTGGTTTAGCAGATTCAGTGTCTCCATGATTGAATCTGCTGTTTTTGTGCTGCTGTTGGTAGAAAGCCGGTTAATACTGAAATGAACTGGCTGCATGCATCTCTGAATGTAAATTGGTGCACTATTAATAGATCACTCTGGAACGGTATCGTCACCCTAATTTGCCCACTTAGTAAATCTCACTCATAGCCTAGAAATTGAAATAAATCTTGTTTCCCTGCTGGATAGTGATCCACTGTAACTCTGCTCCTCCTTCCTGTTTAGGATTTCTGTGACTGAAGGAAAATTCCCTCCATCCATCACTTATCCCAGCTAACCAAAGTAAAATAAAGTTTTGCTCATCTTCAAAAAGCATTACAATAATGGACATTACCAATGCAAACTGAATAATACAGAAGATGAAAGAATAGACTTTGATCAGTTAATAAAGCTCCTGATCTTGATTCATTGTGGCTGCTACACAGATACTTCTGGGTCACTTCTCTCAGTTAGGAACCTTCCTCACCAAAACTGACTGTTGGACCACAGCCCTGGTTTCATGAGAAATTGTTTCAGCCATGATTTCTCTTCCTGTATTTCAGACTAAAGACTGAAGTGACAAATGGAAACATGTTTAAAAAACGCAATGTGAGAGAGACGTTGAGGTCCTTAGAAGTTACCCTGGGTTTTTCTGTCACCCTGCTAGATGTTACACACCTTGTTATTGGACTGATTTCTACTGCTGGACTACTCCTGGGGAGAGTAACAATACTCTTACTAATTAGCTCCCTTTCACACCTTTGGAGATATTTATTTTTGTGCTTGCAGCGCTGTGAGCCAGAACAGCGAGAGAAAAATCTGTAAACGCAACGAGCCGAATGCTTAAGTGAATCCCAGCAGCTGCACATGTGCTACGCTGATTTAGAGGATATCTTTGCTCTGGATTTATATTTATACTCTTTCATTTCTATATGATTCTTCTTGCATCTAAACGAAGATGATTCAATTTGATAAATTTTGATGGCTCTTCGTGCTCGGGTGTAAATGAGACGTAATATTTGCTCTTGGTTTGGTTCTCCTGTACAGAACCTTGCAGTACAACAGAAACCTAAAAACATTATTTGTAGTTGTTATTCTTAGTTGTTCTGCTGCCTAAATACCACAGGGTCTAATTATGAAGTTTTTGAGCTGCACAGCAGCTGGAACATAATGAAGTCTACAGGTTAAGGTTTTCTCTTCTCTTATTGTTCTCTCTGCTGCTTGGTTTGATGGATCTGAGAGCTTCTGTTTTTATTACTGTTATTATAATTATCATTAATATTTTACTCTTTAGAAGCTTTAAAATAGTGTTTGTGTTTGAAAAAATGGATCTAAGAATTGAACAGAAACATCTGTCCTTCTGAAAATCGCCCAAAGGCACAGAGACAAACTCAAAGGATGCAACCTGCAACTTTCTCTTCCTTCATGTCAGTACCATCATCGATTATTTATATAAAATGCATATAGCATCAGTAACACTTTAGTTTGGATTTCATGATTTCTGTAACTGGAAAATATTATTTTGTTTAAAGACAGAAGTGACCGCATAGTTACAACATTAAAGTGAAATATTTAATAGTCTAATAACAGATTAAATGCTGTGTTGAGTCTGTCGTTTCAGGAGGAGAGAAGCTGCAGAGAGGCGTGTAAGACTGCCACTCTGCTTCCTGGTCCCAACTCTGGATAGTCATATTTTAGGGGGTTTAATAAATGTGTCCATATTTCTAGAAATGAGAGCTGCTCCATCCAAAGTGGGATGGATGCCGTCTCTCCTAACAAGACCAGGTTTCCTCCAGAATGTTTGCCAATTATCTATGAAGCCCACATCATTTCTGGGACACCACTCAGACAGCCAGCAACTTAAGGAGAACATGTGGCTAAACATGTCACTCCTGGGCTGTATCCCAATTCAGGGTCTGCAGCCTTAAAGGCCGCATTTTAAGGCCGATTACGTCACAGCAACGCAACAAAGGCTGTCCCAATTCGAAAGCTGCTCGAAATGCGGCCCTCAAATGCGTCCTTTATTTCCCTGAATTTTAAGGATGTGGCGGTGTAGACTTCGTGGCCCAACATATCCCAGATTGCATAGCGCGGCGGTGGGTGTGGATAATTTTGCGGAAAAAAAAACCCAAAACAGTAGAAGCAGAGCGGCCAAAGAGTAAACGTTTAAAAGTAAGTACTGATATGATGTCTCAACAGGACCTGGAAAAACTAGTCCATGCATTCATTTTTAGTAGGCTTGATTACTGTAACAGCATCTTTACAGGTCTACCTAAAAAAATCAGTCAGACAACTACAGCTCATTCAGAACTCTGCTGCTCGAGTCCTGGACCACATCAGTCCGTTAGCCTCTGCACTTCCTCTCTGTACGCTGACTCGTCGTTCTTGCCAATGAGACCAACCACGGTCGTGTCATCAGCGAACTCAACAGTCAAATAAATGAGGTGAGAAACAAAATATTCATAAAAATGTGGTCACAAAGTTTAGAAAAACCAAAAGTGACTTTCTATCAAAAGTGTGAAGATTATAATATAGGTAATAAAAAGACACTGTGTATATCTGTCTAATGGTGCTTCTCTCTTTCACCACCACAGGAAACTCTGCTGGGTCCTGTGAACTCGAAAGGGAAAATGCTTATGAACTTGCAAATTAAAAACACGATGCATTTAAGGTAACCCTTCATTTCTATTTAAGAAGAGAATTTGTTCCACTGTGTGATGGCCGAGTCTGCTTGTTTTCATGGAGTAATTTCTCCTGCCTTAAAAAAAACCCTCTCATAAGAGGCTGGAGTGCACAGAAACTGGTAGAGATGCAGGTATCTGGTCGTCCTGGGTTCCACAGACTATCAGCTAAAAAGAATAAACACATTAAATTGCTGCACATTTGTAGAATAACATTTAAGATATATAAAATATATTTTTTATTACATTAAATGTAAAGAGTCAAATGGAAGTCTTTCTAAAGTTATTTCATGATATTTATATTATGAAAAGCAGATTTTTGACAATTTAATTTTTTATGTTTAGATAAAAGAAACACACAAAAAACAAAAAAAAACAACAAGAACACAAAACTGACCAAAATCAACCGAAAATACTCCCACATGACAGAACCTCTCCTCTGCCTCTCTGGCTCCATATCTCTCAATAGATCAATCTGTGGTTTGCTATCTCTCACCATCAGAACACTCCACAAATCCTGCGAATGATTCACTTCCTTATAAACAGTGTTGGCAAGTTATTTTGAAAAAGTAATTAATTATAGTTACTAGATACTTCTTCAAATAAGTCACTTAGTTAGTAACTGAGTTACAAGATTCTGAAAGTAATGAATTACTTGAAAAGTAACTATTGCGTTACTTTAAAAAACGTTTAACCCTCTGGGCTCCATGGGATAATTGGCCATTTTTAACTACTTTTGATTTGTAATTCTATTTCTGCACTTAAGGCGAACAAATCTCCTGGAACAGATGGTTTAACTGCAGAGTTTTATGAGTCATTTTCTAATCTCCTGGCTCCGTTCTTACTGCAGGTGTTCATAGAAAGTATAGAGAATAACATCCTCCCTCCTACTCTTACTCAGGGTCTCATAACACTTATTCTAAAGCCAAACAAAGACTTACTTATTATTGATAATTGGAGACCCATCTGTCTGCTCAATAATGACTATGAGATTATGGCTTAGTACTTGCTAACAGAATTAAAGAGTTCTTGGATACAATTATCGATGAGACACAATCAGGCTTTAAGTGAAATAGACACATTTCTAATAACATTAGACTGGTTTTACAAACCGGATTCCAAAAAAGTTGCGTAGAAAGATAGTGGAGCAATATCCGAAAGGTGTTACCCAGCGGAAAATTGCAAAGACTTTGCAATTATAATCATCAACTGTGCATAACATCATCCGAAGATTCAGAGAATCTGGAACAATCTCTGTGCGTAAGGGTCAAGGGCGTAAACCCATACTGGGGGGGCGATCGCCTTGTAATCGGAAGGTTGCCGGTTCGAGCCCCGGCTTGGGCAGTCTCGGTCGTTGTGTCCTTGGGCAAGACACTTCACCCGTTGCCTACTGGTGGTGGTCAGAGGGCCTGGTGGCGCCAGTGTCCGGCAGCCTCGCCTCTGTCAGTACGCCCCAGGGTGGCTGTGGCTACAATGTAGCTTACCATCACCAGTGTGTGAATGTGTGTGTGAATGGGTGAATGACTGGATATGTAAAGCGCTTTGGGGTCCTTTTCCTTAAGGAAAATCACAGAATGGGCTCAGGACTACTTCCAGAAACTGTTGTCAGTGAACTACTTCCAGAAACCATTGTCAGTGAACACAATCCACCATGCCATCCGCCGTTGCCAGCTGAAACTCTACAGTGCAAAGAAGAAGCCATTTCTAAGCAAGATCCACAAGCTCTGGTGTTTTCACTGGGCCAGGAATCATGTAAAATGGAGTGTGGCAAAATGGAAGACTGTTCTGTGGTCAGACGAGTCACGATTCGAAGTTCTTTTTGGAAACGTGGGACGGCATGTCATCCGGACCAAAGAGGACAAGGACAACTCAAGTTGTTATCAACACTCAGTTCAGAAGCCTGCGTCTCTGATGGTATGGGGTTGCATGAGTGCGTGTGGCACGGGCAGCTTGCATGTCTGGAAAGGCACCATCAATGCAGAAAAACATATTCAGGTTCTAGAACGACATATGCTCCCATCCAGACGGCATCTCTTTCAGGGAAGACCCTGCATTTTTCAACAAGATAATGCCAGACCACATTCTGCATCACTCACAACATCATGGCTGCGTAGGATAAGGATCCGGGTACTGAAATGGCCCGTCTGCAGTCCAGATCTTTCACCTATGGAGAACATTTGGCGCATCATAAAGAGGAAGGTGCGACAAAGAAGGCCCAACAGTTAGAGGCCTGTATTAGACATGAATGGGAGATCATTCCTATTGCTAAACTTGAGAAACTGGTCTCCTCGGTCCCCAGACGTCTGTTGAATGTTGTAAGAAGAAGGGGAGATGCCAGACAGTGGTGAAAATGGCCTTGTCCCAACTTTTTTGGGATTTGTTGACACCATGACATTTTGAATCACCATACTTTTCCCTTAAGATGATAAATTTTCTCAGTTTCAACTTTTGTTCCATAATTTACGTTCTATTCTGAATAAAATACTGACATTTGCCACATCATTGCATTCAGTTTTTATGCACAATTTGTTTAGTGTCCCAACCTTTTTGGAATCCGGTTTTAGATCTACTTGATTACTCTGATTTGGTATCTGACAATAGCTTCATTCTCTTCCTGGATTTTTTAAAAGTCCTTTGTTACAATTGAACATCAATTTATTTTCCACTCTTTGGAAAAAATTGGCTTTGGAGAATTTTTCTGTAAAGCTTCAAAACTTTGTACACGAATGGCAATAGCTCAATTAAAATGATTAAGACTCCACCCCGAGATTTGACCTGTTTTACAAGGACTCACCATAGCTGATAAGGAGCTCATCATCAGCCAGCTACCTGATGACAGCACTCTTCTCGAAGAATGCAAATCAAATCCGTCCAGCCCTTAGAGTTATTAGTGATTTCTCTGAGGCATCTGGTTTATGTCTAAATCTAAAAAATATGAATTACTAGCAGTTAAAGGCTGCACTGCAAATACTATCTGTAACATTTCTGTTAAACAAGAAGTCACATACCCAGAACTGTTAATATCCAAAGACCAAAAGTCAAGATGCTCGTCAAACTTCAGTCCAATTATACAAAAAACATGAAAAAAGTTCAACCAGTGGCTGCAAAGGGATTTATCTCTCAAAGGTAGAGTGTTAATTACTAAAGCTGAAGGGATATCCCGACTGGCACATGCTGCTCTATCCTTACATCTGGATAAGAAAATGAATAAAGACACTGACCGCATGTTCTTTAATTTTATATGGAAAAACCATAAGCAACCATAAGAAGGTCCTCTTACCGTGGACCCTCATTTATAAACACAACTTCTCACCACACAAATACCTCATCTGGAATAACAGAGATATTTTATTTCAAAATAAATCACTTTTCCTGGAAACTTGGGTCCAAAATGGGATCCTATTGGTGGCTCAGCTGGTTAATAAAGAGGGAGTACTGCTTACTTACAATGAATTCCTTACACTATATCATTTTCCAGTCAGTGTTCGGGAATTCTCAATGGTGCTTGGTGTCATACCCTCAGGTACTTTAATCTTATATAAAAACACTGACAGTTCAATATCTACCTCAGTCACTCTCCCTGATCCAGCTGAGTCAGCAGTGGGAAAAATCTGCTTTTCACAGGAACTTGGTAACAGCAATAAGAGAATACGTAGTTTATTCCAAGAAGATATCGTGTCTCTCCCATATATATAATATCTTACTGGAACTGACATGTTCCAGATATCACCTGGAAGACAGTCTGAATGATCCCATAAATGTCTAATTGTAAACAAGGTGAAGGAAATCTCATATAAAATTCTTCATAAATGTTACCCAGCCAGTCACTATATGGTAAAATTTAAAAGAGACATAAATATTATTTGAACTTTCTGTGGGGATCATCCAGAAACTGTGACACATCTTTTTTGGTACTGTTCCTCTACACAGAGATTCTGGAAGGAATTTAGCAGTTTTGTTATTGTCCATATTTTAAGGGAGTTTTCTTGATTATGGGAAAATGTTTTATTCTGTTTCTTTAAGTTCTCCATGTTTTTTTATAATACATTTCTTAATAGTTTTAGCTAAATTTTTTATCCATAAATGTAAGTTTATTAATAAAACACCATATTTCTGCCTTTTTATAAGGATATGGAATTGTACATACAATCAATTTCAGACTCAACCAACGAAAAGCCTCTCAGAACAATATATACGTGATGTTTTGCGCATACTCATATAATTATTTTTTACTCCTGGTTCTGTATGTTCATGTTCTGTTCTTTTGTAAACTTCATCTGTTTGTATGTTCTATATTGTGTTTCAATAAAGTTCATTTAAAAAAAGTACACTGTAAATGAAGCTTCAGACGTCACTAATCACGTGACTCTGGCCAAACGAATCAAGCCTCGACACAGTGCTTCTGAAGCAGCGTGTTGATGTTTCTGACACACGCACCGGAGCGTCAGCTTCAAGCGGACCATCACTACCTCTCACATCTAAAGGTAAGTGCCAAGGTAACTTTGAACTGAGTTCAGTCAATCTCGAGTTTTTCGAAGTTTTCTGAATGAAGTTTTCTGTTGCTCTCTGTGAGAGAAGACCGTTAAAGGCGAGGCTCTCCAGAGTGCAGCAAAACAGGAAACCACAGCTGTGTGTGTGTAAGTGTGCAAACGAATAGATTAGAAGTGCAAGTGAGCCACGAGTATAGAAAGGTCAAGTTTCGTGAGTTGTTTTTCTCACCACTAATCCCGCACTCCGTCAAACACACTCCATCAGTCTTGTTCCTCTTGAACAACTAAATGTTTAAAAATGTTGCGAGTGTACCTGGTGATATTCTCATGCCGATGCTGTTCACAGGACAGCAAGAGTAAACAATCGGGAGAATCTTGTCCTCGTCATCGTTCCCCTCGTACTTGTTATCACTCCGATTTCAGCGTTTTTGCTGTGGCTGAGTAGCATACCCTACAGCCAGATTAACTTGTGACACACATCTGCACCTGGCTCTATCGCCACGTTTGAATTCGTTTCAAGCACAATACATGTGGAACTTTCTATTTTGTCTGATTTTGTGTCTTGCAAATAAACCTTTAAAATAATTACATTTTATTATGTATTTATTTTTGGCCTACATCAGTAAGAAATGCCAAATTATATACACAAAGTTATAGAAATCACCACTCCCGTTATTCATGATGATTTCAATAACATCCCATAAAAACATGTAACATCACATCCTGTAAGCATAGTCTGCCTGTGTCTTTTCTCTGGAAATGAACATTTTCAGCCAATATAGGTAATACATCAACATGGCTGCCATGGCTAAGTTAGGAATATTTATAATGTAATTTCCAAAACTTGCATATGATCTGCAATTTGTAGCAGATCTACTGACTGTCACAGAGCAGCTGGAGCAGTCTCAAATGGAGGTCAGTCCACTACTGCCACCTGTGGCCAAGTGCCATAGCCTACTACTAGATTAACTCGTGACACATCTGCACCTGTTTCTATGACCACATTGAGTCTGAGTGGCTGCACTTACACTGGTGCATTCAAATCTACCCACAAACATATTGAAAGATGCAATGTGGATTGTCAAGACTCAAACCAATCATTAAGCAAAGACAGCAGGGATCACTTGTTTCTGTTTATTATACAGCCAGATTTACTTGTGACACACATGTGCAGCTGGCTTTATCACCTATTTTGAATTTGTTTCAAGCACAATACATTTGCAACTTTCAGTGTTTTCCGCTCTTCCAAAAGAAGAGAAAAAAAAACCTTCAACTACATGACATGCAATTGTGTATTTGTTTTCACCTTATCATACACTTGAAGTTTTACAAATCACCACTCCTTTTGTTAATATCATTTCAGTCTCAGACAATCTAGTTTTTCTTACAGAGATTGAATGCACCTTCTGCGGATGGTGTTACCACACAGTGTGCGTGGACTTCCCCTGTACAGAAGGCAACTACAAATGTTGTGAATGCTAAATAAACAGAAACAAATGATCCCTGTTGTCTTTGCTTAATGATTGGTTTTAGTCTTGACAATCCACATTGCTGGCATTGCATCTTTCAATGCCAGCAATGCCAGGTATCAGGGCTCAAACCTTTTGTGTTTGTTTCCAATAAGTTGCCCACCTCGGGAAACAAAAATGTGTTCTTTTACTTGTGAGATGAACATATGAGACACTTTGACTCTTCAGTGCAGTGTGGAGCCTAACAAAGATCTGTTTTGTGTCCCAGCTGATCAGCAGGAGGAGAAGAGTCTGACGGAGCAGCAGAGGAACATTTTCAGCTACTTGGACTCAGCTCAGCCACTACAGAGAAAACAATGAGCTCAACACAGAAGGTGACAGACAGAGCAGGGCGATATGACCAAAAATATTTATCACGATATACATTTGAAAATTTGCGATAACAATATAACTGACGATATAATTGACACTAGACAAAATACTTTACAACTCCACAACTTTATTAAAAAACCCATCAATGTATTTTCACTTAAACAAGCAGCTGTTTTTTATGTGCATTAAAGTTATATAAAAATTTAACAGTGCAAATGCAAATTCCTTGCTGACAGTTTAACCAAAAGGCATTTCCAGTGGAAATTGGCCGACATATCCTGAGCATAGCCATGTATAATATCCACAAAACTTAAAAAGAGGTTATACAGTCGTGTCCAATAGTTTTGAGAATTGCATAAATATTTGAAATTGGAAAAGTTGCTGCTTAAGTTTTTATAATAGCATTTTGCATACACTCCAGAATGTTATGAAGAGTGATCAGATGAATTGCATCGTCCTTCTTTGCCATGAAAATGAACTTAATCCCCAAAAACCCTTACCACTGCATTTCATTGCTGTCATTAAAGGACCTGCTGAGACCATTTCAGTAATCGTCTTCTTAACTCAGGTGAGAATGTTGACGAGCACAAGGCTGGAGATCATCATGGCTGTATCCCAATTCAGGTTCTGCAGCTTTAAAGTACGCAGCCTCAACGGTCCTCAAGGGCCACGTACTCAAAGACCGCTAAGGCCGGAAGTGCGAGGCTTGTAGGCTTGTGAAATGGGACTGCCCAGGTTGCCTAGCAACCCTGATACTAACAGCTGGAAATGAAGGAGAACATATTTTGTTCATTTGTTTCTACATGAGCTCTGTGTGATTTAATAAGTATCTGAGGCTGAGACCACAGGACTGTAAAACAAGATTGTTGGGCTTGATTTCTGTGCTGAACAGTCATTTAAGATTAGTTAGTAAATAACAATTAACTAATGTTGTTCATGAGACTAAAGTCATCTCACTTTGGTAATGTAAATATAATATGGCCAATATTATAGTTATTATATTACTCACTTCACTGAAAGACAAGTATCTTTGACAGTGTATCTATAGATGTATCATATATAGGAGACAAATATTGTTTGTTTAATTTGTTGGCATTACTAAATTTGGCCCATTGCTTACATATGTGTAAAAAGAAAATGTACGAGCTGTGATAACTGTTTTTCAGTGTTGGGTAAGTTACTTTAAAAAAGTAATTAATTACTAATTACTTAGTCAATATTGTATTTAAAGTACTTATCTAATTACTGTGTCAGAAAAGTAATTTAATTATTACATAAGTATTTAACTAAATACTTCTTAAAATCCATATAAACCTTGAGTGGACAAACAATAGAAATTAAACTATTTAAATAATAAATACATTTTTTTTTAAAGACGCACACTCTACAGGACGCAGCGGTAGCATCTGTTCCACAATGTAGCCTGGCAGGGCTGGACTGGGACAAAAAATCGGCCCAGGCATTTTGACTAGAGACCGGCCCACCAGGTATTATAGGAAAATCCATAAAGCCTTTGAATGAAAACAAACGCTGTTGTCACAGTGATGTACACTGTCTTGTTGGTGTATATGTATCAATCTAATAAACCTAAACCTTCACCATCCTCCCTATTGTGGTATTCTAAACAGTACCCGAAAGTAGACTGCTTTGTCGAGTTAACCTCCTGAACTATCTACAACACATGGTGAAAACCTGAAAGTAAGACAGAGAAGACTAGAGGTGAGAAATGATCATTACTGATTACTGATGACAGATTTAGATATATTTTCATAAACCATTCATTTGCCACATCAATAAACACCATGGCAGGGCAAAATATTTTTTCTAACATGGCAACCTTTAAAAAGTGAAAGGAGACAGAAAGACAGGTGAGAAAGAAAAACTTAATCGACTTTTTGATGGCATGTTACACACAGTACTGGTACAGTATCTAGAAAATGTGGGAACATGCTGGCATCATAAACAGTACTTAGCTACTTCTGAAGAAATTATGATGGGACCCTAAAAAAATACTATGTACAATAATTGATTTCTATATATTTTACATCAGATGAAAACGTTTGTTGTAAGATTCAGAGCGGTAAACAAACGAGAGAAAAGCCGATCAGCTGATCACTGATCAGTTTCATGATTGAAGTAGAAACAGGAGAGGGAGGGGGAGAGAATGAGAGGAGAAGAGGCAGCTGTGCAGCAAAGACAGAATAACTCCAGCTTTTGTCTTTTTCATTGTAGCTGAAATACGGGACAAACTGTTGCTTTTCACCTCAATACGAAACGCGCAATATTTTCTCTGTATACGAGAGAGTTGCCGCGGTGTTATCCATGGATGACGAACAAGGATCACTCAGAAGTATTCGTCTATGCTCTCGTGTCAGGCGCTTCAGTAGATTACTCGTGCTATTAACAGCAGCCGATAGTTTTTACATGTTGCTGTAATGTTCTTGTCTGCTTGTTTCAGAAAAGTGAAGAGACGGGAATATGTCCATGCCGAGTCAGACATCTTCCGCTGTAGAATACGACTATGCAGCAAACTGGTGCGAAATGACGTGCAGCTGCACTACAGCGATGTTAAAGCGGCAGAGTTTACTTTTACCTTTAGCAGATAAAGATGTTATTGATATTATTGTTATTATTATTATTATTATTATTGATTGCTTATATTTTAACAATTGTGAAACCTCACTGTGGATGTAAGAGCCAAATTATGTGGATATCTTGAATCCACTTTATTGTATAATATTTTATGTGATTGTATTTGACGGAAGACGAGCAACATCTGTTGTGGAAGCTAATGGGGTTCCTTTTGAATAAACAAACAAACAAACATAGGATTTATTATCAGTAAATCATTGTGTATAAATCTATACAAAATATAGAAATATGTAATAGGAAACAACAAAATAATATAAATTATAAAATAATCAGGAGGGATGGGCATGATTTTAGTGTTTAAACAGTCATGAATTATTTTTAGCACCAGGTTGGATGTAATGTGTTAGAACTACCAGCAGGTGGGGATAAGAGACCTTTAAGGTGTTTGGTGCCACACTCCACCTTCAGGTTTAAAACTAGTGTTAATGGAGGGAGTTTGAAGGTTGAGTTTGTTCCACGACTGCATTTCACTCACTGCCTCTGTTTGTATCTCTGTCACTGCAGGACCAACATGGAGCGAGAAGTCAGCGCTCTCAGGAGGCCGACAAACCTCACAGAAGAAAGAGAGAGAAAACATACACCTGTGACGAGTGTGGGAAGGAGTTTACTGTGAGGTCCAAACTAAAACATCATCAGGTCATCCACACTGGAGAGAGACCGTTCAGCTGTGACTTGTGTGGAAAGTTTTTTTCCTGGAAGCGTTCCCTAAAATCACACCAACTCATCCACAGTGAAGTTAAAGCGTACAGCTGTTATCAGTGTGGCAGAGCTTTTACTCACAGTAGCCACTTACAGAGTCATCTAGTTACCCACTCTGGAATTAAGGCATACAGCTGTGACAAGTGTGGGAAGGATTTTATTGGGAAGGATGAACTAAAAGAGCATCAGGTCATCCACACTGGAGAGAGACCACTCAGCTGTGACTTGTGTGGAAAGTCTTTTTCCAGGAAGGATTCCCTAAAACAACACCAACTCATCCACAGTGAAGTTAAAGCGTACAGCTGTGATCAGTGTGGCAGAGCTTTTACTCACAGTAGCCACTTACAGAGGCATCTAGTTACCCACTCTGGAATTAAGGCATACAGCTGTGACATCTGTGGAAAAACTTTCAGCCGGATAGACAGCCAAAATAGACACCTACGCATTCACTCCAGACACGATGTGTACTGCTGTGAACAGTGTGGCAAAGAGTTTACAACAGACACACAGTTAAAACAACACATGTTTACCCACACTGAGGGACGACCTTATAAATGTGACCTGTGTGAGAAGACTTTTAAATCTCCACGTCACCTGAGACGACACCAACAGATCCACACCAGAAAGAGACTCTACAAGTGCAGTTACTGTGAGGTATGTATTTATATTGTTATCGTGTTATTTTAGCCTGACTGTTTGGAACAACTCTGCTCATTAAACTGTGTTAGCATGTTAGCAATTCTACTGCATGGAAAAGCAGCTCTGAGTGATTATTCAGATTTTCATGTCAGTTATGATTTTAGTATTACTGTAGTATTATGGTGGTAGTATTGTAGTTATTGCAGCCCAGTAAACTGAGTGTGTTAACTGAAACAGTCAAATGTAATTGGACGTCTGCAGAGATGCTCTTTATTTCAGGCGACGTTCAGGATAAAAGTGTTGAAGGACTGACTTACACTGTCTTTGTGTCTTTGTTTAGAAGCAGAGCGACACAGATGGATCCAGTTCTCAACCCTGTCATCGCTGTGGTGGTGGGAAAGACTTTCGTTGTGACCTCTGTGGAAAAACGTTCAGTCAGCAAAAGAACCTAAAAATACATCAACGTAGACACACTGGAGACAAACTGAAATACTGCAAAGAATGTGGGAGAAGCTTCACCACATCAAGTAGATTAAAACGCCATGAACTGATTCACAGTGGGGTTAAAAAGCACCTCTGTGATCAGTGTGGGTCATCCTTCACCACTGCAAGGGAGCTTAAAACACACAAACGAGTCCACACAGGAGAGAAACCATACAAGTGCAGACACTGTGACAAAAGCTTCTCACAATCAAATAGTCGTAACAATCATGAACGTGCACACATGGAAGGAAACTACAGCTGTGACCAGTGTGACAAGAGCTTCGGGAATCTCAGTTCATTCTCCAAACACAAACGATCCCACGTTACTAATAAACTCTTTCACTGTTACCAATGTGCCGAAACATTCACCGCATTGTCTGCTCTGTGCAAACATCAGCGTGATCACTCAAAATTGTGTTGAACTGAACTGGTTGCTGGGCTGAACTTCTACATAATACAGATTTACGTGGGTTCTTATTTTCTGTCATTTTACTGAGTCAGTTTTGTCCTTTTTTCTCTCTCCTGGGGTCCGTTCTTCATACCTCGGTTACTACATCCAAGATCAAATCATCGCGCCAACTTTGAGCTCGCTAATCCGGACATGAAGCGGACATACCTGAGTGGCCGCGATCTAATCCTGTTTACATAAAGTAAGCCTGCTCCCAAGCAGGTTTACGCTTACGGATCTGTTGCTATGACAGCAAGTCCCGGATGAGCTTCGGAGAACCGAACGATCCAAGATCACGCAAAATCGTCAACAATCAAATCCAGCTAACTTACTTAGCGAGGTACGAAGAACGGACCCCTGGTTTTGCTCGTCTGTAAATAATTGAAACTCAGTCAAATAGTTCATTGTTCTCCAGCAAAACGTTTTGGAAACTCATGTTTAACCTTTAAAACTCTGACATGTTTTAGCACACAAGGCTTCATCGGGGAGTTCACTCATGATTGGACCATGAGAATAAAGGTTTTTAGTTCTTTCAAAGAGAGTCTTGGAGCTGTTTGATGTTTGAGTTTTATATGAAACAATCTGAAAGAAAAAATAATTTTTTTGCTTTATGTAGTGTGGAAGTTTTTAATGTTTCTTTCATCTGTGATGTTCTTGAATGTGTTCACATGAAGATGGTACAAATAAACGGTCCTTTTAGCTTTAGCTCCTAATTTATTCATTATTTATGGATGTAGCACAGCAGCAGTTTCTTGATTAACACATGGAGGGCTCGGGATCTGATAGTAAATAATGTTTTGTGTCCTTGTACACATCATACAGCTCAGCTGTTCCACAGATGTCAGGTTTACACAGTGGGATGGTTTGTAAGAACGCAGCTCTCCTGTGGATAAATCCTTACTCTTAGCCTCAGGACCTCACACAGTCCCAGCAGGTTCGGTCAGAAGATTTATCCCTTATACCAAAACGTCACAGAGACTCCTTTGCTGTGCTGTTTTCACAAAGAAACGTAAACTGAAGACCTGCACTTACAATGTTTTAATTAGTTTTGCACAGCGGTCACCAACCTTTAAGACCCAAAGAGCCATTTGGACCTGGTTTCCACGCAAAAGAAAACATTATCTTAAAAAAGCATTACAATAATGGGCATTACCAATGCAAACTGAATAATGCAGGCCAGGGGCGATTTTAGGCCATTTTTTAATCCATTGCCTGGATTAAAACAGGACATATTAGCAGCATTTAACCTTCACTTACTCTTTATGTAGTTAGATAGGAGTCATGTTTCTTTTTAGCTGAAAAACCTTACACCCAGGTAACCTGCAGTGTTGAAAACGTGTTTTCCAATGATGTTTGCTACCCTACAATCCGTCCTACTCTGTAGTAAATTCAGCGACATTTGACCGTCCTGTTGCTCCCACTGAAATGTATACAGGCTATTGAAAATCTAAAACTTAAAATTGTCCGTAGCCTGCCGTTGTTACCACTGTCCTGTTTGAAATGGATACTAACTAGCTAACTGACTGAATGCCCATTAACCTTATAACTCCTGTTGTGTGTGTGTTTGTGTACAGAGAGACAGACAGGTTCATAATGGATATAAGGAAGTTTTTTCAAAAACAGGAGCCACATTCAGGTAAAAGTGTAAGAACAAATGATCCATCAATAAAGGATAATGTTGCATCAGTGTTTCAATATTTTATATCTTTTATTAGATGTTCATGTGGTTTGGTTATTTGCCTTTTGGTTGAAAGTACACTGAGAGAGGACTTTTCGTTAGTGATCTTAATAAATTTTTTTTCATATTAATGTAATTTTCTCATCTAATTGAATACAATCTATTTGTGTATGATTGTCAGTCCAAAGAGGGAGAGAGGAAAGAGGGGAACGTGAGGAGAAAGTACAAGGTCAGGAAGAACCAGGTAAGAAAACAGACAGGGAATAGTGACAGGCAAAAGAGAAACTATTAAACTGAGGAAGAGAAAAAACCTGATTTTACTCATACAATCTGGAAGTTGTGTCCTCCCTATATTAAAGCTGCTATACAGAATGTGCAAAACAAACTGGGTTGAAACATTTTTGACCCTCTTTAACAACATTCCAACATAACATTATCATTGTTTGGGGAGATTAAAATTAATGATATATTTTTATGTGGTTCAGCCACAACTCTACTAAAACCCCAGCCAGTAATAGGTAGGCCAACTTTTGGACCGTCCAGTTGTCTGTATGACTGCCGCATACAGACACACTTATCAGTGTTTCTCAAACTTTTTACAGTGTGTACCACCTGAGAAAAATGTCAAGCTCTCCCAAGTACCACTATGAAAGCATGAAACTCATAAATCATACAACACAGAATTAGTATTATTAAATTAGTTAAATTAGTATCTGCAGTAAAGATTTTTTCATACATTGTATACATTCTACCACAGGCAAAGTTGCCTCCATTTTTATAGTTTTTTATTAATATTTTGTAATAATTTATTCTGTTTTGGGAGTGTTTTTTATGTATCTGGAATATATTATACATACACATTAAAAGTGAATCTCTGTCCAAAACATGCACTCAGTTTACTTCTTACTCACTATGAGCATCATTTAAATAACCTTTATCAGATTTGATGGTTTTGTTACAGACTTCTCAAAAAAGTGTTTTGCTTTTCTTTCACAAATGTGGGGGTTGTGTTAAAATGTACAAAACGGTGATGTCATGTTTTGTGACGAGGACCCAGGCAGAGAGACACTTGCTGAATTTAAGAATCTTATGATTTAATAAAGAAATTTGCAGACTTGCACAGAGATAGTAAAATTATGATGACTGATAACAGAGACGAAGACAACAGACGATGAGGACAGGGAGGAACAGTTGACGATTTGTCACCTAGCGTAAAATGTTACGCTTAGGCAGTGAGAACGTGTTGCATACTCATATAATAATTTTTTACTCCTGGTTCTGTGCGTTCATGTTCTGTTCTTTTGTAAACTTCGTCTGTTTGTATGTTCTACACTCATTGTGTTTCAATAAAGTTCAATTTAAAAAAAAAGCTACGTTCTACAGTTTTCTACGTTTTCTACAGTCAATGAAGCTTCAGACGTCACTAATCACGTGACTCTGGCCAAACGAATCAAGCCTCGACACAGTGCTTCTGAAGCAGCGTGTTGATCTTTTTGACACATGCACCGGAGCGTCAGCTTCAAGCGGACCATCACTACCTCTCACATCTAAAGGTAAGTGCCAAGGTAACTTTGAACTGAGTTCAGTCAATCTCGAGTTTTTCGAAGTTTTCTTAATGAAGTTTTCTGTTGCTCTCTGTGAGAGAAGACCGTTAAAGGCGAGGCTCTCCAGAGTGCAGCAAAACAGGAAACCACAGCTGTGTGTGTGTAAGTGTGCAAACGAATAGATTAGAAGTGCAAGTGAGCCACGAGTATAGAAAGATCAAGTTTCACGAGTTGTTTTTCTCACCACTAATCCCGCACTCCGTCAAACACACTCCATCAGTCTTGTTCCTCTTGAACAACTAAATGTTTAAAAATGTTGCGAGTGTACCTGGTGATATTCTCATGCCGATGCTGTTCACAGGACAGCAAGAGTAAACAATCGGGAGAATCTTGTCCTCGTCATCGTTCCCCTCGTACTTGTTATCACTCCGATTTCAGCGTTTTTGCTTCACAACTAAAGCGTGCAATTCACTTTGTGTGCACTCAAATGGAGTCGAGTCAACCAGCGCCACCTGTGGCTGAGTACCATACCCTACAGCCAGATTAACTTGTGATACACATCTGCACCTGGCTCTATCGCCACGTTTGAATTCGTTTCAAGCACAATACATGTGGAACTTTCTATTTTGTCTGATTTTGTGTCTTGCAAATAAAACTTTAAAATAAATTACATTTTATTATGTATTTATTTTTGGCCTACATCAGTAAGAAATGCCAAATTATATACACAAAGTTATAGAAATCACCACTCCCGTTATTCATGATGATTTCAATAACATCACATAATAACATGTAACATCACATCCTGTAAGCATAGTCTGCCTGTGTCTTTTCTCTGGAGATGAACATTTTCAGCCAATATAGGTAATACATCAACATGGCTGCCATGGCTAAGTTAGGAATATTTATAATGTAATTTCCAAAACTTGCATATGATCTGCAATTTGTAGCAGATCTACTGACTGTCACAGAGCAGCTGGAGCAGTCTCAAATGGAGGTCAGTCCATTACTGCCACCTGTGGCCAAGTGCCATAGCCTACTACTAGATTAACTCGTGACACATCTGCACCTGTTTCTATGACCACATTGAGTCTGAGTGGCTGCACTTACACTGGTGCATTCAAATCCACCCACAAACATATTGAAAGATGCAATGTGGATTGTCAAGACTCAAACCAATCATTAAGCAAAGACAGCAGGGATCACTTGTTTCTGTTTATTATACAGCCAGATTTACTTGTGACACACATGTGCAGCTGGCTTTATCACCTATTTTGAATTTGTTTCAAGCACAATACATTTGCAACTTTCAGTGTTTTCCGCTCTTCCAAAAGAAGAAAAAAAACCACAAATCACCACTCCTTTTGTTAATATCATTTCACAGTCTCAGACAATCTAGTTTTTCTTACAGAGATTGAATGCACCTTCTGCGGATGGTGTTACCACACATTGTGTGTGGACTTTCCCTGAACAGAAGGCAACTACAAATGTTGTGAATGCTAAATAAACAGAAACAAATGATCCCTGTTGTCTTTGCTTAATGATTGGTTTTAGTCTTTATAATCCTCATTGCTGGCATTGCATCTTTCAATGCCAGCAATGCCAGGTATCAGGGCTCAAACCTTTTGTGTTTGTTTCCAATAAGTTGCCCACCTCGGGAAACAAAAATGTGTTCTTTTACTTGTGAGATGAACATATGAGACACTTTGACTCTTCAGTGCAGTGTGGAGCCTAACAAAGATCTGTTTTGTGTCCCAGCTGATCAGCAGGAGGAGAAGAGTCTGACGGAGCAGCAGAGGAACATTTTCAGCTACTTGGATTCAGCTCAGCCACTACAGAGAAAACAATGAGCTCAACACAGAAGGTGACAGACAGAGCAGGGCGATATGACCAAAAATATTTATCACGATATACATTTGAAAATTTGTGATAACAATATAACTGACGATATAATTGACACTAGACAAAATACTTTACAACTCCACAACTTTATTAAAAAACCCATCAATGTATTTTCACTTAAACAAGCAGCTGTTTTTTATGTGCATTTAAGTTATATAAAAATTTAACAGTGCAAATGCAAATTCCTTGCTGACAGTTTAACCAAAAGGCATTTCCAGTGGAAATTGGCCGACATATCCTGAGCATAGCCATGTATAATATCCACAAACTTAAAAAGAGGTTATACAGTCGTGTCCAATAGTTTTGAGAATTGCATAAATATTGGAAATTGGAAAAGTTGCTGCTTAAGTTTTTATAATAGCATTTTGCATACACTCCAGAATGTTATGAAGAGTGATCAGATGAATTGCATCGTCCTTCTTTGCCATGAAAATGAACTTAATCCCCAAAAACCCTTACCACTGCATTTCATTGCTGTCATTAAAGGACCTGCTGAGACCATTTCAGTAATCGTCTTCTTAACTCAGGTGAGAATGTTGACGAGCACAAGGCTGGAGATCATCATGGCTGTATCCCAATTCAGGTTCTGCAGCTTTAAAGTACGCAGCCTCAACGGTCCTCAAGGGCCACGTACTCAAAGACCGCTAAGGCCGGAAGTGCGAGGCTTGTAGGCTTGTGAAATGGGACTGCCCAGGTTGCCTAGCAACCATGATACTAACAGCTGGAAATGAAGGAGAACATATTTTGTTCATTTGTTTCTACATGAGCTCTGTGTGATTTAATAAGTATCTGAGGCTGAGACCACAGGACTGTAAAACAAGATTGTTGGGCTTGATTTCTGTGCTGAACAGTCATTTAAGATTAGTTAGTAAATAACAATTAACTAATGTTGTTCATGAGACTAAAGTCATCTCACTTTGGTAATGTAAATATAATATGGCCAATATTATAGTTATTATATTACTCACTTCACTGAAAGACAAGTATCTTTGACAGTGTATCTATAGATGTATCATATATAGGAGACAAATATTGTTTGTTTAATTTGTTGGCATTACTAAATTTGGCCCATTGCTTACATATGTGTAAAAAGAAAATGTACGAGCTGTGATAACTGTTTTTCAGTGTTGGGTAAGTTACTTTAAAAAAGTAATTAATTACTAATTACTTAGTCAATATTGTATTTAAAGTACTTATCTAATTACTGTGTCAGAAAAGAAACTTAATTTCTACATAAGTATTTAACTAAATACTTCTTAAAATCCATATAAACCTTGAGTGGACAAACAATAGAAATTAAACTCTTTAAATAATAAATAAATCTTTTTTAAAGACGCACACTCTACAGGACGCAGCGGTAGCATCTGTTCCACAATGTAGCCTGGCAGGGCTGGACTGGGACAAAAAATCGGCCCAGGCATTTTGACTAGAGACCGGCCCACCAGGTATTATAGGAAAATCCATAAAGCCTTTGAATGAAAACAAACGCTGTTGTCACAGTGATGTACACTGTCTTGTTGGTATATATGTATCAAACTTAGTGGTGCAACGGATCAAAAATCTCACGGTTCGGATCGGATCACGGTTTTAAAGTCACAGATCGGATCAATTTTCGGATCAGCAAAAATAGGAAAAAAAAGACAAATTCTACTCGCCGTTTACTTATTTAAGTATTTTTTGTCTATTAAAAAAAACATTCAACTGAAGACTCATTCCACACACTTATATAAAAACTAATTAAGGTGCAATATGGACATTATGGAACATTCTGGGCAGCCTCTGCATCCTCTGCATACGGCCATAAACAACCAGAGGAGTCTGTTCAGTGACAGGTTGCTTCTCCTAAAGTCAAGGACCAGCAGACTGAAAAAGTCCTTTGTCCCACAGGCCAACAAACTGTTTAACTCCTCGCTGGAGGGGAAACGGGGACAGAGGAGGGGGAAACAAGTAAGCTGTAGTGCATTTTCACTGTGCAATAGTTTTTGTTAATATCCAACGGTGCAATAGACTCACAATACTTGAAATGTGCCGTTCCCTTGTATTCTTATTCCTATTTATTCTATTTATCCCTTTTGTATACTCTGTATTTATATATGTGTAAACATGGTATATTTCTGCTCACATTCTGCAACTTCTGTTGGTGCTGTGCTACTGGAAACTGAATTTCCCGGAGGAACCCACCCGAGAAATAAATAAATTTTCATCTAATCTAATATAATCTATAGGGCAGTGCAGGGCTTTGTATCTACCACTCCGCTGTGATATAACGAGCGCTCACAGTCACGTGGCTTTCCGTTGCCCTGGAGCTCCACCCATTTGTAGTTTGAGCAACAGAAGATGCCTGGGACAGTTCAGCCATAACTTCAAACTTCTCCTGCTCATACATGCTTGGAACGATCTTGTCACTGAAGTGGACGCGCAACGAGATATCATAGCGTGGCTCAAGCACGTTCATCACAGTTTAAACCTTGTTTTGCACAACAGACGACGGCCTCCCGTCTGCAGCTAAACACCCCATTAGCTTTTAGCTTTAGCCCGGTCGGACTGGGCAGCAAAGGGCTGCTTAAATGCCGCAAACTCCTCTGCTCCGCTACTTGGACCGCTAGCGCTGACCATAACTACCGCTTGACAGACTGACGACGCGCACCATACACATACTTTTTTTTCTTTTTCGAATCTTCGGATCACGTGCGTACCGAACCGTGGAGTGGGATCGGTTCGGATTTCGGATAAACCGTGATCCGTTGCACCCCTAATCAATCTAATAAACCTAAACCTTCACCATCCTCCCTATTGTGGTATTCTAAACAGTACCCGAAAGACTGCTTGGTCGAGTTAACCTCCTGAACTGTCTACAACACATGGTGAAAACCTGAAATTAAGACAGAGAAGACTAGAGGTGAGACATGATCATTACTGATTACTGATGACAGATTTAGATATATTTTCATAAACCATTCATTTGCCACATCAATAAACACCATGGCAGGGCTAAATATTTTTTCTAATATGGCAACCTTTAAAAAGTGAAAGGAGATAGAAAGACAGGTGAGAAAGAAAAACTTAATCGACTTTTTGATGGCATGTTACACAAAGTACTGTTATAGTATCTAGAAAATGTGGGAACATGCTGGCATCATAAACAGTACTTAGCTACTTCTGAAGAAATTATGATGGGACCCTAAAAAAATACTATGTACAATAATTGATTTCTATACATTTTACATCAGATGAAAACGTTTGTTGTAGGATTCAGAGCGGTAAACAAACGAGAGAAAAGCCGATCAGCTGATCACTGATCAGTTTCATGATTGAAGTAGAAACAGGAGAGGGAGGGGGAGAGAATGAGAGGAGAAGAGGCAGCTGTGCAGCAAAGACAGAATAACTCCAGCTTTTGTCTTTTTCATTGTAGCTGAAATACGGGACAAACTGTTGCTTTTCACCTCAATACGAAACGCGTAATATTTTCTCTGTATACGAGACGATTCCATTTTTTACAGGACGGTTGGAAACTCTCATAACTAACCTTATAAGATAAAACAAGTTCAACATTAGTAATATCATAGCACCCACCCAGCAGTATAGAGACTCTGTCAACTGACTGTAAAAAGTAAGCATAATGAAAATAAACTCCACCTAAACTTGGTTTATATCTGACCCAGATAGACTGCAGGTCATAACTTCTTACCTGAAGTTCAGTTCACCGCCTCGGGTCTCTGCTCCTCCTGCCTGTCCGTCATCCACCTGCCAGCGTGTTGCACCTGCTGGCCTCCACCACTTGCTAATGTTACTGAATCTGTAGAAGCTCCGCAATAGCCACCACCAAACAATTGAGTTATTTTTTACACATCTCCCTTCATCTGGCCAATCCACCACCTTTCAGTGTTTATACCGTTACGGAAAAAAAAAACGGTCCATAAAAACGAAAAATCACCATCGGGGATACCAGGCATAGCCAGTCCAGCTATGTAGCCTGCAGTTATTTTTTAAGCTCACCTTCAGACGCTTTCTGTGCTGCTGAAGTAAAATCACATTTTGCTGCTTAGCAGGAGTTGCCGCGGTGTTATCCATGGATGACGAACAAGGATCACTCAGAAGTATTCGTCTATGCTCTCGTGTCAGGCGCTTCAGTAGATTACTCGCGCTATTAACAGCAGCCGATAGTTTTTACATGTTGCTGTAATGTTCTTGTCTGCTTGTTTCAGAAAAGTGAAGAGACGGGAATATGTCCATGCCGAGTCAGACATCTTCCGCTACAGAATACGACTATGCAGCAAACTGGTGCGAAATGACGTGCAGCTGCACTACAGCGATGTTAAAGCGGCAGAGTTTACTTTTACCTTTAGAAGATGAATTAATGAAATTAAATAATGATATTCAGCAAGTTTAATTATTTTACAATGTAACGCAAGTACATTGAATGTAACTGTAATTGAAATACCTAAAAAT
Organism: Pelmatolapia mariae; assembly: GCF_036321145.2. Lineage (NCBI taxonomy): Eukaryota > Metazoa > Chordata > Actinopteri > Cichliformes > Cichlidae > Pelmatolapia > Pelmatolapia mariae. The sequence continues at coordinate 8,818,706 of NC_086235.1, read as the reverse complement.
GAACAGTAATTAGTTACTCTACTTTTTCAGTGAATAGTAATTTAATTACAGTAACGCGTTACCTAGTAATGCATTACACCCAACACTGCTGTTTCTGATAGAATGAAGAGTAGACTGATATATTAAATATTCCTTTATTGGGTGAGAAAATCAGACCATGTCATAACTGCTTTAAGTCATACAGAATAGATATCAGAGCCTTAAACAGGCTGACTTCTGCTAAATGGGTCAAACTGGGCAGAAAGTAAACAAACACATAACATCCTTATAGAATATGATGTAACACTATAGATCAACTTAGCTCAGAATATATAAAGCATATAAACAATTACAGCAATATGATAACAAACACAGCAGTACTACTAATCCAAAATACTCAAAGCTTCATAGAACTGAAACAAACATTTATTTTTAGCTCCATTCTGCTGCTGATACATACTTTAGGTTTCTGAATATTAAACTTGTTGCTGCCTTTCATAGTGTGTAACTTGAAGGCCCTGAGTACTTTCTCCCACACTGAAAACACTGGAATGATAACATTATTTGAACATTACCTAATAAGACTGATTCAGGACAGACAATTAGTTATTCTAAACTTTCCTAGCAGTCCTTCACAAACAGGGAACAGTCTGTCTATTCTCTCCATCTGTCAGCTGGTGCTGGCTCTTCCTCCTCCTCTTCCTCACACACTGCTGAGTTTGTCCTGGTGGATCATCAGGGGTGCAAAGCCTCACAAATGATGTGCAGCAGTGGGTCCCTCAGTCTGTCCTCACTCTGGACACTTGCAGTGGTCACACATGGAAATCAAATGTGTGATAAGCTGCAGGATTCAAACACAAGTGTAACTTATAAATACATGTTCACACTTTTATTCCACAATCAGAGAGAAAGAAACAGAGAGAGAGTGCAGGACAGACAGACAGGTGACAGTTTCAGGTGTATACACTGCTACAAAACAGCACAAGAGAAGGAGGATTTAGTGTTTGTGTTATTACGAGTACTAAACAAGAAGAGTTCCCAGATGGTACAGTGGACACATGTGTGACTCCTGTGATTAAAGCATCTTTCTTTCAACTTAACGAGTGAACCGTCAGCTCGTTCAAACACACGTTAAAGTCCGTTTGGCTCGACACCACCGAACAGAGGCAGCAATATAACATAGCTAACATTAACAGTGCAGTGAATCCTGCTTGTGCCGTGATATTCAGGACTGCAAACCGAGCAGCATCACTGACTTTCAGCTTGTTGTGTTTGTGGATGACTGACTGAATTATCCATAAAATCATCACATCTCTGTAAGATTAAGGTCGACCAGCTGGATCCTGACCAGCTATTCTATGGCTTACTTGTAGTTATAAAGAAAGCAATTCTTTTAAACACACCACATTTTTTTCTGCTCAGCTGCAGTATCCAGATGAAATACATAATGATATTACACGATTTTCAACAAACTGCAATTTAGTAAAAGCTCGAGTTAAAAGTAACTTTTTGTAAAACTGTAATATTTAGAGCAGCTTTTAAGTGGAATGAATAGCCTTATGAAATTAGAGAATTAGAAACGATTCAAAACTTCATTGAACACTTAAAAGCCGATTTACAGAGCTTTATTATATTATTATTATTATTATTGATTGCTTATATTTTAATTGTGAAACCTCACTGTGGATGTAAAAGCCAAATTATGTGGATATCTTGAATCCACTTTATTGTATAATATTTTATGTGATTGTATTTTACGGAAGACAAGCAACATCTGTTGTAGAAGCTAATGGGGTTCCTTTTGAATAAACAAACAAACATAGGATTTATTATCACTGAATAATTATGTATAACTACATACATAATTATTCAGTGATAATACAAATACATACATAAATAAATAGATACAAATTATAGAAATATGTAATAGGAACAACAGAATTATATAAATTATAAAATAATATGAAAGTGTGTGTGTGTGTGTGTGTGTGTGTGTGTGTGTGTGTACAGTCAGGAGGGATGGGCATGATTTTAGTGTTTAAACAGTCATGAATTATTTTTAGCACCAGGTTGGATGTAATGTGTTAGAACTACCAGCAGGTGGGGATAAGAGACCTTTAAGGTGTTTGGTGCCACACTTCACCTTCAGGTTTAAAACTAGTGTTAATGGAGGGAGTTTGAAGGTTCAGTTTGTTCCACGACTGCATTTCACTCACTGCCTCTGTTTGTATCTCTGTCACTGCAGGACCAACATGGAGCAAGAAGTCAGCGCTCTCAGGAGGCCGACAAACCTCACAGAAGAAAGAGAGAGAAAACATACACCTGTGACGAGTGTGGAAAGACTTTTTCCACGAAGGGTTACCTAAAACAACACCAACTTATCCACAGTGGAGTTAAAGCGTACAGCTGTGATCAGTGTGGCAGAGCTTTTACTCACAGTAGCCACTTACAGAATCATCTAGTTACCCACTCTGGAATTAAGGCCTACAGCTGTGACGAGTGTGGGAAGGAGTTTACTGGGAAGGCAAAACTAAAACAGCATCAGGTCATCCACACTGGAGAGAGACCGTTCAGCTGTAATTTGTGTGGAAAGTCTTTTTCCTTGAAGGGTTCCCTAAAAAAACACCAACTCATCCACACTGGAGATAAAGCGTACAGCTGTGATCAGTGTGGCAGAGCTTTTACTCAACGTTGCCACTTACAGAGGCATCTAGTTACCCACTCTGGAATTAAGGCATACAGCTGTGACATTTGTGGAAAAACTTTCAGCCGGAGAGGAAGCCGAAATAAACACCTACGCATTCACACCAGACATGATGTTTACTGCTGTGAACAGTGTGGCAAACAGTTTATAACTCACACAGAGTTACAACAACACATGTTTACCCACACTGAGGAGAGACCTTATAAATGTGACCTGTGTGAGAAGACTTTTAAATCTCCACGTCACCTGAGACAACACCAACAGATCCACACCAGAAAGAGACTCTACAAGTGCAGTTACTGTGAGGTATGTACTTATATTGTTATCTTGTCATTTTAGCCTGACTGTTTGGAACAACTCATTAAACTATGTTAGCAATTTTACTGCATGGAAAAGCTCTGAGTCATTATTCAGATTTTCATGTCAGTTATGATTTAAGTATTACTGTAGTATTATGGTGGTAGTATTGTAGTTATTGCAGCCCAGTAAACTGAGTGTGTTAACTGAAACAGTAAAATGTAATTGGACGTCTGCAGAGATTCTTTATTTCAGGCTACGTTCAGGATAAAAGTGTTGAAGGACTGACTTACACTGTGTTTGTGTCTTTGTTTAGAAGCAGAGCGACACAGATGGATCCAGTTCTCAACCCTGTCATCACTGTGGTGGTGGGAAAGACTTTCGTTGTGACCTCTGTGGAAAAACTTTCAGTTGGCAAGCCGCCCTAAATATACATCAACGTAAACACACTGGAGACAAACTGAAATACTGCAAAGAATGTGGGAGAAGCTTCACCACATCAAGTAGATTAAAACGCCATGAACTGATTCACAGTGGGGTTAAAAAGCACCTCTGTGATCAGTGTGGGTCATCCTTCACCACTGCAAGGGGGCTTAAAACACACAAACGGGTCCACACAGGAGAGAAACCATACAAGTGCAGACACTGTGACAAAAGCTTCTCACAATCAAGTAGTCGTAACTATCATCAACGTACACACATGGAAGGAAACTACAGCTGTGACCAGTGTGACAAGAGCTTCAGGAATCTCAGTTCATACTCCGAACACAAACGATCCCACGTTACTAATAAACTGTTTCACTGTTACCAATGTGCCCAAACATTCACCTCATTGTCTGCTCTGTGCAAACATCAGCGTGATCACTCAGAGCTGAAATCACTCCCATCACTGGATCACAGTGAATCTGAAGAGACAGAAAGATCCTCTGGTTTCAGTGTCAGACTCAAAAAGCTTGAGATCAGGCTCCACAGAGTTCAGATAGAATCATTTAAACTTGTGTTGAACTGAACTGGTTGCTGGGCTGAAATTCTACATAATACAGATTTACATGGGATCTTATTTTCTGTCGTTTTACTGAGTCAGTTTTGTCCTTTTTTCTCTGTCCTGGTTTTGCTCGTCTGTAAATAATTGAAACTCAGTCAAATAGTTCATTGTTCTCCAGCAAAACGTTTTGGAAACTCATGTTTAACCTTTAAAACTCTGACATGTTTTAGCACACAAGGAAAGAATAAAGGTTTTTAGTTCTTTCAAAGAGAGTCTTGGAGCTGTTTGACGTTTTTGTTTTTCTGAAACAACCTGAAAGAGAAACTATTTTTCTTGCTTTATGTAGTGTGGAAGTTTTTAATGTTTCTTTCATCTATGATGTTCTTGAATGTGTTCACATGAAGATGTTGCAAATAAACTGGCCTTTTAGCTCTTAATTTTTCATTATTTATGGATGTCGCACAGAAGCAGTTTCTTGATTAACACATGGAGGGCTCGGGATCTGATGGTAAATAATGTTTTGTGTCCTTTTACACATCATACAGCTCAGCTGTTCCACAGATGTCAGGTTTACACAGTGGGATGGTTTGTAAGAACTAGGACAGCCACAAACGATTATTTTGATAGTCGATTAGTCACGGATTATTTTTGCAATTAATCGACTAATCAGATCATGCATCCATTGGACGTAAAACGTACAGTTTATTGCACCAGCATGCATCTGTTCTTATTTAACTATCATTAGCTTACAACTTGAAGTGTTTAAGCAAGCTCACAAGGAATATATTTACATAGTTCACCGGGTGTATATAAAAAGGTGCAGAGATAGTGCTATGTACAAAAGTGGAGGGACAGGGCTCCAGGGAAATCCAGGGAAAAGGCACTCGCTCGTCAAACAATCCACACACAAGGTCAGGCTCTCTCTCTCTGACACTCACCACAGGGAAAGATTCGTTAGTTCAAAGCTCAGGAACATGAGGGAAAACTTGCAGGTAACTTGATGGCACTGACACGAGTCATACACAACGATCCAGCAAAGAACAGCAGTCACACCCTGGCTTAAATGCTGGCCACACTAATGAAGCTCAGGCGTTTGCTCCTCTGAGGGGTGTGGGCCGAGGGCGTGAACCCTGCGCGAGAAAGAGAGCGAGAGAAAGGCAGAAACAGCTGAACAGCACCCTGCTGATACTCCTGGCCGTGACAGGTCCTCTCGTGATGTCACCATGAAAGGCAGAGAGCCCCGCCTACCTCAGGACCTCCCCTGTCATGTATTGATCAGGATCATCCTGACAGGATGATTATGAAGATGACAGCGAGTGCTGTCTTTTCTTTCCTCACGTTTGTTACTAACAAAGACAGTTTACGCTCTGTATTTGTTTTCATCTTTACCAGCCACACTCTATCTGCAATTAAGAAAACAAACTTTAGAAATTGTCGACTCAGTGACTTCATAAAACATTTAAGTGGTTCAGGTAGAGCCAGTTTTTAAATGACCATGAACACTTACCTTATTGTGTCTGTACAGCATGTTTTTCTATTAGATTTGTAACAGAGGCCTTGCTCTCAGTAAGTTTGAAGTCATTTTCTGATTTATTTTTCAGTGTGTAGTTATTTTTTTTTTTTTATAGCCGTTTGAATTCTCTGTATGTTTGACCCTGTAGACTGTTTAATGGACTGCTTGTCTTCCTGTTTGTAACCACTGTCTGTTTAGGACTAAAGATTTGGATTTTTGACTTTAATACAGCCTCTGTGTGTCGTCCCTCTGTGACCTCGTCATCTGTGAATGTGTCACAGATGTTTTCATTATAATAACACAGCTTTCCCACAGTGGCTTGCAACAGCAAAGCTTCAGATGAACTCAATGATTTTATATTCAGAATTATTCTGACAGTGGGCCACTGTGAATTATGATCTTTCATAGGGTCAATTTTAAAGTTCAGTATTTCAAAGCAGGAGCTATGAACAGTCATCATGTTGGCATTAGAATTATTATTATTAATTATTATCAATAATGCTGTTACTCATGTATAACTTTTATTAGTATACATGAGTTTTATCAATAGTAAAAAATAATGAATAATTCATGTATAACTTTTATTGTGTTTTGTATATTAATTATATTTAAATGGAGATGTTGACCCTAACTGTACAGCAGCATACTAAAACAAACATCAATGTAACATACATTAATGGTCCAAGTTGTCATAAATGGGGAGCCTGATCCTTTATTATGAAAATATGACGAGTATTTTTCTTATCAATTGGGAAGAAGTTGGTCTTTTTTTCCCCCTTCTTTGCTTCTTTTTGCTCAGTTTGTCTTTTCCTTTTCTTTTATAATTGAAACTCTGATGAAACCTATTCATGTTCACAGCATGTAAAAGCAATTGACAGTCCATGGCTTTGTTGTTTGTAGATGTGCAGTGTAGTGGGAGCATAAATCAAAATAAAATAAAACAGTAACATTTATGTAACAAATAATTTTAATGAAAATGAACAGGCCCTTTATAAACTTCAAAAGGATCCGAATACAACACTTTTTAAAACAGTATCTTGGGGTGTAGGTGGTCAAAACAGAAAACTGAGCTGAACATTTAAGTTCAATCCATTCATTCATTTAACTTAGGAGGAAGAAATGTCAGGCTGGTGCAGGCTGGTTAGGTGCATGTGCTCCCCTGTTATCTTTACCTAAATGAGTTCCCTTTGTGGCTGTCAGGTTGGGCAGCAGTACCTGTCCACTGTTAGGCGTAGCAAGGTTCTCCAAGTGTTTCTCCATGGGTAGAGCTTCTAGCTCTTCCAGCACATCTGTGGCCATGTAGGCTGCGAGTTTCTTGATTGCTCTTTTTACCCCACTGGTTGTGAGTGTCTAAATACCCCCACTAGCTCGCTTTGGCTGCGACCCCTTCCTCCCAAGATAACTTGGGAAGAAGGGGTGGGTGTCCCATGACTAGATGAAAAACAATTATCTGGGATACATAAATATAATGTATGTATATATCTTATCAATTAAATTTGGCAGGAGATCTGATATTTTTAATTCACTACTAAGTTTTAAAATTACTCATACTAATCTTTATGGGTCACAAAATAAACTTTTAACATATTTTCAGGCGAGAAAGTAGCTGTGTAAACATCAAATATCTGCTCGGTTTATCAAGATATCGCATATTTGCAAAAGTGCTTCGACGTTTTCGGAGACGTCTGCTACCCACCAGCTCGATAGCGAGCCGGGAGCTCGAGGGTCACTGAAGCTGCTGAGAACGGCACATCATTTTCAGATCACAGCAGACTTTCTCTACTCAGGTTAAACGTAATATATAAGTCACTCAGACAACCTAAAAATGTTACTGTTGGGCTTTTTTCAGTGTTTTATTTGTTTGTGAGTAAATTGGTTTGGCTGAGATTAAAGTATTTAACTTTAATAATCCCCCAGGCGGGTTCCTACTTGGTTTTTACACAGCTGAATAAACGTCAAACAGAAAACTGATTAAACAGAAGTGTGAGATGGTCGAGAATTTACTCCAGTGTCCTGTTATATTTTAGATAGCAAGGAGCAGACGGCCGAGTTTATTAAACTCCACCGAGACAGCGGTGACGCTAATCAGAAGGCTAGACCATCCAATTTCCCCAACCATTTACTTCCGGACTACCCGACCTTCTGAGGACCTGGCCCACGTAGACCGCGAAGGCTGGGTCCTCAGGAGGATGCAGCCCATGAATTTGGACACGACCAGTGTCTGTCTCCAAACTGGAAGCTGGTTCCTCAGAAGAGGGGCCTGAAAACTGAAGGCTCACCCTCCCATTCGATGTTAGTCGAAGAGGAATTGGATGAGTTCCTACTAGGGATGCACCGATACCGATACCACATTTTCTAAAGTACTCGTACTCGTTAAAAGTCCCCCGATACTGGGGTCAGTGCCTTTGCTATTGTCTCTAAACATTAAGATCCATAAAAAAAACAGTTTTATCAGTGGAGGACCCATGAAATGAGCAAAGCTGACAGTTCTGAAGAGTGGTGCACGCTCTCATTTCACAAGTTGGACTACCTTTTCCGGAAAAGACAGAAAGACCACACAGTTAAAACCTGTAAAAATGCTGAATTAAGAAAAAAGTTTCACACTATGTTTCACCAAGTGTGAAACTCAATGTGTATTTTGTCTAAATAATTTGAAATTTAACTGTGAATTTGAAATTTAACTGTGAATTTATGTGAACTAATGAAAATGTGCATAGGTGTCAGGCTTAACCCCAAGGAAAGAGTTCGCTGGCTTTTATCAGCCTTTATGCCTCTTCCCCCCCCCAAAGCGCAGTTGTTAAAACACAATTTGCCGTTTCAGTTTGAGTGTCTAAAAACCATCATTAAAAAATGTGATCCTGCATTTACAAAAGTAACTCCTGTTTGTATAAATTCACACTGAAAACCAAAATGCACACAGCGGTTGATAAAAAAAATTCAATAATGTATTGCCCACCTGTGTTTTAAAGAAGGCATGGGAAGTCAATGCGTATTTTGTTTTAATAATTTTATATTTAACTGGAAATTTACGCGAACTAACGACACTGTTGTTAGGTGAAAGGCTTTTTGAGGATGCAAATATTTGATGAAAGGGATATCATGAAGTTTGATATCTAAGCACTCCATCTACCTATTCACCATTTCTTGACATACACGGCGTCTTAAAGTCTGAAACAGTCAACAAGGCGCAGTTGTCAGAAACAATGTGACAATGCAACACGGTTGGGCAGTCGCTTAACTAACCGTAGAAAATCTGCTTGTAAAACACATACACAAACAATTTGTATAAATTTAACCTGAAAAACCAAAATGCACACAGCGCACGATGAACCTAATTAAAACGTGCCCCCCGCTAAGAGAAGACAGCGTGCACAGTGGGAGCTGATGTCTGCAGGTGCCACTGTTTCGGATGAGTGAACGCGCATACATGAGCGTACATGTGCTCGTAAGTGCGAAAGGTGACCTTGGTGGCGGTCAATGATGGGGGTGTGGGGGGGCATACCCCCAAAGCCCCCCGCGGCCACATCAATCAATCAATGAAAATTTGGTGCCCTATATATTCTTCTATCAAGAAACTGCTGCTGTGCTACATCCATAAATAATGAATAGATTAAGAGCTAAAGCTAAAAGGATGTAAAGGATTTAAAAGGATTTTAATTAAGTAAAAAACAAAAACTGACAGGAAATGTGTGTCAGTAAGGACATATTCATCAACCTAAACATCACATGGCTTCAGGTTCAGGTTAGTTTATTTGTACCATCTTCCTGTGAACACATTCAAGAACATCACAGATGAAAGAAACATTAAAAACTTCCACACTACATAAAGCAAGAAAAATAGTTTTTCTTTCAGGTGGTTTCAGAAAAAACAAAAACATCAAACAGCTCCAAGACTCTCTTTGAAAGAACTAAAAACCTTTATTCTCATGGTCCAATCATGAGTGAACTCCCCAATGAAGCCTTGTGTGCTAAAACATGTCAGAGTTTTAAACGTTAAATATGAGTTTCCAAAACATTTTGCTGGAGAACAATGAACTATTTGACTGAGTTTCAATTATTTACAGACGAGCAAAACCAGGACAGAGAAAGAAGGACAAAACTGAATCAGTAAAACGACAGAAAATAAGATCCCATGTAAATCTGTATTATGTAGAAGTTCAGCCCAGCAACCAGTTCAGTTCAGCACAAGTTTAAATGATTCTATCTGAACTCTGTGGAGCCTGATCTCAAGCTTTTTGAGTCTGACACTGAAACCAGAGGATCTTTCTGTCTCTTCAGATTCACTGTGATCCAGTGATGGGAGTGATTTCAGCTCTGAGTGATCACGCTGATGTTTGCACAGAGCAGACAATGAGGTGAATGTTTTGGCACATTGGTAACAGTGAAACAGTTTATTAGTAACGTGGGATCGTTTGTGTTTGGAGTATGAACAGAGATTCCTGAAGCTCTTGTCACACTGGTCACAGCTGTAGTTTCCTTCCATGTGTGTACGTTCATGATTGTTACGACTACTTGAATGTGAGAAGCTCCTGTCACAGTGTCTGCACTTGTATGGTTTCTCTCCTGTGTGGACTCGTTTGTGTCTTTTAAGCTGACCTGCAGAGGTGAAGGATGACACACACTGATCACAGAGGTGCTTTTTAACCCCACTGTGAAACAGTTCGTGTTGTTTTAACTCAGTTGATGTGGTGAAGCTTCTCCCACATTCTTTGCAGTATTTCAGTTTGTCTCCAGTGTGTTTACGTTGATGTCTTTGTAGGTTGCCTTGCCAACTGAAAGTTTTTCCACAGAGGTCACAACGAAAGTCTTTCCCACCACCACAGTGATGACAGGGTTGAGAAATGGATCCATCTGTGTCGCTCTGCTTCGAAACAAAGACACAAACACAGTGTAAGTCAGTCCTTCAACATTTTTATCCTGAACGTCGCCTGAAATAAAGAGCATCTCTGCAGACGTCCAATTACATTTGACTGTTTCAGTTAACACACTCAGTTTACTGGGCTGCAATAACTACAATACTACCACCATAATACTACAGTAATACTAAAATCATAACTGAAATGAAAATCTGAATAATCACTCAGAGCTGCTTTTCCATGCAGTAGAATTGCTAACATGCTAACACAGTTTAATGAGCAGAGTTGTTCCAAACAGTCAGGCTAAAATGAAAAGATAACAATATAAATACAAACCTCACAGTAACTGCACTTGTAGAGTCTCTTTCTGGTGTGGATCTGTTGGTGTAGTCTCAGGTAATATGGAGATTTAAAAGTCTTCTCACACAGGTCACATTTATAAGGTCGTCCCTCAGTGTGGGTAAACATGTGGCGTTGTAACTGTGTGTCTGTAGCAAAGTATTTGCCACACTGTTCACAGCAGTACACATCATGTCTGGCGTGAATGCGTTGGTGTGTATTTCGGTTCTCTTGCCGGCTGAAAGTTTTTCCACAAATGTCACAGCTGTATGCCTTAATTCCAGAGTGGGTAACTAGATGACTCTGTAAGTGGCTACTGTGAGTAAAAGCCCTGCCACACTGATCACAGCTGTACGCTTTAACTCCACTGTGGATGAGTTGGTGTCTTTTTAGGGAACCCTTCAAGGAAAAAGACTTTCCACACAAGTCACAGCTGAACGGTCTCTCTCCAGTGTGGATGACCTGATGACGTTTTAGTGAAGTCTTCTCAGTAAACTCCTTCCCACACTCGTCACAGGTGTATGTTTTCTCTCTCTTTCTTCTGTGAGGTCTGTCGGCCTCCTGAGAGCGCTGACTTCTCGCTCCATGTTGGTCCTGCAGTGACAGAGATACAAACAGAGGCAGTGAGTGAAATGCAGTCGTGGAACAAACTCAACCTTCAAAACTCCCTCCATTAACACTAGTTTTAAACCTGAAGTTGTAGTGTGGCACCAAACACCTTAAAGGTCTCTTATCCCCACCTGCTTGTAGTTCTAACACATTACATCCAACCTGGTGCTAAAAATAATTCATGACTGTTTACTAGGGCTGCCACGATTAGTCGACTAGTCACGATTACGTCGACTAGTCACGATTACGTCGACGACTGATTTAATAGTCGACGCGTCGTTTGAAGCTTTGTAAGATCACAAAGTAGTAGGATTTAAGAGTGTAATAACGGACTGAAACAGAAGATGGCAGCACTGCATGTACAAGGATGCCAGCTGCTGTTAAACCCCGAAGAAGAAGAAACTGTGTCCCAGAATTCATAGTGCAGCCCAGCTCCGTTTCCAGCAATGGCGGCAGCTAGTTAGTTTTAATATTACTCTTATTATTCTTTCTGGGTCACAAAATAAACGTTTAACATATTTTCAGGCGAGAATGTATCTGTGTAAACCTCAAATATCTGCACAGTTTATCAAGACACCACATATTTTCAAAAGCGCTCTGACGTTTTCGGAGACCTCTGTTACCTGCTAGCTCGATAGCTAGCCGGGGGCATAGCTCATTAGAGCCGCTAAGAACACCGGACTCCCGGCAAATTGTTTTCAAACCCACCGCCGTCTTTCGCTACTCAGGTTAAACATGATATATAAGTAACTTGGATAACTTAAAAATTTTATTGTTTGGCTTTTTTCAGTATTTTATTTTTTCCTGAGTAAATCGGTTTGGCTGAGATTAAAGTTATAGTTTTTACACAGCTGAATAAACGTCAAGCAGACAACTGATTATCAATAGTGTGAGATGCTCCAGAATATACACCGGTGGCCCGTTATATTTTAGATAGCAAGGAGCAGACGGCTGTGTTTATTAAACTCCACTGAAACAATCTGCAAATTTCATTAAAATTGAATAAACTATCATCTTGTCTTTATTTTTAGTTAGCACAGACCTTAAACACTTCAAGATGTAAGCTAATGATAGTTATATAAGAGCAGATGCTGCTGGTGCAACAAGCTGTACGTTTTACGTCCAATGGATGATGATCTGATTAGTCGACTAATCGCAAAAATAATCGGTGACTAGTCGACTATCAAAATAATCGTTTGTGGCAGCCCTACTGTTTACATTATATTCTTGTTTCCTATTACATATTTCTATAATTTTTATAGATTTATATATAATCATTTACTGATAATAAATCATATGTTTGTTTATTTGTTTATTCAAAAGGAACCCCATTAGCTTCCACATCAGAGGTTGCTCGTCTTCCTGGGGCCCAAGCCGTCGAATACAATCACATAAAATATTATACCCTCTCCGTGAATCACTACGTTATCGTGGTGGAGGGGTTTGTGTGTCCCAGGGATCCCAGGGGCTATGTTGTCTGGGGGCTTTTGCCCCTGCTGGTAGGGTTTCCCATGGCAAATTGGTCCTGGGTGAGGGACCAGACAAAGAGCGATTCAGAAGACCCTTATGAAGAGAACATGGAGGGAACAGTTTACTCTAACCGGGATAGGGTTATCGGTGCCCTGCCCTGGACCCAGGCCTGGGGAGGGTGCCTGAGGGCGAGCGTCTGGTGGCCAGGCCTTCGTCCATGGGGCCCAGCCTGGCACAGCCCGAAAAGGGGACATGGGCACATCCTCCCGCAAGCCCACCCACAGGAGGCGCCATAGGGGTTGGGTGCATTGTGTGCCGGGCGGCGGCCAGGAGCGGAGGCCCTGGTGGACTGATCCCCGGCTGCCAAGACTGGCAATTGAGACATGGAATTTCACCTCTCTGGTGGGGAAGGAGCCTGAGTTAGTGCATGGGGTTGAGAGGTACCGGCTAGACATAGTTGGGCTCACCTCTACGCATGGCTTGGGCTCTGGAACCAGTCTCCTGGAGAGGGGCTAGACTCTGTCTCAGTCTGGAGTTGCCCCTGGTGAGAGGCAGTGGGCTGGGGTGGGTATTTTACAGTTTTTCTCGATTGCTTAAACACTATAACCAGGCCTCTAAACTAAAATTTCAAAACCATAAACGCTATTGGTCAAAAAGCTCACCCATTTCCTTGAACTATAAACACTATTCCCTGCTTTGACACATGACTCAAATTTGGTGAACTGGTACTGCAAAACTCTACACACAAATCCCTACATTTTACAGTGCTTACACCATGTAGTCATGTAGAAAGCACTAGCATGCAATAATGTTAACGTAAGTCAGCATAGCTTGAGCCCAATTAGCACACAATTAACCAGGTGGAAACACTAGGAGTCAAAATTTAGCACACACCAATCAGAACCTGCGATGGATAGATAAAAGGGCCAAAGTCAGCTCATTCAGGTTTGAAACAATGGATCCAAAGAGATGCAAAGGAAGAGGACGTGGTGGAGAAAGAGGACGTGGTGAAGGAGGAGGACGTGGTGGAGAAAGAGGACGTGGTGAAGGAGGAGGACGTGGTGAAAGAGGAGGACGTGGTGGAGAAAGAGGACGTGGTGAAGGAGGAGGACGTGGTGGAAGAGGAGGAGGAGGTGGTGAAGAAGGTGGAGGTGGAGAACAACAGCGACAAGGAAGGGGAAGAGCAAGGGCACGAAGACAGTCAGTCTCGGATGAAATTCGAGCCACTTTAGTTGACCATGTCCTTGTCCATGGGATGACTATGAGGGAGGCTGGGCAACGAGTACAACCAAATTTGAGTCGCTTCACTGTTGCCTCCATCATCAGAACCTTCAGGGAGGAAAACAGGTAGGTGTACTTGCAGTGAGACTGCTTTGTACAGTAACGTTTAAGTTACTGAATTTATGTGTCTTGAGTTTCAGTATGTTTCCATTATTTTCCTGTAAAATGAATGTGTGACAGTTACAGTAATGAGTGCTTCTATTTTTGTAGGACACAGAGACGACCACCTGGTGGAGGCAGGTTAAGGCTTTTGTCGGAGGAGCAAGAGAGGGAACTTGTAAACATGGTAATTGCAAATAATGTAATCCGCCTGCAAGAGATTCAAAGGAGAGTGATTGAGGATGATCATCTTTTTCGAGGCATAAATGCCATCAGCCTCTCCACAATTGACCGCATCCTCCGAAAGAATCAATTCCGGATGAAACAGGCATACCGAGTCCCTTTCGAACGAAACTCTGACAGAGTGAAAAACCAACGTGTGGAATATGTTCAGGTATGAGTTTTGATACTGTATAAGGTATTGTGTACCATCACAGCATGGCAGTTTATGCTGCCATTTCAGCACTCTTGAACTTTGGTTCAGGGTACCGATTGACGCTACTGTGTTATGTGTTTTGCAGAGAATCTTTGAGATTGAAGGACGGCCTGTTCCCCATGAAATGATCTTTGTGGATGAGGCAGGTTTTAACCTGACCAAAAGAAGGAAAAGGGGGAGGAACATAATTGGCCATCGGGCTATTGTAAATGTCCCTGGTCAGCGTGGGGGGAATGTCACTATGTGCGCAGCCATCAGCCAACGAGGGGTACTCCACCGCCATGCCGTACTAGGACCCTATAACACTATGCTTCTCCTTGCTTTTCTTGATGGTTTAAGACAACATATGTTCCAGATGGACTACAGGGAACCAGCACAGCCAGAGCAGCCTCACTACGTTGTTGTGTGGGATAACGTCAGCTTCCATCGCGCTGCTCTGGTTCGTGACTGGTTTACCAATAACCCAAGGTTTTCTAATATCTTTCTGCCTGCATACTCCCCCTTTCTAAACCCGATAGAGGAGTTATTTTCGGCATGGCGGTGGAAAGTGTATGACCGAGAACCTTATGTCCGTGTTCACCTCCTTCAGGCCATGGAAGAGGCCTGCCTAGACATATCAGTAGATGCATGCCAGGGGTGGATCAGGCATGCAAGAGGATTTTACCCCCGCTGCCTGGCTGGGGCCAATATAGCCTGTGATGTGGATGAGATTCTCTGGCCTGACCCAGACCAAAGACAAGATGCTGTGGTGGGATAATGTTTCTGGTGTGTGTTGTACTGTATAGTACATGAATGACAATGTGCCACTGTACATACATTGGTTGCGTCTTTTGTGTTTATCATGTGACAAGGGTTTTGAAGGGGAGAACCATAAGCAACCTAATTGTTTTGGAACTATTGTTTTGAATTAATTGTACCAGTGTGCAAAACTCTGTTGTAGTGTGTGTGTTTTTGAGGGCTTGTGTTTGATGTCTGAGGGCAAAGTTCGGTTTTTCAGCAGGAGTGAATAGTTTTGGGTGTAGAGCTTCATTTTGACCTGGAAATAGGATGTTTGGGGAATTGAGTGAGATGTTATGGATTTGTGTTTACTGTTGTGCGGATATGAGGCGTAGTTTCAAGAAATGTGTTTTAGCAATCGAGAAAAACTGTAATATCCCCTCGGCTTGCTGCCGGTACGTTGGGGTTTTTCCCGGTGGATGAGACGGTTTGTTCCCTGCGCCTTAGAGTCGGGGAACGGGTCCTTACCGGGTCCTGACTTCTTAGAGTCCCTGGGTGGGGTGCTGGAAGGTGCTCCACCTGGAGACTCTGTTGTCCTGCTGGGAGACTTCAATGCTCACGTGGTTAACGACAGCGAGACCTGGAGGGCGTGATTGGGAGGAACGGCCTCCCTGATCTGAACCTAAGCGGTGTTTTGTTATTGGACGTCTGTGCAAATCACAGTTTGGCCATAACCAACACCTTGTTCGAACATAATGGTGTCCATAAGTGCACGTGGCACCAGGATGCTCTAGGCCGCAGGTCTATGATCAATTTTGTAATCAGACCTGCGACCATATTCATCGGGTGATGGCCTCCAGTTCGCACTGGAACGGTTCGCAGCTGATTGTGAAGCAGCGGGAATGAGGATCAGCACCTCCAAATCTGAGGCCATGGTTCTCAGCCGTAAAAGGGTGGAGTGCACACTCCGGGTCGTGGATGAGTTCCTGCCCCAAGTGGAGGAGTTCAAGTATCTCGGGGTCTTGTTCGCAAGTGATGGGAGAAGGGAGCCGGAGATCGACAGACGGATTGGTGCTGCGGCTGCAGTGATGCGGACGCTGCACGGGTCTGTCGTGGTGAAGGGGGAGCTGAGTGTAAAAGCAAAGCTCTCAATTTACCGGTCGATCTACGTCCCTACCCTCACCTATGGCCACAAGCTGTGGGTAGTGACCGAAAGAACGAGATACAAGCAGCGGAAATGAGCTTCCTCCAAAGGGTGGCTGGCCTCTCCCTTAGAGATAGGGTGAGAAGTTCGGCCATCTGGGAGGGGCTCAGAGTAGAGCCGCTGCTCTACTCTTGATTGGTCGACATGGTACATTTTTCGACCAATAGGAAAGGGTGGGGGTTTTTTTGGTTTTGTTTTTCTCACAGGCGGAGAGTGTGACGGTAAAAACGGCGTTTTCCTTATAAAACACCGTTTTTACCGTTTCTTCCCGCAGTGAATATAAACAACGATAGTATTCATTGCATATATTTTTATATGATAGGCCATGTAAAACTCTGGTTTTACTTGGCCTATCAACACAATTTAAAAACTGCTATAAAGTCCACACTTTTTGCGCCAATTGCTCCGTCTGTCCTGCTCACATGTCCAATGGTTGTACACGTTGTCATTAACGTGGCTTCACTCCACATCAGCCACTCCGCTTTGCTAGCTAAAACTCCGGTGTCAGCACATAAGGACGCTGTCATTGCCTGTCAACAACATTGATTAGCTGCGTATATACGAATGTGAATCGCATTATTGGCTGGACTATGGGATAAGGTGGCATTGTTCTAATCCCATTCAATTACTGACTAACACTGCAAAACCGAATTGTCAAAGTATTAATTTTAATTTCAATTCAGGTTAATTTTTTTTTTGTGCGCAACACAGATTTTCTGTGCGCAGAGACCGTGCCAGCTGTGCGCAATTGCGCACACGCGCAGCATAGAGGGAAGATTGCTTTAGTGATGTGAAACCGGTTTAGCTTTCGTCTGTCAGATACACAACAAAGCACTATTTTTGGTAGAGCATGCTAGCAGGCTGTTGTTATTACTGTGTTTTTTTGGAAAATATGGCACACTTAAAATCAATCCTTAGATTTTTCTGAAAATCGATGGTGCCTGTTGGATTTGTATTGTGATTGTCATTTATGCTTAGAAATATATACTTATATATGCTTAGAGTTTTATAATTAGTTGTAGATTGGTAGAGGTTTGATCCTTAGTAGTCTGTGGAGAATCTGTGTGCCTCCGAGAGCACTCTGGCATGCACACACAACTTAAGCTCAGGAGAGAGGTTATATCTGCTCTTACTGATTTATGGTATAGAAGGACACCCACTCTGTATCTGGTTAAGTATAAGAGCCTTTTGTTTAGATGGACCGCTAGACTCCTGGCACCACCTTTGGGGAGTCTTCACGGGGTCACATCTTGACCCCACACACACACACACACTTACAAATACAAAAATATTCATGGAACCTCAATAAAAGAGCAGTGTTATGGGGGAGCAGACGAGAGCAACTAGGGTCAAGCGAAGGAACGGCGCTTGTCCGGTTCTCTCCCGTGCACGAGAAACATGAAGAACGTTGCCTACTTGTGTCTTGCTTTGCTGTGTAATTACATTGTCTTCAAGGTTCCAGCGAATAGGTTTAAGCTACAAACCTATCAGTGCCCCTGATAATCCTGTGTGCCTTATGTAGGAATTGTTGTTTACCAAACTGTTGTTGGATTGTTGGAAGAAGTTGCTGTTGGAGGGTGTTTTGGTACCATTCTTTATTCATGGCTGTGTTTTTCGGCAAAATTTGTGAGTGAGGCCACTCGGATGAGAAGCAACCCCACACATGAATGGTCTCAGGATGCTTTACTGTTGGCATGGCACAGGACTGATGGCACAGGACCTTTTCCTCTCCGGACAAGCCTTTTTCCAGATGCCCCAAACAATCGGAAAGAGGCTTCATCCGAGAATATGACTTTGCCCCAGTCCTCAGCAGTCCATTCACCATTCTTTCTGCAGAAGAGCAATCTGCCCCTGATGGGGTTTTTTTTTTGGAGAGAAGGGGCTTCTTTGCTGCCTTTCTTGACACCACGCCATCTTCCAAAAGTCTTCGACTCACTGTGCGTGCAGATGCGCTCACACCTGCCTGCTGCCATTCCTGAGCACGCTCTGCACTGGTGACACTTCGATCCCGCAGCTGAATCCTCTTTAGGAGACGATCCTGGCGCTTGTTGGACTTTCTTGGATGCCCTGAAGCCTTTTTAACAAGAACTGAACCTCTTTCCTTCAAGTTCGTGATGATCCTATAAATTGTTGATTTAGGTGCAATCTTAGTAGCCACAATATTCTTGCCTGTGAAGCCATTTTTATGCAATGCAATGATGGCTGCATGCGTTTCTTTGCAGGTCACCATGGTTAACAATGGAAGAACAATGGTTTCAAGCACCACCCTCCTTTTAACATGTCAGGTCTACCATTCTAACCCAATCAGCCTGACATAGGCTGTATCCCAGTTCAGGGTCTGCAGCCTTAAAGACTGCATTTTAAGGCCGATTACCTCACAGCGACGTGACGAAGGCTGTCCCAATTCAAAGGCTGCTCGAAATGCAGCCTCAAATGCGTCCTTAATTTCCCTGAATTTTAAGGATGGGTCTGTGTAGCTTTCATGGCCCAACATATCCCAGACTTCATAGCGCGGCGGTGGGTGTGGATAATTTTGCCGAAAAAAAAAACAAAAAATGGCTGAAGCGGAGCGGCCGAAGAGAAAACTGTTAAAAGTAAGTACTGAATAATATGTCACTTGTGCAAATGTTGAATAATGAAGAACATTAAAACATTACTGTTGGCCCCATGTCGGCAGAGTTATGTGACATTAGCGATGTTTGTACTCAGTGTTTACTTTGTTTTAAAGCCTTTACTTTAAAATATACACTGTTAAATAGTTGACCTTAATCTTACAGAGATGTGATGATTTTATGGATAATTAAAGTCAGTCATATATATTCACAAACACAACAAGCTGAAAGTCAGTGATGCTGCTCGGTTTGCAGTCCTGAATATCACGGCATATGACGGTTCACTCGTTAAGCTGAACGAAAGATGCTTTAATCACAGGAGTCACACAGATGTCCACTGTACCATCTGGGAACTCTTCTTGTTTAGCACTCGTAATAACACAAACACTAAATCCTCCTTCTCTTGTGCTGTTTTGTAGCAGTGTATACACCTGAGACTGTCACCTGTCTGTCTGTCCTGCACTCTCTCTCTGTTTCTTTCTCTCTGATTGTGGAATAAAAGTGTGAACATGTATTTATAAGTTACACTTGTGTTTGAATCCTGCAGCTTATCACACATTTGATTTCCATGTGTGACAACTGCAAGTGTCCAGAGTGAGGACAGACTGAGGGACCCACTGCTGCACATCATCTGTGAGGCTTTGCACCCCTGATGATCCACCAGGACAAACTCAGCAGTGTGTGAGGAAGAGGAGGAGGAAGAGCCAGCAGCAGCTGACAGATGGAGAGAATAGACAGACTGTTTCCTGTTTGTGAAGGACTGCTAGAAAAGTTTAGAATAACTAATTGTCTGTCCTGAATCAGTCTTATTAGGTAATGTTCAAATAATGTTATCATTCCAGTGTTTTCAGTGTGGGAGAAAGTACTCAGGGCCTTCAAGTTACACACTATGAAAGCCAGAAACAAGTTTAATATTCAGAAACCTAAAGTATGTATCAGCAGCAGAATGGAGCTAAAATAAATGTTTGTTTCAGTTCTATGAAGCTTTGAGTATTTTGGATTAGTAGTACTGCTGTGTTTGTTGCATCATATTGCTGTAATTGTTTATATGCTTTAGATAATTTGAGGTAAGTTGATCTATAGTGTTACATCATATTCTATAAGGATGTTATGTGTTTGTTTACTTTCTGCCCAGTTTGACCCATTTAGCAGAAGTCAGCCTGTTTAAGGCTCTGATATCTATTCTGTATGACTTAAAGCAGTTATGACATGGTCTGATTTTCTCACCCAATAAAGGAATATTTAATATATGAGTCTGATCTTCATTTTATCTGAAACAGTTATCACAGCTCGTACATTTTCTTTTTACACATATATGTAAGCATTGAGCCAAATTTAGTAATGCCAACATATTAAACGAACAATATTTGACTCTTATATATAATACAGCTTTAGATACACTGTCAAAGGTACTTGTCTTTGAGTGAAGATTTAAGGTGACAGGAAATATAAATAACTGCAACTTGAATCTTTACTGAAACTCAGTATCTGACACGGAGTTCATGTTCACTGCTGTAATAACTAATAATGATTAATATAATAACTATAATATCGGCCATATTATATTTACATTACCTAAGTTAGATGACTTTAGTCTCATGAACAACATTAGCTAATTGTTATTTACTAGCTAATCTTAAATGACTGTTCAGTACAGAAATGAAGCCCAACAATCATGTTTTACAGTCCTGTGGTCTCAGCCTCAGATACTTATTAAATCACACAGAGCTCATGTAGAAACAAATGAACAAAATATGTTCTCCTTCATTTCTGTCAAACAAAACTGTATGAATCATTTCTAGCTGTTAGTATCATGGTTGCTGGACAACCTGGGCAGAACGAAGGAGGCTAGACCGTCCCATTTCACAAGCCTACAAGCCTCGCACTTCTGGCCTTAGCGGTCTTTGAGTACGCGGCCATTGAGGACCGTTGAGGCTGCGTACTTTAAAGCTGCAGAACCTGAATTGGGATACAGCCATGATGATCTCCAGCCTTGTGCTCGTCAACATTCTCACCTGAGTTAAGAAGACGATTACTGAAATGGTCTCAGCAGGTCCTTTAATGACAGCAATGAAATGCAGTGGTAAGGGTTTTTGGGGATTAAGTTTATTTTCATGGCAAAGACGGACGATGCAATTCATCTGATCACTCTTCATAACATTCTGGAGTGTATGCAAAATGCTATTATAAAAACTTAAGCAGCAACTTTTTCAATTTCCAATATTTATGCAATTCTCAAAACTTTTGGACACGACTGTATAACCTCTTTTTAAGTTTTGTGGATATTATACATGGCTATGCTCAGGATATGTCGGCCAATTTCCACTGGAAATGCCTTTTAGTTATACTGTCAGCAAGGAATTTGCATTTGCACTGTTAAATTTTTATATAACTTTAATGCACATAAAAAACAGCTGCTTGTTTAAGTGAAAATACATTGATGGGTTTTTTTGCACTAATAAAGTTGTGGAGTTGTAAAGTATTTTGTCTAGTGTCAATTATATCGTCAGTTATATTGTTATCGCAAATTTTCAAATGTATATCGTGATAAATATTTTTGGTCATATCGCCCTGCTCTGTCTGTCACCTTCTGTGTTGAGCTCATTGTTTTCTCTGTAGTGGCTGAGCTGAGTCCAAGTAGCTGAAAATGTTCGTCTGCTGCTCCGTCAGACTCTTCTCCTCCTGCTGATCAGCTGGGACACAAAACAGATCTTTGTTAGGATCCACGCTGCACTGAAGAGTCAAAGTGTCTCATATGTTCATCTCACAAGACAAAGAACACATTTTTGTTTCCTGAAGTGGGCAACTTATTGAAAACAAACACAAAAGGTTTGAGCACTGATACCTGGCATTGCTGGCATTGAAAGATGCAATGCCAGCAATGAGGATTGTCAAGACTAAAACCAATCATTAAGCAAAGACAACAGGGATCATTTGTTTCTGTTTATTTAGCATTCACAACATTTGTAGTTGCCTTCTGTACAGGGGAAGTCCACGCACACTGTGTGGTACCGCCATCCGCAGAAGGTGCATTCAATATCTGTAAGAAAAACTAGATTGTCTGAGACTGAAATGATATTAACAAAAGGAGTGGTGATTTGTAAAACTTCAAGTGTATGATAAGGTGAAAACAAATACACAATTGCATGTCATGTAGTTGAAGTTTTTTTTCTTGTTTTGGAAGACCGGAAAACACTGAAAGTTACAAATGTATTGTGCTTGAAACAAATTCAAAATAGGTGATAAAGCCAGCTGCACATGTGTGTCACAAGTAAATCTGGCTGTATAATAAACAGAAACAAGTGATCCCTGCTGTCTTTGCTTAATGATTGGTTTGAGTCTTGACAATCCACATTGCTGGCATTGCATCGAATTCAAACGTGGCGATAGAGCCAGGTGCAGATGTGTGTCACAAGTTAATCTGGCTGTAGGCTATGGTACTCAGCCACAGGTGGAACTAGTTGACTCGACTCCATTTGAGTGCACACAAAGTAAATTGCACGCGTTAGTTGTGCAGCGAAAACGCTGAAATCGGAGTGATAACATGTACGAGGGGAACAATAACGAAGACAAGATTCTCCCAATTGTTTACTTTTTTTCAATTCAATTCAATTCAATTTTATTTATATACCGCCAAATCTCAACAAAAGTCGCCTCAAGGTGACTTTTGAACAGCATCGGCGTGAGAATATCACCAGGTAAACTCGCAACATTTTTAAACATTTTGTTGTTCAAGAGGAACAAGACTGACGGAGTGTGTTTGAGGTAAACTCACAAATGTCACAGATGACACATTTGGTGTTTATTTGCTGTTTTGTCGGTAGCGGCTCCCAGGGCTGGACTGGGACAAAAAATCGGCCCGGGCATTTTGTCTAGAGACCGGCCCACCAGGTATTATGGGAAAAACCACATCAATAAACAGCATGGCAGGGCAAAATATTTTTTCTAACATGGCAACCTTTAAAAAGTGAAAGGAGACAGAAAGAAAGGTGAGAAAGAATAAAACTTCCTCACTCAAAACTTACCATCAAAACTTAATTTTGATGGTATTTTACACACAGTACTGGTACAGTATCTAGAAAATGTGGGAAAATACTGGCATCATGTACAGTACTTTCTTCTGAAGAAATTATGTTGGGACCCTGAAAAAATTACTATGTACAATAATTGATTTCTATACATTTGACATCAGATAAAAACTTTGGTTGTAAGATTCGGATAACTATTTGTTAAAAGCTAGACATTTTAAATGAGAATAAGAAAGAAAAGTATTTTTGTGCCCCCCTCTCTCCCTGTTAATGCTCTACCTGGCCCCCTGGCAAAACTTTGCTAGACCCGCCCCTGCACAGTTACCAGCTGTCAGCTACTTAGAAAAAGATCCTGGTGTTATTTGTCTCTCAGAAACAGTTCATAACTTCCCTTCAACCCTTCATCCCTCCAACAAACATCAGCTGATACTAGAAATTAATATTAAATAAATTCTAACAACAGCTCATCAAGTTTAAAGGTGCTTCTGTTGTTTAACGCGACCTCCGCTGGTTTGCTCTTTCTGACGCAGAGAGAAAAGTCGATCAGCTGATCAGGACAAATCCCGTTGCTTTTCACCTCAACTTTAAAGTTCGACCTCCTCGGCTGTAATTGGTCCAGCCCAGAGTCGATCATGACCAACTGGCCAATACACCACTATTCATTTATACCGTTGAAAAAATAAAAGAAATAAAACCCCATCGGCCCATAAAAACGAAAAATCACGAGCGGCCCACCGGGCAAATGCCCGGTATGCCCGATGGCCAGTCCAGCTATGGCGGCTCCTGAAAAGCAAGTCTGCCACACATCTGTTCAACCAACTCCAGTTAATCTGGAACACTAGGCCACGTGTATACACACACACACACACACAGAGCCCTTTAGAATGTTTGCAAGTATGTGTATGTGGTGTTAAATAGGCAATGGAGAACAATGGAGATTTCCGTTATATGGTAACGCCTGCAACTCACGTGACGCCCGGAATTGTACAATACTGATGCTTGAGAGCGCGCGTGATGCAAGTATATGTACAGTGTTGAGCGCGTGATCAGTGGTGAGAAAAACAACTCACGAAACTTGACCTTTCTATACTCGTGGCTCACTTGCACTTCTAAACTATTCGTTTGCACACTTACACACACACAGCTGTGGTTTCCTGTTTCGCTACACTCTGGAGAGCCTCGCCTTTAACGGTCTTCTCTCACAGAGAGCAACAGAAAACTTCATTCAGAAAACTTCGAAAAACTCGAGATTGACTGAACTCAGTTCAAAGTTACTTGGCACTTACCTTTAGATGTGAGAGGTAGTGATGGTCCGCTTGAAGCTGACGCTCCGGTGCGTGTCAAAAAGATCAACACGCTGCTTCAGAAGTAGTGATGTGTCGGGCGCGAACGAAACGGCTCTTAGAGACGGATTTTTGACGTGAACGACGGGAACCGACTCCTTATTGCGAGCCGTTTTTTTTTTCCTTCTCTCACCCTCTCTCTCTGGCACTTTTTTCTGCTACACTCGGCATGCGAGCCTTGTGCTTTGCTCTGGGCAGAGGGGGGAGGGGCGGTAGTTACACTCTCAGTAGCACAGGAACAGAGCAGGAGGGAGAGAGAGAGAAAGAGAGCCAGGGACAACAACGTCACATTAGAAAGGTATAGTAATCATCCACAGCTATTTTCAGTTGCGGATGATAAAGGATTCAGAAAGTTTCTTCATGCAGGCGTATATGACAGAGAATGTGCATCTTCTTTTTATTTTCATATTTTAATTAATATTTAATTGTGTTGTGGTTTGCAGTGTTTTGTGTTGTTTCATTTTAAATTTGTTTAAAAGGAAAAAGCTGAAAATTTAAATAGTTAAAAGTTGAACTGTGACTAGTTGGTTTTTGTATTATATGATTTATTTATTACATTTTATGTGGAGTGAATAAATAAAAGTATATTTACGGTGGCCCCTAGAGACAAAGCACGTACAAACCCTGAAGCTCTTACAAACTCCAAAACACGTAAAAACTCAGAAGCACGTAAAAACTCCAAAACACGTACAAAACACAACAGAAGTGCTCCAGGATGCTAGGCCCAGTGTTGAGCTTTTGTCACCTAGAGGCTACACAAGCCAGCAAGTACCAACAACCGGATTTGGTGTGTGGTAGTAACAAGTAAATGAACATTTTTTTTAATTATTTGAATATATATGAGTGCTTGTGTATAAATACACAAACAATACACAAATGCTTTCAATTGTGTAATTTAAGTGATCTAGGTAGCTCTGTTTTGAAGTTCAGTCAACGCTAGAAATGTGTTTTGGAGTTTGTACGTGCTTTTTGGAGTTTGTATGTGTTTTGTCTCTAGGCGCCACTGTATATATTTATATATAAACATATATAAAAAAAAACACTTTTTTACATTAATAATTCCTTTTGTGCATAATTTTATATTATTGTTAATAATAAATTAATTAATGCAACAAAACAACCTGAAGAGCCGGTTGGGAGCCGAAAGAGCCGGGTCTTTTTAGTGAGTCGAGCCGAAAGACCCGGTTCTCTAAAAAGAGCCGGAAATCCCATCACCAGTTGTATACTCATTGTGTGTTCAATAAAGTTCATTTTAAAAAAAGGTACATTCTAAATGAAGCTTCGGATGTCACTAATCTCGTGACTCTGGCCAAACGAATCAAGCCTCGACACAGTGGCCCTTTCTCAATTCTAAGTACGCAAGTACGTACCGCGTTCGACCTCACGGGAGTACAGACATGCCGCGAACGCGAGCACGGACACGCGATTTGTATAATTCGAACACCAGTGTACTTGATGATGTCACAGGTCCGGAGTTTTTACTGCCGTCCCCTCTTAATTTAACTGTGAGTAATATGTTATGAAGCTTAACTTTAATCACAGCCAAACCGATTTACTCAGGAACAAATAAAACACTGAAATAAACCAAACATTAACATTTAGAAGTGATCTAAGTTACTTATATATCATGTTTAACCTCAGTAACGAAATCTCTATTAATAAAAATAGTGTACATGTATGTCTTAATAAAAACATGCAGGTGAGATGTTAGAATGCTTTTATTTTTATTTTAGTGGACACTCAATACAATAGACAGCTGCTGGGGTTTGTTTAACCTGAGTAGCGAAAAGACCGCAGGGGGGTTAAAAAGAATGTGCCGGGAGTCCGCTGTTCTCGCCGGCTCTAGTGATCCTCGACCTCCCTGTCTGCTTTGGAGCTGGCGGGTCACAGACGTCTCCGAAAACGTCGGAGCACGTTTGGAAATCAATATCTTGATAAATCGAGCAGATATTTGAAGTTCACACAGCTACATTCTCGCTTGAAAATAACCCAGAAAGAGTAATATTTAAAAGTTCTTAGTCCCGCTCGTCCGCCATTTCCTGGTTTGAGTTTTGGACGAAATGCATTCTGGGATATTTAGCTGTACCAAGTCCACACAAGTCACCACCAATGCATGCTCGATAAAACAGGCGGAGCGAGAACACATCCAGGACTTTTTCGCGTTCTCGGCTTGATGCGCACTCCGACTGATGACGTATCACGAGTACACAAGAACGCAAATATGCACAAGTACGCATATTGAGAAAGGGCCAGAGCTTCTGAAGCAGTGTGTTGATCTTTTTGACACACGCACCAGAGTGTCAGCTTCAAGCAGATCATCACTACCTCTCACATCTAAAGGTAAGTGCCAAGGTAACTTTGAACTGAGTTCAGTCAATCTTGAGTTTATCGAAGTTTTCTGAATGAAGTTTTCTGTTGCTCTCTGTGAGAGAAGACCGTTAAAGGCGAGGCTCTCTAGCAAGGGCGTATATTTGGCATGGACGAAAGGAAGGGACATGTCCCCACCAATATCCAGCGATTATTGAATTGTCCCTACCAATAATTTGATCTCTTCGAGTAAAGAAAAACAAACCCAATAGAAAGAAAAAAAAAAAAACGATCTGTCAACGTCTCATTCACCCAGCGGTGCAGAAAGAGTTAAATTACATTCTCTACTGAAGTCCTACGTCATGTGACAAATATGGCCAATGTAATGGCTGTGCCTTTCAGGGAGCTTTGTTTAGTTTTAGCAGCGGCAACCCTGTGCTGCGAAGACCTGCAAGGAGGAGAGGAGGATGGCAGCAAAAAGGAAGTTAACTCATAAAATGTGTCCATCATAATAACGTTACAGGCTATGCTAGGCTTTGGCCCACATCAGTCTAAAATTGTATGTAACCATGAATAACGTGTTTTGGAAACTAAATGCACAAGATGCAGCACTATTGGGTTACGTTCACACTGCAGGTCTTAATGCTCAATTCCGATTTTTTGATCAAATCCGATTTTTTTTGTCTGCTTGTTCACACTACAAATAAAATGCGACAGCAAACGCTCTCTAGTGTGAACGTCAAAGCGGACCGCATGCGCAAAAGAAGATGTCACACACAACGCAGATTATACAGTACAAATAAAATGTTCACGTTTCTCCAACGTTGTCTTCCCAACAGTTTCACTGACATCTACACTGGATGGCCAGAAGGCGTTTGCGATGTCTTCTCCGGCGCTGATAATTGGTGTCTGTCTTGTGTCAGTGCAACACGTTCTCACTCCCAACTCGTCAAATGTGTGACGCATGGTCAGGCTCCCTCTGCTTCACTTATTAACGCGCAGGGTACCCCCCTCGCGTCGAGAATTGACGTGCAGGGTCCTCCTATTGAATACTATAGAGCTCCCTAAACGTTGTTTATTGACGGCAAGAGATTTCCACGGAAGAGCCTGTTGTCCATATATTTAAATATTTCCGAAATCACATTGTAGTGACATGTACTGAACACAATATAATATATAATGTAAGCAACTACCTGAGAAACAGCAGATAAATTAATTATAGGCCATTACTTTTGTATCGTTTATTGCATTTACGGAGGGAGAGGTGTATGCTGGGTAATGGCACAGCTAGTGACTGGGTGACTTTATTCAGCTGCTTCGGATGTTATCAGTCCATACAATGGGCGTTATTAGCAGACATCAGTCCCATAGATATGGGCCATCTCCACCTGCTAGATTGTTCAGAAGCTTATTATCGTCCATCCAGATGGAGGATCACTAACAGGAGCGTGGAAGACTCCAGAATCCACTCTGGCTGGAATCCGGTGGATACAGCAGTGTTTACAGGTAAGACCATTTAAACCATTTAAACCATCGTCTAAGGAGCTTGGAAAGAAAAGCGTCTGGACTTCTTAAAGTTGCTTGAAGACGTTTCACCTTTCATCCGAGAAGCTTCTTCAGTTCTAAGGTCAAATGGCCGAGATTCCCAGATTTAAACCCAGTGGGAGTATCCCCCCGAAGAGGGACAAGGACCCCCTGGTGATCCTCTAATCACATGAGCCAAGGTGTGAAAGCGGGTGTGGTACCTAATCAGCCAGGGTTTGAAACCCTGGCTGATTAGGTCATGTAATCCTACCCAACATGTAATTGGGTAGGATGGTGATGATGATGATCATAATAATAATAATATTAAAAAACATGTACAAGGTGGGTATGTATACTTGTACCCAGAATTTAATAACTATAAAGTTGTGGCATGCCAGTACCTTACCCCATCCATTATATCCACACTTTCAGAAAAGGATATGGTCAATATCTTTACAAATACTATCTAAACTTAAACAGATAGCATAAGTTAAACGGGATATTCCCTCTGCGTTCTCCTAAAGAGAATACATCAAATTAAACAAATAAGTAGTCTATGGCATTTAAAAGTGGTTACCTACAATTCTGAAATGATAATACTAATTTTTATTGATGATGATATTGTATTTGAAATCCTGGTGTAACACTGAACCTGACATCATAAAATCATTACCCTTGTAATGTCAGGGAGCTACAACCAAGGTGGGAAAATATTACTATCTCACCCCTTGTATCCAATTACATAACAATACTGCTTGGTAAAGGTGTTGAATTAGCTGGGTCGCTCAGTTTGGGGAAAATTGTGGGTAGCCTGCAAGGGCCTCAACTTCTCCATTCCCACAATGTGCAACAAATGGGCACAGCTGATCTTCAAGAGTGGAACATCGGCCAATTACTTCCAACTTTAACGTATTTTTGCAAAAATATTCTTAAAATTGTCTCTTTACACAGATCATAATGATATAAGATGGCACTTGTGTAATTTCCTACAAATTCAATAAATCTAAATAATTGTTACGATCCTGTTAAATCCCGAAAAATGTTTTAACAGCTGTGTTAAATTAAACTTCATACTGACACATGCTGGAAAGTGCATTCATGAGACAATTTTCTTTATGCCTTCTAGAGCAGTAGCAATCAAAGATTTTAAGGATTCTTTTACATTTTTTTTTTAAAAAAACACTTTGATTAAGGCATATGTTGTTCTTTATTATCAGATCTAAGTTTGTTTAAAGCTTCGAATGTTTTGGGGTACTTTTCTTTGTTTTCAGGGTTCGTGGCAACCACGGATGGGAAAATGTGGAGGTTGCACGGCTGATGTTTACTGTTCGTGGTACAGGAAGAGGCAATTACATTTCAGGAATGAGTGTGCACAAAGGTTTGTTCTCATAAAATACTGTCAACCTCAAATGTTTCTGACATAAGATGGAAGGTGTTGCAGCTTTATTTCCATTATTTAAAAATACATAAACATTTAAAGGGTATAGTTTTATGAAAAAGTTTTATAGTAAAATGTCTTGAGAGAACAGTGCCCTATCCAGCAGGATATAGTGTCTGATATGTGTCAGGTGTTTTTTTTTGTTGTTGTTGTTTTTTTCTTTCAATTTCCATTATTTACCCCGCAAGGAAGAAAATATTGGACAGGTCCTACAAACCCCAAAGAGCCTTCAGGACTCTGCCCTATTTTTAGTTATTCACACACCTTTTCCAGTCTGTTCCTTCCTTCCCCGAATGTTCATTCTGTGTTAATGGTCTGGTTGTCATCTCATGTGTTGCCACTGATCATTACAACCCTTTTGGCATCTTTTAAGTGACATGCCTGGGTCCTTCCTACATGCCCCGATAATGTATTATTACTGTTGTCATGCACACATTTCATGTAGGGTTAGAAACAAGCAGGGAATTTCTCATACACACCAAAGAAAGGCCATACCTAATTAAATATTTTTTATATATTATTTCAGAATAGAGCGACTGTGGAGAGACCTCTGGGTGGCCGTTACATGCATTTACTACGATGTTCTTCACAACCTTGAGGAAGAAGGCCTTCTTGACATTTCAAATGCTGCACACCTCCTTTGCTGCCATTACGTCTTTCTTCCGCGTCTGGAGGATGATTTTAATACATTTTGCAGTGGATGGGACAACCATCCACTGCGAACAGAAAACAACATGAGTCCCAACCAGCTGTGGGAGTTGGGTCACAGATATCACCCTGTTCCTGTTCCAGAAAACACACAGGTAAAGGTGCACATTTTTAGTACTCATTGATTCTCTTACAGAGAATGTGATGATTTTATGGATAATTAAAGTCAGTCATTAATCCACAAACACAACAAGCTGAAAGTCAGTGATGCTGCTCGGTTTGCAGTCCTGAATATCACGGCACAAGCAGGAGTCACTGCACTGTTAATTTTAGCTGTGTTATATTGCTGCCTCTGTTCTGTGGTGTCGAGCCAAACGGACTTTAACGTGTGTTTGAACGAGCTGACGGTTCACTCGTTAAGCTGAAAGAAAGATGCTTTAATCACAGGAGTCACACATGTGTCCACTGGACCATCTGGGAACTCTTCTTGTTTAGCACTCGTAATAACACAAACACTAAATCCTCCTTCTCTTGTGCTGTTTTGTAGCAGTGTATACACCTGAGACTGTCACCTGTCTGTCTGTCCTGCACTCTCTCTCTGTTTCTTTCTCTCTGATTGTGGAATAAAAGTATGAACCTGTATTTATAAGTTACACTTGTGTTTGAATCCTGCAGCTTATCACACATTTGATTTCCATGTGTGACCACTGCAAGTGTCCAGAGTGAGGACAGACTGAGGGACCCACTGCTGCACATCATCTGTGATGCTTTGCACCCCTGATGATCCACCAGGACAAACTCAGCAGTGTGTGAGGAAGAGGAGGAGGAAGAGCCAGCAGCAGCTGACAGATGGAGAGAATAGACAGACTGTTCCCTGTTTGTGAAGGACTGCTAGAAAAGTTTAACATAACTAATTGTCTGTCCTGAATCAGTCTTATTAGGTAATGTTCAAATAATGTTATCATTCCAGTGTTTTCAGTGTGGGAGAAAGTACTCAGGGCCTTCAAGTTACACACTATGAAAGGCAGCAACAAGTTTACTATTCAGAAACCTAAAGTATGTATCAGCAGCAGAATGGAGCTAAAAATAAATGTTTGTTTCAGTTCTATGAAGCTTTGAGTACTTTGGATTAGTAGTACTGCTGTGTTTGTTGCATCATATTGCTGTAATTGTTTATATGCTTTATATATTCTGAGGTAAGTTGATCTATAGTGTTACATCATATTCTATAAGGATGTTATGTGTTTGTTTACTTTCTGCCCAGTTTGACCCATTTAACAGAAGTCAGCCTGTTTAAGGCTCTGATATCTATTCTGTATGACTTAAAGCAGTTATGACATGGTCTGATTTTTCTCACCCAATAAAGGAATATTTAATATATCAGTCTACTCTTCATTCTATCAGAAACAGTTATCACAGCTCGTACATTTTCTTTTTACACATATGTAAGCATTGAGCCAAATGTAATAATGCCACCATATTAAACGAACAATATTTGTCTCTTATGTATAATACATCTATAAATACACTGTCAATGGTACTTGTCTTTGAGTGAAGTGATTAATATAGTACATATAATATTGGCCATATTATAGTTACATTACCAGAGTGAGATGACTTTAGTCTCATGAACAACATTAGCTAATTGTTATTTACTAGTTAGTCTTAAATGACTGTTCAGTACAGAAATGAAGCTCAACAATCATGTTTTACAGTCTTGTGGTCTCAACCTCAGATACTTATTAAATCACACAGAGCTCATGTAGAAACAAATGAACAAAATATGTTCTCCTTCATTTCTGTCAAACAAAGCTGTATGAAACGTTTCCAGCTGTTAGCATCATGGTTGCTAGGCAACCTGGGCAGTGCTACGGCGGCTAGACCGTCCCATTTCACAAGCCTACAAGCCTCGCACTTCCGGCCTTAGCGGTATTTGAGTACGTGGCCCTTGACGACCGTTGAGGCTGTGTACTTTAAAGCTGCAGAACCTGAATTAGGATACAGCCATGATGATCTTCAGCCTTGTGCTCGTCAACATTCTCACCTGAGTTAAGAAGACGATTACTGAAATGGTCTCAGCAGGTCCTTTAATGACAGCAATGAAATGCAGTGGTAAGGGTTTTTGGGGATTAAGTTCATTTTCATGACAAAGACGGACGATGCAATTCATCTGATCACTCTTCATAACATTCTGGAGTGTATGCAAAATGCTATTATAAAAACTTAAGCAGCAACTTTTCCAATTTCCAATATTTATGCAATTCTCAAAACTATTGGACATGACTGTATAACCTCTTTTTAAGTTTTGTGGATATTATACATGGTTATGCTCAGGATATGTCGGCCAATTTCCACTGGAAATGCCTTTTGGTTAAACTGTCAGCAAGGAATTTGCATTTGCACTGTTAAATTTTTATATAACTTTAATGCACATAAAAAACAGCTGTTTGTTTAAGTGAAAATACATTGATGGGTTTTTTTGCACTAATAAAGTTGTGGAGTTGTAAAGTATTTTGTCTAGTGTCAATTATATCGTCAGTTATATTGTTATCGCAAATTTTCAAATGTATATCGTGATAAATATTTTTGGTCATATCGCCCTGCTCTGTCTGTCACCTTCTGTGTTGAGCTCATTGTTTTCTCTGTAGTGGCTGAGCTGAGTCCAAGTAGCTGAAAATGTTCCTCTGCTGCTCCGTCAGACTCTTCTCCTCCTGCTGATCAGCTGGGACACAAAACAGATCTTTGTTAGGCTCCACACTGCACTGAAGAGTCAAAGTGTCTCATATGTTCGTCTGACAAGTAAAAGAACACATTTTTGCTTCCCGAGGTGGGCAACTTATTGGAAACAAACACAATATCACGATGTTTTTTTCATTTCAGGCGATAACGATATATATCACGATATAAGCCAAATAACTATAATAATAATAATTTAAATGTGCCGTTGCTCACAAGTAAAAGATAAGATAAGATAAGATAACCTTTATTAGTCCCACACGTGGGAAATTTGTTTTGTCACAGCAGGAAGTGGACAGTGCAAAAGTTATGAAGGACAATTAGAATAAAATAAAATAAGAATAAATACAGTACACAACTGTACAGAATAGAATAAAAATAGAATACTATATACAGTAGAATAAAATAGAATAAAATATACAATAGGATAAAAATAGAATACAAATGCTATATACAACAGAGTGAAAAATACAACGGTGCCAGAAAGATTATTGCACATTTGTGTTATTGCACATTTGTGGATGTGTGTGTATGATCAGTTAAATGTGAAATAATTAGCAGCTTGTTTTAATTTAAATATTTATTTCCCATAATAAGTTCAACAGGGTAGATGTACTTAAGGAAAATGAGACTTCAGTTTCAGATAAATAAAGGCAAATATTGCAAACTACACAAAACGCAGCCGCTAAAGTGTTTAAGTTTCAAAATAGAACAAGCAAAACAGACTACTAAATTGTCAATTCCACTTAGAAACAAAATATTCATTTTAAAAATAAATAAATAACAGAACAACAGAATGATTAATAAATAAAATGAATAAATTGGGATATAAAGCTAAAAGGACAGTTTTTTTGTACCATCTTCATGTGAACACATTCAAGAACATCACAGATGAAAGAAACATTAAAAACTTCCACACTACATAAAGCAAGAAAAATAGTTTCTTCCTTTATGTAGAAAAAACAGAAACATCAAAAACCACCAAGACTCCCTTTGAAAGAACTAAAAACCTTTATTCTCATGGTCCAATCATCATCATAATAATAATAATGATAATAATGATGGATTGCATTTATATAGCGCTTTTCAAGGCACGCAAAGTGCTTTATAATTCCACTATTCGCTCACTCTCACATTCACACACTACCGGAGGCAAGCTACAGTTGTAGCCACAGCTTCCCTGGGGAAGACTGACAGAAGCGAGGCTGCCATGTCACGCCATCGGCCCCTCTGGCCATCATCATGAGTGAACTCCCCGATGAAGCCTTGTGTGCTAAAACATGTCAGAGTTTAAATGATTCTATCTGAACTCTGTGGAGCCTGATCTCAAGCTTTTTGAGTCTGACACTGAAACCAGAGGATCTTTCTGTCTCTTCAGATTCACTGTGATCCAGTGATGGGAGTGATTTCAGCCCTGAGTGATCACGCTGATGTTTGCACAGAGCAGACAATGAGGTGAATGTTTGGGCACATTGGTAACAGTGAAACAGTTTATTAGTAACGTGGGATCGTTTGTGTGTGGAGTATGAACTGAGATTCCTGAAACTCTTGTCACACTGGTCACAGCTGTAGTTTCCTTCCATGTGTGTACGTTCATGATAGTTACGACTACTTGAACGTGAGAAGCTTTTGTCACAGTGTCTGCACTTGTATGGTTTCTCTCCTGTGTGGACTAGTTTGTGTCTTTTAAGCTTCCATGCAGTGGTGAAGGATGACCCACACTGATCACAGAGGTGCTTTTTAACCCCACTGTGAATCAGTTCATGTCGTTTTAACTCACTTGGTGTGGTGAAGCTTCTCCCACATTCTTTGCAGTATTTCAGTTTGCGTACTCGCGAGTGTGCGGTCGCCGGATTGGGACACATCCTATATCATCCGAATTGTCTACATTGTAGTAATTACATCCTCTTCTGCCTTTCATAGTCATGTGCGAAATACAGCTGTATAAATGGCGGGCGCACTCACAACAATGGCTGAGCGTAAATGGAATCATGTGCGGACGTATTTTACCTCCACAAACAGCCGAGACATGGGTTACGATACATGTGGCAAGACAGTGAGGTGTTGTGGCAACACCATTAACCTTGTCAAACACCTCAGAGTAAATCATATCACATAATTTCATGAGCGTTCAGGCAAACTGAAGAGGAGAGGACAGGGACAGAAGCTCTCATGGACTCCTTTAGTGCTGGAGTGGAGGCAGGCAACGTGTTCAAATAGCACACAACTTAAATTTTTTATTTCTATATGATAATTGTTCATGATTAAGCGATAAGAACAGGTATTCTGATGTCCTGTAATCAAGATGACGCTACAATTTGAGATACAATAAATAAAATAAGTTGTTGTGCAAAGTATCGGATCAGTATCGTTGATACTACCCTGAATTTTACTTGGTATCGGATCGGAAAGGAAATGAGTTGTATCTCACATCTCTAATTTCTGCCCATGCTCGTTCAACTCTTTCTGTACACCGTTATATTTGTGCCACAAAACCAGCCAATCATGGACTTGGATGCAAAAATTGGCTGATTGGCTGTTTTGGTCTCCAATCCATCTTTCTGGATGATACAATAAACGTTTAAGATATTTTCGGGTGATAATGGTGCTGTGTAAATTTGAAATATCTGCTCCATTTATCAAGACATCATAAATTTGCAAAAGTGCTCTTAGGTTTTCGGAGATCCTGTAACCCACCAGCTGACCGCATAGCTGGACTGGCCATTGGGAATACCGGGGATTGACCGGTGGGCCGATGGTGACTTTTCATTTTTATGTTTGTTCGTTTGTTTTTGTAACAGTTTAAACAATAAAGGTGGTGGATTAGCTAGTTGGTCATGATCAACTCTGGGCTGGACCAATTAAAATACATTTGTATTGAGCTGAAAAAGAACACAATTTGTCCCGTACTTCAGCTAGAATGAAAAAAAAAGACACAAAGCTGGAGTTATTCTGTGTCTTTGCTGCACAGCTGCCTCTTCTCTCATTCTCTCCCCCTCCCTCTCCTGTTGCTAATTGAATCATGAAACTGTTCAATGATCAGCTGATCGGCTTTTCTGTCCAAGTCCCGTCTCTCGTGTTTGTTTATCGCCCACTTTGCGCCAGAGAAAGGAAAACAGCGACTGTCACACTAAACAACAGCAGCACGCTTACGCTTGATAAGCTGTTGTTAGAATTTATTTAATATTACTTTCTAGTATCAGCTGATGTTTGCTGGAGCCACAGCTGTAAAAGCTGCTGGTCATGAATTTGGTTTAGATATCTGGTGAGAGGGAAACATGAAGGTGAAAGGGAAGCTAAAATATGTCCATTGTGTTGTCAGATGAACATATGAGACACGTTGACTCTTCAGTGCAGTGTGGAGCCTAACAAAGATCTGTTTTGTGTCCCAGCTGATCAGCAGGAGGAGAAGAGTCTGACGGAGCAGCAGAGGAACATTTTTCACCTGCTTGGGCTCAGCTCAGCCACTACAGAGGAAACAATGAGCTCAACACAGAAGGTGACAGATACTAGTGTAAAGAAATACTGCATCAAAAGCTGAATTACTGATTTAACTTGTTTACTTAAGTGGAAAAGTACGGGCTCTGAAATGTACTCAGAGTAAGAAAGTAAAAGTAGCTCCTTGAAGAACATTTTTACCACCTGTTTTTATTCAAAGATAACTGAATCTTGTGCTATATTAATGTAATAATAAATTAGTAAATGAAATATAAACTATTTATTTCTAAATAAGGAACTCAGTTTGAATCAATTAAGTAGAAAATGAAGGAAAATAAAATGTGTGTATTTTCTGTTGCCTACATTGTAGAGGGTGACTTTGCCTCTAAAGAGGAACATGAGCAGGGAAGAGGTTAAAGTGGGATTGAGCAGGTGGGAACCCTAAAATCAGCTGTAGTGGCTCAGCGTGGGGAAAAGAATCACAGCTCACAATCATTTCTATTGAGAGCTCCAGTAGATTTTCTTAAAGTACAGGCTGTGATCAGCTGACCTGCTGCTCTCTGTGGATGTACACAACTGAATTCAACCAGATGTCAGCAGATGTTTCATGAGCTGTCCTGGCTGATTTCCATCCTCTACACTGACAGTACACTGTCTTTATATTAGACACTATACTGTTGGTATGAAGGTGGAACTCAGTGGATGAATGTCAGCATCATGAGCTTCAGTTTAAATGAATCTCTGCTATACTTGATGTAATCTGACTCTGACATAAGCACCACAGTCACTGTGCACCAGTCACACACTGTTCTTTACTTTAAAGCCATCACAGTTCAGCAAACTAACCCGTTTATCCTGCACTAACCTGCAGAGGATCTTCATGCAGTCTTTAAATAACACAGTTGGTCTGCCTCAGATTGTTTTGCAGCATCTTTCAGTATATGAAAAAACATAATGTCACATGTACAGACCCAATATCTGATTTCAACATATGAGGACTTACATGTAAGCTTTACATTTTCAGTTTATTAAATCCCACTGAGCAGTCCTTCCCTTTAAATCTAACCTCTCTTGTGACTGCAACTTATGAGCACCTGCAGTCGTTCAGGTGTTGTGCCAAAAAAAACATTGGTCCACTTTAACTCCTGACTATGTTTTGCACACCGTGTTGCCTCTTTCATCTCTTTTTATGTTTCATACCCTGGTGATTAGTGCAGGATCAGGATTGCCTTTCATGTGTTACTGTTTAGGTTCAAATCAGTTTGATGTTTGATGTCTGCAGCGATGAAATAACTGTCCTCAAATGGCTTAAACCAAAAGTAACAAGCCTGTTTTGAAAATGTAAAGAGCAGAAAATACAGATATGTGTAGGGAGTAAAAGTTTAAAAGAAATTCTGAGGCTACAATCAGACTCTGACATTTTCCTTCACTGAACCAGGCTGGTAACTGTTACGTTTGATTTATTATCATTGATTAAATTAGAAAATTATCGAAATATAGTAGGGAACAGCAATAGGAAATATAAAAAATTATAGACCTGGTAAATATTTATATATTATATATGTATACATTTTTATATATCTGTGTACAAGCAGGAAGGGATGGGCATGATTTTAATGTTTGAACAGTCATGAATTATTTTTAACACCAGGTTGGATGTAATGTGTTAGAACTACCAGCAGGTGGGGATAAGAGACCATTAAGGTGTTTGGTGCCACACTCCACCTTCTGGTTTAAAACTAGTGTTAATGGAGGGAGTTTGAAGGTTGAGTTTGTTCCACGACTGCATTTCACTCACTGCCTCTGTTTGTATCTCTGTCACTGCAGGACCAACATGGAGCGAGAAGTCAGCGCTCTCAGGAGGCCGACAAACCTCACAGAAGAAAGAGAGAGAAAACATACACCTGTGACGAGTGTGGGAAGGAGTTTACTGAGAAGGCTAATCTAAAACAGCATCAGGTCATCCACACTAGAGAGAGACCGTTCAGCTGTGACTTGTGTGGAAAGTCTTTTTCCAGGAAGGATTACCTAAAAGAGCACCAACACATCCACAGTGGAGTTAAAGCACACAGCTGTGATCAGTGTGGCAGAGCTTTTACTCACAGTAGCAGCTTAAAGAGGCATCTAGTTACCCACTCTGGAATTAAGGCATACAGCTGTGACGAGTGTGGAAAAACTTTCAGCCTGAGAGGGCACCGAAATACACACCTATGCATTCACACCAGACATGATGTGTACTGCTGTGAACAGTGTGGCAAACATTTTACAACTCACACACAGTTAAAACAACACATGTTTACCCACACTGAGGAGAGACCTTATAAATGTGACCTGTGTGAGAAGACTTTTAAATTTCCACGTCACCTGAGACAACACCAACAGATCCACACCAGAAAGAGACTCTACAAGTGCAGTTACTGTGAGGTGTGTATTTATATTGTTATCTTGTCATTTTAGCCTGACTGTTTGGAACAACTCTGCTCATTAAATTGTGTTAGCATGTTAGCAATTCTACTGCATGGAAAAGCAGCTCTGAGTGATTATTCAGATTTTCATGTCAGTTATGATTTTAGTATTACTGTAGTATTATGGTGGTAGTATTGTAGTTATTGCAGCCCAGTAAACTGAGTGTGTTAACTGAAGCAGTAAAATGTAATTGGACGTCTGCAGAGATGCTCTTTATTTCAGGCGACGTTCAGGATAAAAATGTTGAAGGACTGACTTACACTGTCTTTGTGTCTTTGTTTAGAAGCAGAGCGACACAGATGGATCCAGTTCTCAACCCTGTCATCACCGTGGTGGTGGGAAAGACTTTCATTGTGACCTCTGTGGAAAAACTTTTAGCTGGCAAGGCAACCTACAATGACATCAACGTAGACACACTGGAGACAAACTGAAATACTGCAAAGAATGTGGGAGAAGCTTCATCACATCAACTGAGTTAAAACGCCATGAACTGATTCACAGTGGGGTTAAAAAGCACCTCTGTGATCAGTGTGGGTCATCCTTCACCACTATATGGAAGCTTAAAACACACAAACGAGTCCACACAGGAGAGAAACCCTACAAGTGCAGACACTGTGACAAAAGCTTCTCACAATCAAGTAGTCGTAACAATCATGAACGTACACACATGGAAGGAAACTACAGCTGTGACCAGTGTGACAAGAGCTTCAGGAATCTCAGTTCATACTTCAAACACAAACGATCCCACGTTACTAATAAACTGTTTCACTGTTACCAATGTGCCCAAACATTCACCTCATTGTCTGCTCTGTGCAAACATCAGCGTGATCACTCAGGGCTGAAATCACTCCCATCACTGGATCACAGTGAATCTGAAGAGACAGAAAGATCCTCTGGTTTCAGTGTCAGACTCAAAAAGCTTGAGATCAGGCTCCACAGCGTTCAGATAGAATAATTCTGTCGTTTTACTTTGTCAGTTTTGACCTTTTTTCTCTGTCCTGGTTTTGCTCGTCTGTAAATAATTGAAACTCAGTCAAATAGTTCATTGTTCTCCAGCAAAACATTTTGGAAACTCATGTTTAACCTTTAAAACGCTGACATGTTTTAGCACACAAGGCTTCATCGGGGAGTTCACTCATGATTGGACCATGAGAATAAAGGTTTTTAGTTCTTTCAAAGAGAGTCTTGGAGGTGTTTGATGTTTTTGTTTTTACTGAAACCACCTGAAAGAAAAACTATTTTTCTTGCTTTATGTAGTGTGGAAGTTTTTAATGTTTCTGTGATGTTCTTGAATGTGTTGACATGAAGATGGTACAAATAAACTGTCCTTTTAGCTTTAGCTCCTAATTTATTCATTATTTATGGATGTAGCACAGCAGCAGTTTCTTGATTAACACATGGAGGGCTCGGGATCTGATGGTAAATAATGTTTTGTGTCCTTGTATACATCATACAGCTCAGCTGTTCCACAGATGTCAGGTTTACACAGTGGGATGGTTTGTAAGAACGCAGCTCTCCTGTGGATAAATCCTTACTCTTAGCCTCAGGACCTCACACAGTCCCAGCAGGTTCGGTCAGAAGATTTATCCCTTATACCAAAACGTCACAGAGTCTCCTTTGCTGTGCTGTTTTCACAAAGAAACGTAAACTGAGACCTGCACTTACAATGTTTTAATTAGTTTAGCAGATTCAGTGTCTCCATGATCGAATCTGCTGTTTTTGTGCTGCTGTTGGCAGCAAGCCGGTTAATACTGAAATGAACTGGCTGCATGCATCTCTGAATGTAAATTGGTGCATTATTAATAGATCACTCTGTAACGGTATCATCACCCTAATTTGCCCACTTAGTAAATCTCACTCATGGCCAAGAAATTGAAATAAATCTTGTTTCCCTGCTGGATAGTGATCCACTGTAACTCTGCTCCTCCTTCCTGTTTAGGATTTCTGTGTCTGAAGTCAAATTCCCTCCATCCATCACTTATCCCAGCTAACCCAAAGTAAAATTGTCAAGGCTCAGAGGCCCGTGGTGTGGAATGGACTCAGACGCAGAACCAAAGACCGGGAGCTCGAAGTGATTTGCGATAACAAAACTTTTATTTACAAGTGTTCCTAACATAAATATTGAAGACAAAAAACAAGATTAAGGGGTCATGGTTAGCAAGCAATGGCGTAAGACGTTTTTTGGAAGAGCTCCGCACCAGCCTATAATTCTTTTCTCATATCCATCAGTTTTTTGACACCTTTCTGTTGATTCCTGACGTTTGTATATATTTTATAACAATGACGAAACCTAAAGCTTTAAAAGCCCTTGAAAAGACTGAGAAAATCAGAGAAGATGAAGGTGAGTCAGCGAGTGTGGCTAACGAGCACGCGCTAGCTGAGGAGCCAAGTGCAATTAGCCACGTGACTTCCCAAGTAGCTATCGCGACGTCAGCCGACATAATGAGTGCACTTGCTAGATTGGAGACTTCGGTTGATAGCAAATTAACTGCTATTTCAACCACGATGAACGCTATGGAGGCCACTCTTTCCACTGTAACTGGGAGGATACATGATATTGAGGAAGCTGTAAATGAGCAGGACGAGAGGATTGCCGTTTTAGAGGTGCTCTGCGACTTGCTCCAGAGAGGATACGATTTACATCACAAAAAATTGGATGACCTCGAGTCGCGGTCGAGACGACAGAATATCAGGGTCCTTGGAGTTGCGGAGGGGACGGAGAAAGGAAACCCACTGGACTTTGCTTCTGAGCTTATTCCTAAGCTCCTGGGGAGTGAGAACTTCACGGGCAGGGTCGTGGTGGATAGAGCACACCGTGCCCTGGGCCCCAAGCCAGCTGACGGGGAGCAGTCTCGTCCTTTAATTGTAAGGCAGCACTACTATCAAACCCATGAGCGTATCCTGAGGCTGGCAGCA
Organism: Pelmatolapia mariae; assembly: GCF_036321145.2. NCBI lineage: Eukaryota > Metazoa > Chordata > Actinopteri > Cichliformes > Cichlidae > Pelmatolapia > Pelmatolapia mariae. The sequence goes on along the minus strand of NC_086235.1, from coordinate 8,776,761 downwards.
CAAAAAGCTCCGCTGCAGTACAACGGGGCGAAAGTTTTCATCTTTCCGGATCTGACCGCGGAGGTGCTGGCACGGCGCAAGAAGTTTGAAGAAATCTGCAAACGGTGCAGGGCGTCCAATCTACGCTACGGCTTTATTCATCCAGCTCGATTTTGGGTGATGCTGGACGGGGTCACGCAGAATTTTGATAAGCCGGAGGCAGCCAAAAGATTCCTGGACCAGAAACTGGCTGTGGGTTCAAATGAGTAGGGCTTTTTAACATAACAGTTTACTTCCTCAGGTATATGTTTTTTCTGCATAAGCCTTATTTTTGCTGTTCTTATGCTGTGCTTCCTGCAGAAGTTCTCTGATGACTCTGCAATAGTCGGCCTCATCACTGATGGGGACGACAAGGAGTACAGAGGACTGACTCAGGACTTTGTGGACTGGTGCCAGCTGAACTACCTCCAGATCAATGCCAGTAAAACCAAGGAGCTGGTGGTAGACTTCCGCAGGTACAAGCATCCTCCACTGCAACCACTGAACATCCAAGGTATGGACATCGAGGCTGTGGACAGCTACAGGTACCTTGGTGTTCATCTGAACAGCAAACTGGACTGGGCTCATAACTCAGACGCCCTCAGGAAAGGGCAGAGCAGGCTGTACCTGCTGCGGAGACTCAGGTCGTTTGGAGTGGGGGGCCCACTCCTGAAGACCTTCTATGACTCTGTGGTGGCCTCAGCCATCTTTTATGGTGTGGTCTGCTGGGGAGGCAGCATCTCTGCTGGGGACAGGAAGAGACTGAACAGGCTGATCCGAAGGGCCAGCTCTGTTCTAGGATGCCCTCTGGACCCAGTGGAGGTGGTGAGTGACAGGAGAATGGTGGCTAAGCTGTCATCCCTGATGGACAACATCTCCCACCCCATGCATGAGACTGTGACAGCACTGAGCAGCTCCTTCAGTGGGAGACTGCGGCACCCACGGTGTGGGACGGAGAGATTTCGCAGGTCTTTCCTCCCCACTGCTGTCAGACTCTACAATAAAGACTTTTGCAGCTGTTCAAACCCACATACGTGCAATAAGACTGCTATATGTGCAATTCTTCTTCTGACGAAGTTGTGTTTTTGTATTTTCCTACTCAGTTGTATATAGTATTTGTATTTCTATTTTATTCTATTGTATATATTATTCTATTCTATTTTATTCTATTGTATATAGTATTTTATTTTATTTTATTGTATTTTATTGCATTCCAGTGTTTTCTAATTTCTGCTACATAACTTTGCACTTTTGCTGTAACAAAACAAATTTCCCACCTGTGGGACTAATAAAGGCCATCTTATCTTATCTTATGGGCGTGTTGATGTGGGCTCATACAGCTTAGATCAGTATTATTGCTATTATTACTTCCTACAATATGGACAGTATAAGCCCTCAGGGTCTTTGGTTACTCTTTAAATTTGCTGTATGGGAGCCTAGTAAAGCTCACACATATACAGTTTATACGGCTATTGTTTTTAATTTATCTGAATTTCCCTTTGTTTTTCTTTTATAAAGTGTCTTATAAATCTTCTTTGCTGGTGTGGGGCTGCGGGATGGGTTAGGGGTAGGATTGTAGCTACTACTATGTTCCTATTGGATATATTGGGTGGCGAAGGGCTTTGATTGGGGAGGTCCCTCATTTTTAGTGGGACTGTTCTTAGTGTTTTATGTTTGGATGTTTTTGTTCTATGGTGGTACAATCTTAAATGTGGTAATTACAGAGTGTATAACTACTGGTTAGCTAGTCAAATTAGGATAAACACATTCAATAAAACTACACTGAGGTTGGTCAGTTGGAATGTGAAAGGCCTGGGCAATCCTGTAAAAAGGGCTAAAGTTCTTGCACACCTTAAACTATTGCAACCTGACATAATTTTTTTACAGGAGACACATGCTAAGCGCAAGGTTCAATCTGTGCTCTCTGCTAATTAGTTGGGTCAAGCATACAATGCTAATTTTGGAGCTAAAGCAAGAGGAGTTGCAATTTTTGTTTAGAAAGAATATTCCTTTCTGTCAAAGCACAGTTACTGTGGATCAGGGGGGAAGGTACCCAATTCTTACAGGTCTCTTTAACTTGTTACCCGTCACTTTTGTAAACGTATATGGTTCTAACTTTGATTGCCCTGAGTTTTTTCAAAAGACTTTTAAGCTGTTGCCAAATGTATATAATTCTAATATTACAATAGCTGGGGATATGAATCTGGTACTGGACACATCTTTGGATAAAAGTGCATCGGCTCATACCCAACAGTCTAAATCCAGTCATGTTGTGAAGAGTTTGTTGAAAAATATGAACATGGTGGATACTTGGAGACTACTTTACCCCACAGGCAGGGCTTACTCCTTTTTCTCTTCCGTTCATGGGTCGTACTCCCGTATTGATTATATCTTTCTGGACTCTAAATTTATTCCAATTATGAGGGATGTCACCTACCATCCTATTTTAATTTCTGACCATAGCTCTGTGTCCATTGATCTGGATTTTGCAGATTTAGCCAATTTACAGGGAAGAAACTGGCACTTTGATCCAACTCTGCTTAAAGATGAGACCTTTCATAAGAAATTAGAGAAGCACATTTTAGATTATATTAATGATAACGATAAAGGTGATGTTAACGATGCAATTCTCTGGGAGAGTATGAAGGCGATAATTCGAGGCCACATTATTTCGTTCTCTGCAGCTAAACGTAAATCCCAGGAAATGGCTTTGAAGGATCTTGAGTCAAATATACAGCAGCTAGAACAAACTTATCAGTCCTCTCCCAAAATAGAATTACTGGGCAAAATTACTAAATTGAAGTGTGAGTATAATTCTCTGCTCAGCAAACAAGTTTGCCTTCAAATCACTAAGTGTAAGCAAACATTTTTTGAATTGGGTGATAAGCCTCATAGGTTACTTGCGAGATTACTTAGGAAAACACAAGCATCACAAACGATACTATCGATCAATAACAAACATGGGCGGACCACTAGAAACCCCCAACAAATAAACAAGTGTTTTGAAGATTTTTATCGTGATCTTTATAGCTCTAAGAGTTCTGCGAGTCAGTCATTAATTGAGGACTTTCTGGAAAAGTGTAATCTCCCAAAATTAGATGATGAGGCAGTTGCAGATTTGGAGGCGGACTTCACATTAGATGAGATTAAGACAGCTATTCAACAGATGTCAAATAATAAGGCCCCTGGGCCGGATGGTTTTGGAGCAGAGTTTTATAAAGCTTACTCCTCATTGCTAGCCCCTCTGATTTTGCGTATGTTTAACTATTCAAAATTGTCTGGCTCTTTGCCAAGTTCATTGTATCATGGTGTAATTTCATTGATTCTTAAAAAAAGATCGCGATCCTATGTCAGTCTCGTCCTATCGGCCTATGTCTCTCCTTTCTGTTGAGACCAAGATATTAACAAAAGTTTTATCAAACCGCCTTAAAGTTTATATTGCTAAACTTATACATCCAGATCAAACAGGGTTTATCCCTAACCGCTACATTTATTTTAATTTGTGTAGATTATTTAATCTCATATATAGTCCTGCTAGGTGTTCAGATGATTCTGTGGTAAAAGCTGAAAAAGCTTTTGATCAGGTCGAGTGGCCGTATATGTTTACTGTATTATCCAAATTTGGATTTGGTGATTCTTTTATCAATTGGATTGGAATTTTGTACAAAGGACCTATGGCCTCGGTAAGGACTAACAATGATGTATCAAACCCTTTTCGATTGCACAGGGGCACGCGACAGGGAGATCCCATTTTTCCTTTTATTTTTGCCCTGGCCCTAGAACCTTTAGCAGCTCGTATGCAGCTAAGTTCTGATATACTACCGATTATACATCAGGGTATTCCTCATAAGTTCTCTGCTTATGCTGATGACGTAGTTTTATTCATATCAAAACCTAAGACCTCGATCAGTCCACTATTGCAGCTTATTAACGAATTTGGTTCTCTCTCAGGGTATAAGATAAATTGGATTAGAGAAGAATATTGAGTTTTGGGTCACATTGCCAATTTCCATGGTGGGCGGATTAATGCCATCAAAATGGTAGCTTTGCCCAGATTTTTGTACATCTTTCAGTCAATCCCAGTGTGCATTCCCCAGTCATATTTTAAAAAGCTGGATTCTATTGTATCCTCCTTTGTGTGGTCGGGTAAGGTTCCTAGAATTTCCAAAAAACATCTTGTTAAACATAAGACTTTTTTTGGCCTTGGACTCCCAAATTTTAGATTATATTATATGGCTGCACACTTAAATATTTTTTCATTTTGGCGAAGGTGTACTCCAGGTGCTGATTTGGAAGGACATCATGGCTGATGATGGAACACCTGTCTTGTAGACAAACTTGTCTTCCAGCCCTGCTTAATAGCCCGATAAAAGTGAAGAATACTCGATATGGCAGAAATCCTGTGATTCAAAATTCAATTAAGGTCTGGAACCAACTATTGGGCACAGTAAAAGCTCCTAAAATGTATTTGGATGCTCAATATGTAACAATCATGCCTTCAGGCCTGGGCTGGAGGACATCACGTTTGTGACATGGCAGGGAAGAGGGATTTGTTCTCTCAAAGATATTTACATTGATGGACATTTTCCATCTTTTCAGCAATTGAGGGTGAAATTTAATCTTCCTAATTCACATTTTTTCAGATTTTTACAGTTGAGACATTTCATCAAAGCATCTATTCCACAATACAATTTGATTCCTCGAAACTCAGTGCTTGACAGCTTCATGTCAGTTGAGCCCTACACTACTGTGTCTCGCTTTTACAGGGCCTTACTAGATATATACAGTCCTTCATCTGATACTTTTAGTGAGCAGTGGCAGGAAGAACTGGGGGTGGATGTTACTGATGATCTTTGGCAAGAGTGCATTAAGAATATATATTGTAGTTCTATAAATGCTAGACATAGTCTGATCCAATTCAAGGTTGTGTATAGGTTGCATTTTTCTCCCACTAAAGTGGAAAAAATATATAAGAACGTTTCAGCCCTCTGTGTTAAGTGTTCAAGTGGTCGAGGAACTTTATCTCACCTTTTCTTTCAATGCCAAAAACTACAGCTTTTTTGGAATCATTTGTTTGATTTTCTGATCAAAGCTACTGGCAGGGAGGTCCCATGTACCCCCTTTGCAGCATTGTTCGGGGTGTCTAAACCGGGATGGGCAAGGGACAAGACAGAGACGCAGGTTGTGTCAATGACTACACTTGTGGCTAGAAAGCTGATACTTCTCTGCTGGAAGTCTGATAAACCTCCTACCTTCGAAATGTGGTTGAGAGAATTTGGAAATGGACTCCACCTGGAGAAAATTAGGTTTACCTTGTCTAACCGAGAGTGTGTTTTATAAGATTTGGCAACCAGTCATTAGCCTGATGGATAAACTTGAAGTGAAATATACTCTGTCTTAACACCTTGTTGACTTGCCGTCCACCTTCTATTGTGTTCTTTTGAAGGTGATTGTTGTATACTGCTCAATTATAAAATCAATAAAAATATATTGAAAAAAAAAACAGAAAAAAACAAAACAAGATTAAGCTTTGTGCAAAAGCGTGGTGTCTGTGAGGTGCGGGGCTAGGGCGAGCATGGAACAGTCAGGTCACTAAACTGCTGAGACTGGAGTGGGGCTGGTGGAAACTGTGGCAGACCAGGGCACTGAAACGTAGGACAGGAAAATCAGAACAGTCCAAGGAGTTGTGAGAGTTTCCCCATTTGACAAGCTGGGATGGCTTACGTGTTCACAGGCGGGGATTAGCTGGAGGTGGAGGCGAGGCGAGGTCCAGGCGAGTGCTGAGTCCAATACAGGTGTGCAGGGAGGCAGGCAGGTGAGAATGGCAGTTTGTCTGAAAAGGATTAAGCAGCAGCTGACCGGAATCCAGAAGCGAGGCTATGGCAGGGTTTGGAATGTCGAGTCCAGGTACCGACTAGGAGACAGGAAGAGAGAGGTAAGTAACGCACACTGATAAATACACAGGAACATGAGGCTGTGAACTAACTGAGGTTAGCAGACGATCTGACGAAGACTCATTGTGTGCGCTGCTCCTAAATACTGCCAGAATAATTGCCTGCAGCTGAGGAACGGGGAGGGGTAGGAAGGGCTCCACCTAGAGGAGGAGAGCTGATGCTGTGGAAAGTTACTAAGGCTCGCCCAGACCATGACAAAAATAAAGTTTTGATCATCTTTAAAAAGCATTACAATAATGGGCATTACCAATGCAAACTAAATAATACACAAGATGAAAGAATAGACTTTGATCAGTTAATAAAACTCATGATCTTGATTCATTGTGGCTGCTACACAGATACTTCTGGGTCACTTCTCTCAGTTAGGAACCTTCCTCACTAAAACTGACTGTTGGACCACAGCCCTGGTTTCATGAGAAATTATTTCAGCCATGATTTCTCTTCCTGTATTTCAGAGTAAAGACTGAAGTGACAAATGGAAACATGTTTAAAAAAACGCAATGTGAGAGAGACGTTGAGGTCCTTAGAAGTTACACTGGGTTTTTCTGTCACCCTGCTAGATGTTACACACCTCGTTATTGGACTGATTTCTACTGCTGGACTACTCCTGGGGTTAGCGTTAAGGGTACAGCAAGGATATACGTTTACTTATTGTGGCAGGGGTGTCCCTGGCCTGCTGCAGTGGAGGGTGGTGGCCGGACGTTGGATGGGACAGGTGAGGGTGATGGGACTCATGACTCTCCCCTTTATAGTGACTGAGGAGACTGGCGGGGGGGAAGCGTGTAGTGGAGGAAGCCGAGGAGAGAGCTGGTTTCTGGCTACAAAGACGGCGTCAAACCAGAAAAGATTGCTTGTGGTCAAATAAAGTGTCAATCACCTCTGAATCAAACCCTGTGTGGGTCAGTTTGTTTCACAGTATTGTTTCGTATATCTTCACTTGTCTCACCCTCCTTCTGTTCTGTGTCCATCAGGACGATCCTCAGCGCTTACACAGATCCTCTATCGATGTTTTGGATCCAATCAGTGATCAGTTCTACGAGGAGGCCTGGATGTTCACCAGTGCTCGCTACACCTCCATCACCAGAAGGTGAGTGTACTCCTTTGTATTCAGATGAACTTTCTTTTTTATAATACATTTTCATATATGAGCTTTCTATTATTTAATGGACAATTTAATCGGTATTAAAATTACAAGCATATCAACAAAGGTAAAGCTGATAGTTTCCACTTGCTGTCACACAGTCATGGAGAAATACTATAAATACATAATCAGTCATAGATCCTGAACAATGACATTAAAAGAAAAATGGCCTGTATTTCTATAGCGCTTTACACAACCAGTCATCCACCCATTCACACACTGGATGTGTGTCACATTCACATGACATTAAAAGAAAGTCTGTGGATCTAAAAACTAAACAGTATAAAGACATGCTCCAAGCTGCTGTTTCTCTCCTACTCCTCTAGGTTTTCCACTGTCTGCCATCCAGCGACGTTGGAGGGCTACCTCGCAAATGCTGGCCTGGACGAAGAGGTCCCGGCTCGGGCTCGGAGGAGCTGAAGAAGATCCTTGCCTTCCTCGTCAGTTTCCTCTTCAGTTCCTGTCCCAACAAAACCTGCTTCCACCTATTAGCTCCAAAGAGGCTATGGTGCCCGGGGAGGTCTGGACCTGAGGTCTGTGCTCATCACGTGGAAGGTGGATAGAAAACACTCTGACACCATTCTGGAGGTCTGACGGGACTCTGAACAAAACACAGATGAAATAAAACTTGTGGCTGGAGCTCCACACTTCTCCTGGGGAAACAACAGAAGCAGCCAGTGTCCAGTTCTTTTTTTTTTTTTTATAGCTGTTTGAATTCTCTGTATGTTTGACCCTGTAGACTGTTTAATGGACTGCTTGTCTTCCTGTTTGTAACCACTGCCTGTTTAGGACTTAAGATTTGGATTTTTGACTTTAATACAGCCTCTGCGTGTCGTCCCTCTGTGACCTCATCCTCTGTGAATGTGTCACAGATGTTTTCATTATAATAACACAGCTTTCCCACAGTGGCTTGCAGCAGCATTTATTCACAGCACATTTGAGAAAGGTTCAGATTAACTCAATGATTTTCTATTCAGAATTATTCTGACAGTGGGCCACTGTGAATTATGATCTTTCATGAGGTCAATTTTAAAGTTCAGTATTTCAAAGCAGGAGCTATGAACAGTCATCATGTTGGCATTATTATTATTATTAATAATAATAATGCTGTTACTCATGTATATCTTTAATTAGTATACATGAGACACCCGAGCACGAAGAGCCTTCAAAATTTAGCAAATTGAATCATCTTCGTTTAGATGTAAGAAGAATCATATAGAAATGAAAAAGTATAAATATAAATCCAGAGCAAAGATATCCTCTAAATCAGCGTAGCAAATGTGCAGCTGCTGGGATCCACTTAAGCATTCGGCTCGTTGCTGTTGCAGAGTTTTCTCTCGCTGTTCTGGCTCACAGCGCTGCAAGCACAAAAATAAACATCCCCAAAGACAGAAAACTCATAACAACTCTGCCTGGTTGGAATTTCAGCACACAGAGAAAACAGCAGCACAACTGACGTGATTAATTATTATAACTGAGATCAAATATGAAGAAACAGATCAGACACAGTTTAGTGATGGAGCTGTGAGATCAGTCACCCAGACAGCAGCAGAGTCCAGATCCACCCTCAGCTAGTTTTTAATCATTCCAATAATAACAAACATAATAATAAAGATTTACATAATATCTTCTGTTATTGTACTGAGTCTATCTCTACCATCCATTGCAGATAATCGCGCTTGACATCCAACCAGGAATAGTTGTAAAAACATTACAACAACACAAGAGTGTAATAAATGCTGACCAGTACTATACTTTTCTGTGTTATTATATATTTGAGAAGTGGAACTAAGCAGGGAAGGTGACAGCCGAATTCACCGAGAGCAGGAGAACTGTGAAAAAACTCCAAAGACCAGAAACACAGCATGAAAAGCACAAACAGTGGCTGCAGAGGACACGATTCATTGTTTTTAACACTTGGTTTCACTTCAGCTCTGTGTTTGTTATAACTTTACTCTTCTGTGCGGCTGACAGACCAACAAGAGCACAAGAGAGGCCCACAGACCAGCTGGACCACATACGCTGTATGCTGCCATAAATTATGGCTGTACAACTCATGCTACAAAGGATATTATGCAAAAACATGTTTCAGGCATTGCAGTTGATGAAATTGAGTCAATACAATTAGAGAAGTCAGAAAGACCGATTCATCTTTCTTATTAATGTAACTGCTGCATTTCATAACTGCTCTAATCTCGCCCTTTTTCTTCTGCTGAGGCTGCACAACATGAACCTTTTAGATGTGGAAGAACAGGAAATTCTCATCATAGAAGATCCAGGGTTTGAATCCAGTCTAGGGCCTTTCTGTCTGGAGTCTTCCCATGTCTGCTTATGTTCTCTCTGGTACTCTGGTGGCTTCTCACAGTCCAAAAACATGCATAGGGTTAGGTTAACTGATGATTTGAAATTGACCATGGGTGTGAATGGTAGTAGGAAGGTTCCTAACTGAGAGAAGTGACCCAGAAGTATCTGTGTAGCAGCCACAATGAATCAAGATCATGAGCTTTATTAACTGATCAAAGTCTGTTCTTTCATCTTCTGTATTATTCAGTTTGCATTGGTAATGCCCATTATTGTAATGCTTTTTTTAAAGATGATCAAAACTTGATTTTACTTTGGGTTTCAATTACTTTGAGTTTCAATTATTTACAGATGAGCAAAACCAGGACAGAGAAAAAAGGACAAAACTGACTCAGTAAAACGACAGAAAATAAGATCCCATGTAAATCTGTATTAACTAGAAGTTCAGCCCAGCAACCAGTTCAGTTCAACACAAGTTTAAATGATTCTATCTGAACTCTGTGGAGCCTGATCTCAAGCTTTTTGAGTCTGACACTGAAACCAGAGGATCTTTCTGTCTCTTCAGATTCACTGTGATCCAGTGATGGGAGTGATTTCAGCCCTGAGTGATCACGCTGATGTTTGCACAGAGCAGACAATGAGGTGAATGTTTTGGCACATTGGTAACAGTGAAACAGTTTATTAGTAACGTGGGATCGTTTGTGTTCAGAGTATGAAATGAGATTCCTGAAGCTCTTGTCACACTGGTCACAGCTGTAGTTCCCTTCCAAGTGTGTACGTTCATGCCTGTTTTGACTACTTGAACATGAGAAACTTTTGTCACAGTGTCTGCACTTGTATGGTTTCTCTCCTGTGTGGACTCGTTTGTGTCTTTTAAGCTGACCTGCACTGATGAAGGATGACCCACACTGATCACAGAGGTGCTTTTTAACCCCACTGTGAATCAGTTCATGTCGTTTTAATTTATATGATGTGGTGAAGCTTCTCCCACATTCTTTGCAGTATTTCAGTTTGTCTCCAGTGTGTCTACGTTGATGTATTTTTAGGGCGGCTTGCCAACTGAAACTTTTTCCACAAAGGTCACAACGAAAGTCTTTCCCACCACCACAGTGATGACAGGGTTGAGAACTGGATCCATCTGTGTCGCTCTGCTTCTAAACAAAGACACAAAGACAGTGTAAGTCAGTCCTTCAACACTTTCATCCTGAACGTCGCCTGAAATAAAGAGCATCTCTGCAGACGTCCAATTACATTTGACTGTTTCAGTTAACACACTCAGTTTACTGGGCTGCACTAACTACAATACTACCACCATAATACTACAGTAATACTAAAATCATAACTGACATGAAAATCTGAATAATCACTCAGAGCTGCTTTTCCATGCAGTAGAATTGCTAACATGCTAACACAGTTTAATGAGCAGAGTTGTTCCAAACAGTCAGGCTAAGATGAGAAGATAAAAATATAAATACATACCTCACAGTAACTGCACTTGTAGAGTCTCTTTCTGGTGTGGATCTGTTGGTGTTTTCTCAGGTAATGTGGAGATTTAAAAGTCTTCTCACACAGGTCACATTTATAAGCTCTCTCATCAGTGTGGGTAAACATGTGTTGTTGTAACTGTGTGTCAGTTATAAACTGTTTGCCACACTGTTCACAGCAGTACACATCATGTCTGGTGTGAATGAGTAGGTGTATATTTCGGTTTCCTCTCCGGCTGAAAGTTTTTCCACAGATGTCACAGGTGTATGCCTTAATTCCAGAGTGGGTAACTAGATGACTCTATAAGTTGCTAAATTGAGTAAAAGCTCTGCCACACTGATCACAGCTGTACGCTTTAACTCCACTGTGGATGAGTTGGTGTGTTTTTAGGGAACGCTTCCAGGAAAAAGACTTTCCACACAAGTCACAGCTGAACGGTCTCTCTCCAGTGTGGATGACCTGATGATGTTTTAGATTAGCCTTTCCAGTAAAATCCTTCCCACACTCGTCACAGGTGTATGTTTTCTCTCTCTTTCTTCTGTGAGGTTTGTCGGCCTCCTGAGAGCGCTGACCTCTCGCTCCATGTTGGTCCTGCAGTGACAGAGATACAAACAGAGGCAGTGAGTGAAATGCAGTCGTGGAACAAACTGAACCTTCAAACTCCCTCCATTAGCACTAGTTTTAAACTTGAAGGTGCAGTGTGGCACCAAACACCTTAAAGGTCTCTTATCCCCACCTGCTGGTAGTTCTAACACATTACATCCAACCTGGTGCTAAAAATAATTCATGACTGTTCAAACACTAAAATCATGCCCATCACTCCTGATTATACACAGATATATAAAAATGTATACATATATAATATATAAATATTTACCAGATCGATACTTTTTTATATATTCCTATTGCTGTTCCCTATTATATATTTCGATAATTTTCTAATTTAATCAATGATAATAAATCAAACGTAGCAGTTACCAGCCTGGTTCAGTGAAGGAAAATGTCAGAGTCTGATTGTAGCCTCAGGATTTCTTTTAAACTTTTACTCCCTACACATATCTGTATTTTCTACTCTTTACATTTTCAAAACAGGCTTGTTACTTTTGGTTTAAGCCATTTGAGGACAGTTATTTCATCGCTGCAGACATCAAACATCAAACTGATTTGAACCTAAACATTAACACACGAAAGGCAATCCTGATCGTGCACTAATCACCAGGGTGTGAAACATAAAAACAGATTAAAGAGGCAAAACGGTGTGCAAAACATAATCAGGAGTTAAAGTGGACCAATGTTTTTTTTTTGGCACAACACCTGAACGACTGCAGGTGCTCATAAGTTGCAGTCACGGTACTTCAGCATCCAGCTAGCAATACAGAAGATGAGCAATAATAAATGGATTCATATTTTTTAAATGGCAGGTAATTTCAAATGCAGCACTTCTATCAGCTCAAAAAACATCAGCAAACACACAAACTGACAATAAAAAAGTGTGTTGCTGGCTAAAGGTCCAGCTGCTGTACATCACAGGGACAGAAAAGAAAGAGAGCTAACTTCACTCAGAGATGGAGAAAGATAAGACACACAGGACAGGAGAGGAAGAGGAGAGGTTAGATTTAAAGGGAAGGACTGCTCAGTGGGATTTAATAAACTGAAAATGTAAAGCTAACATGTAAGTCCTCATATGTTGAAATCAGATATTGGGTCTGTACATGTGACATTATGTTTTTTCAGATTGTGAAACTTGCTGCAAAACAATCTGAGGCAGACCAACTGTGTTATTTAAAACCTGCATGAAGATCCTCTGCAGGTTAGTGCAGGATAAACAGGTTAGTTTGCTGAACTGTGATGGATTTAAAGTAAAGAACAATGTGTGACTGATGCACAGTGACTGTGGTGCTTATGTCAGAGTCAGATTACATCAAGTATAGCAGAGATTCATTTAAACTGAAGCTCATGATGCTGACATTCATCCACTGAGTTCCACCTTCATACCAACACTATAGTGTCTAATATAAAGACGGTGTACTGTCAGTGTAGAGGATGGAAATCAGCCAGGACAGCTCATGAAACATCTGCTGACATCTGGTTGAATTCAGTTGTGTACATCCACAGAGAGCAGCAGGTCAGCTGATCACAGCCTGTACTTTAAGAAAATCTACTAGAGCTCTCAATAGAAATTATTGTGAGCTGTGATTCTTTTCCCCACGCTGAGCCACTACAGCTGATTTTAGGGTTCCCACCTGCTCAATCCCACTTTAACCTCTTCCCTGCTCATGTTCCTGTTTAGAGGCAAAGTCACCCTCTACAGTGTAGGCAACAGAAGATACACACGTTTTATTTTCCTTCATTTTCTACTTAATTGATTCAAACTGAGTTCCTTTATTAGAAATAAATAGTTTATATTTCATCTACTGATTTATTATTAAATTAATATAGCACAAGCTTCAGTTAGCTTTGAATAAAAACTGGTGGTAAAAATGTTCTTCAAGGAGCTACTTTTACTTTCTTACTCTGAGTACATTTCAGAGCCCGTACTTTTCCACTTAAGTAAACAAGTTAAATCAGTAATTCAGCTTTTGATGGAGTACTTCTTTACACTAGTATCTGTCACCTTCCGTGTTGAGCTCATTGTTTTCTCTGTAGTGACTCAGCTGAGTCCAAGCAGGTGAAAATGTTCCTCTGCTGCTCCGTCAGACTCTTCTCCTCCTGCTGATCAGCTGGGACACAAAACAGATCTTTGTTAGGCTCCACACTGCACTGAAGAGTCAAAGTGTCTCATATGTTCATCTGACAACAAAATGGACATATTTTAGCTTCCCTTTCACCTTCATGTTTCCCTCTCACCAGATATCTAAACCGAATTCATGACCAGCAGCTTTTACAGCTGTGGCTCCAGCAAACATCAGCTGATACTAGAAAGTAATATTAAATAAATTCTAACAACAGCTTATCAAGCGTAAGCGTGCTGCTGTTGTTTAGTGTGACAGTCGCTGTTTTCCTTTCTCTGGCGCAAAGTGGGCGATAAACAAACACGAGAGACGGGACTTGGACAGAAAAGCCGATCAGCTGATCATTGAACAGTTTCATGATTGAAGTAGCAACAGGAGAGGGAGGGGGAGAGGATGAGAGAAGAGGCAGCTGTGCAGCAAAGACACAGAATAACTCCAGCTTTGTGTCTTTTTTTTTCATTCTAGCTGAAGTACGGGACAAATTGTGTTCTTTTGCACCTCGATAAGGATGTATTGTACCGTATTTACCGCACTATAAGGCGCACGTAAAATCCTTAAATCTTCACAAAAATCGACAGTGCGCCTTATAATCTGGTGCGCCTTATGTATGAATTTTGGTTTGTGCTTACTGACCTCGAACCGGTTTTATGTGGCACACTATGCTTAAAAATCTGTCAAAAAATATTTTTAGTGCCACTTTTAGGAGCATTACGGTTACCGTTGCCAGGAGCTTCGCGGAGTAATACGTACTGTGCTTCAATACAACATTACCCTGTTGTGTGTGTATAACGACTCCAAAATGGCACCCGCGAAGAGACACGCTTACGAAGCGGATTTTAAACTTCGAGCAATTAGTTATGCAGAAGAGAATGGAAATAGAGCAGCTGCGAGACAATTCGGCATTAATGAGTCCATGGTGCGCAAGTGGAGGAAGCAAGAAGATGACCTAAAACAAGTAAAGAAGACCAAAAGGAGTTTCCGAGGGAACAAGGCGCGATGGCCACAGTTAGAGGACAAAATTGAACAGTGGGTGATTGAACAGAGAACAGCAGGTAGAAGTGTCTCTACAGTCTCTATTCGACTCAAGGCAACAGCGGTAGCACGTGACATGCAGATCAATGACTTTCGAGGGGGACCTTCTTGGTGCTTCCGTTTTATGAAAAGGCATAATCTCTCAATCCGCACAAGAACTACTGTCTCACAGCAACTGCCAAACGATTACAAAGAAAAGTTGGCCATTTTCCGCACCTACTGCCAGAATAAGATCACTGAAAAGAAGATCCGGCCAGAACATCACTAACATGGACGAGGTCCTCCTCACCTTTGACATCCCCGTGAACCGTACTGTCGAGAAAACAGGGACCAGTACGGTATCTAACGCACCACAGGGAACGAGAAGTCATCCTTCACTGTAGTTCTGGGCTGCCAAGCTAATGGCCAGAAACTACCACCCATGGTCATTTTCAAGAGGAAGACTTTGCCAAAAGAAAAGTTTCCGGCCGGCGTCATCGTCAAGGCTAACTCAAAAGGCTGGATGGACGAAGAGAAAATGAGCGAGTGGCTGAGGGAAGTTTATGTCAAGAGACCGGATGGCTTTTTCCACAAATCTCCGTCTCTTTTGATCTACGACTCCATGCGCGCCCATCTCACCGAGACTGTCAAAACCCAAGTGAAGCAAACTAATTCGGAGCTTGCCGTCATTCCGGGTGGATTAACCAAAGAACTCCAACCACTAGATATTGGTGTAAACAGGTCGTTCAAAGTTAAATTACGAGCTGCGTGGGAGCATTGGATGACAGAAGGCGAACACACATTCACCAAGACAGGGAGGCAACGCCGAGCGAGTTACGCCACTATCTGCCAATGGATCGTGGATGCTTGGGCTAAGGTATCAGTCTCAAGTGTCGTCCGAGCTTTCACGAAGGCTGGAATAATCACTGAACAGCTAAGTAACAGCAACGAGACTGATTCAGATAATGATGAGAGGGATCCGGGCATGCTTGATGCCGAAATTGCCCAGCTGTTTAACTCAGACACTGAAGGTGAAGAGTTTGAGGGATTTGTGGAAGTTGAATGTACTCAAAATGTAAGTGTATTGTGTTCAATATTTGATGTTTTACAGCTTAACAATGTTAATAGCTACTGTGAAAGAGTTGGTTAAAGTTTACTCATCCGATTGTTTTATTTTGCTGAATGCACTTTAAACGGCTTTTAATCCGGCGTGAGAGGGATCTGGGCATGCTTGATGCTGAAACTGCCCAGCTGTTTACCGTAACTCAGACACGGAAGGTGAAGAATTTGATGGAACTGTGGAAGTTGAATGTACTGGAAAAAGTAAGTGTATTTTTCAATATTTAATGTGCTACAGCTTAACAGTGTTAAGAGTTACTGTGAATGAGCTTAATAAAGGTCGAGTTATCTGACTGTTTTGTTTGTCTTAATGCGCCTTATAATATGATGCGCCTTATGTATGAAAACAGAGCCAGTCTTCAACAGTGCGCCTTATAATCTGGTGAGTCTTATAGTGCGGTAAATACGGTAACTGGTCCAGCCCAGAGTTGATCATGACCAACTGGCTAATCCACCACCTTTCATTGTTTACACTGTTACAAAAACAAACAAACAAACAAACAAACAAACAAACAAACAAACAAACAAACACACATAAAAATGAAAAGTCACCATCGGCCCACCGGGCAAATCCCCGGTATGCCCAATGGCCAGTCCAGCTATGCGGTCAGCTGGTGGGTTACAGGATCTCCGAAAACATCAGAGCACTTTTGCAAATTTATGATGTCTTGATAAATGGAGCAGATATTTCAAATTTACACAGCACCATTCTCACCTGAAAATATCTTAAACGTTTACTTTATCATCCAGAAAGAGTAATATTTCAAACTCTGCCACTCTTCATTCCTTCGCCACTGCCTCGTTTGTAGTGATGTGCGAATCATGAACGAATCATTCAACACTCGAGAGTCTGTTTACTGCAGGGGTCTCAAACTCACATGAGCCGCGGGCCACTTCTGGCACCGTCATCTAATTGGAGGGCCACTTTAGTGTCCAAGTAGTACAAAAAAACAAACAGGAAAACACCCACTAATATTTCCTAAATTGTAGTGCTTGTTTTATTTAATTCCAAATATCGTGTAAGAAAGACAAAATGGCAAACATGAACGGATTTTTTTCTCACTCTTAACTATCTGAAGCCTTTAAGTTTCATTTGTCATATGCAAGTTAGCACAGGATCAACATTGCAATGAAATATATTTGACAAGCAGAAGACAGTCACTCAGCAGTATAGTACAATATAGTACAGTAGTTTCATTGAACTACCAAATAAACAGCTCTTTCTGGCCAGACACGTGGAAGCACTTTTGCTGCAAATTTGTTTGTATTTAACAAAATAAAAATGCAGGCATAAGCGTACACTTTAGTTTTCGACTGCAAGTGAAAATTGTTTTCTTTCCAAATAAATCTGTCACTGAACTAACACAGCCAATCCCTCAACACGTTACCTCCGCCAGGTCCGCGGCTCCAAACCGCGATAAGGAGACATCTGGCTAATACTTTTGGGGCTCGTAGCTGGGAACTACCTTTACTGTCTGTGTCAACTTTGCTAGCAAGAGATAGAAAGAGGCATTGAATGGCTGCTCCAGCAGAACTTTACTGTTTTGGAGGAAAACACGAACACAGTGTACAGTTGAGTATTAATAGCTTACTTACAACTGGGCTCGTCAGGCACTGTTTTTGGCTGCAGTGGTTATTTTTATATTTACATGCTGCCATCTCCCATTTCTGCTCGGTAGCACCTCGTACTTTCACATCAATATGCGGACCACAAGTAGAGGTGATGTGGGTTTGAGACTAGAGATGGCACGATACCACTTTTTTATGTCCGATACCGATATCATAAATTTGGATATCTGCCGATACCGATATGAATCCGATATAGTGTGTTTTTTGATCAATAAAACATTTTTTTAATATATTGCTGCATTTTGTATAAGTTCATACTCAAGTTTAAATAAACAACAACACTAAAGCTATTCTGTTATACCTGTATGTAAAAAATACACTGCACCCAAAATATTTCATAGTTCAGCAATACTGATCAGTCTAATAAACTTAAACCTACTCCATCCTCCCTATTCTGGTATTTTAAAGAGTACTTAGCAGAAATATTAAGCAACTAACTAATAGGGTTTCAAACTCCCAGCAAAAAAAAAAATAAGAAAAAGGGAACCACCCTCCACCTCATGATGCTTAATCAACTTTAATTTGATGCAGTGTGGAAAAAAATGCACAGAAATAAATTATTTTTCAAGAATAATTAAATAGATTCAACATCTTTCTTCAACAGAATTGCAGACTGCACAGATGGTATCTTCCCAAAGGAAAAAGTACTATAGCTTACTAGGGTATATTAGGTATATTAGACTTAACAGTTACTATATACAGTAATGGACTTCTATACATTTTACATCAGATTAAAAATTTGGGTGTAAGATTCGGATAATTATTTATTAAAAGCTAGACATTTTAAAAGAGAATAAGGAAGAAAAGTATGTCTTTGTGCCCCCTTTTCCCTGTTCATGCCCTATCGGCCCCCCTGGCTAAACTTTGCTAGATCCGCCCCTGCACAGTTACCAGCCGTCAGCTACGTAGAAAAAGATCCTGGTGTAGAAAGTAATAATAAATAAATTCTAACAACAGTTTATCAAGCTTAAACGTGCTGCTGTTGTTTAGCCGCTGGTTTCCTCTTTCTGGTGCAAAGTGGGCCAAAACAAAAAAGAGAGACGGACTTGCGACAGAAAAGCCGATCAGCTGATCATTAATCAGTTTCACGATTGAAATAGCAGCAAGAAGAGGCACTTGCTCCATATATCGGTTGTTAAGCTTAACGTGGGAATGCTTTACAAACATTCAGAGATGAACTTACACACTTGCTTTACTTCTCTCTGGGATAACTTCCTCGGAGATGAAATGCCGGATTGCTGGCGAGGCCACAAATACACACAGCCGCTCTATCACGTGACCACACGGCTCCGATGTGCTACGGTTATGAGCCGAGTTACGCCGTGTCGCAAGTTTTGTGAGGTGCTTTTTTTGATATTTAATGGATCGGATTACATTTTTTATTTCTCTCCGATATCCGATCCAGTAATTTACGTCAGTATCGGACCGATACGTAATATTGGATCGGTCCATCTCTATTTGAGACCCCTGCTTTCCTGACTTGAGAATCATGATTCACAAGCCCAAATGACTCACTGACTCATCCCTGTTGCTGTTAGCAAACTAATTTCATTAGTAGAAATATATCTTAAAATTGTGGGGGAAAAACAACATCCAGTTTCTTAACATAAACATTTCTGCTCTGAACTGGAAGAAAAAACCCTGAGTAGAAAGCTCATATCAAGACAATAGCTCCTCGGTTCATAGTAGCACCGATTCACTTTGGTGAGGGACTCATTGAAACTCCATTCAGTAAAAAGAATCAAATTTACCATCGCTTCTCACTTGAGTTTTGGACAAAATGCATTCTGGGATTTTGCATTTCGTCATTTTGAGCTGATTGGAGACCAAAACAGCCAATCAGATTTTTTTGCATCGAAGTCTGTGATCGGCTGGTTTTGTGGCACAAATATAACGGTGTACAGCAGGGGTGTCCAAACCTTTTTCACAGGGCCACATACATAAAAATATAGGAGGGGCTGGGCCACTTAATAGAAATTAGGTATATAACCTTAACTTTAGTGTATTAAAGTTAGAAAAATCACTTAAAAGTGCTCAAATGTGTTATATTGTTGAATATAGTTAAAGACAAAACTGCCTTCATCACTGCTTTCCATAAATGGATGTTTATTGATTTATTCAGAAAAAGCTTTGGTAGCTCATTCTCAGAACAGCAGGGTCAGATTTCTTCTCAGACAGAAGATTTACAGTACAGAGAAAAAACAATAAAGGGGAAAATGGGACGGGTACATTTCAAGTTTGTTATTTAAGTTATTAGGCTTAGCAACAACTATTAACGTTCGTTTTGAAACGATTATCAACATTAACAGACTGAACCGGACTTAATAACAGGAGTGCATATAATTTTAGTAAACTTTCTGGTGAGTATCAGCTGCGCTGGGTATGTAAATCGGCCATCCAGCTGCGGTGCTGATCGCCACTCGTGGCAAAAATCCAGACAAATGTCACTTGATCAAGGAGCAGATCTGCATCAGATGAGATCAGCTGACTGCGTGTGCGTGCGCTGTGCACAGCGGTGTGTACTCTGTGTTAACAAGAAAAACGCATGTAAGAAAGTGGTGCGCAAAAGCAGGGTAGTGACAGAATTGATGCGCATTATTGATATCTGAAGCATGTGTACCTGCACATGCATGCTTATTAACACACGGGTACTGTTGAATATATTCTTTACTCACCTAAAGTAAAAAAATACTACTCACCTCGTGCTCTCGTCCACTCCCCGCAAAACAATTAGCAGCTGTGCGGTGTCTGTGGCATCAGTGCTCTCATCACATGCGATGGAGTAAAAATCAAAAGCACAGCTTTATCAGACAGTTGCAGTTTAATGTTGGCTGACGAGTCTTCAATGCGTCGCACAACTGTACTTCTGGACATGCTGACGTTGTTGAGGTCCTGCACTTTTTCCGGGCACATTATTTCGGTGACTTTAACGAGGCAGTGTTTTATGAGGTCTCCATCTGAAAAAGGCTTGCCATGCTATTGAAGCCTTTTCCTGGACAATTTGAGCACGAAAAAAAAAAAATCACTGTTGCTGACGGTGCAGGATAGCTAGCATTTGCTTTCATTTCTGCTCTCGCTCAGCACCAGTGTAGGATGCATAGGCCTGATGTTTGGTTTCATAATGACGTCGTACATTATACTCTTTCATAAATGCCACAGTTTCAGTGCAGATCAAACAGATACACTTCCCTTTGAATTCTTTGAAGAAATATTCACTCTCCCACCGTGTCTGAAGTTTTTTTTGCGCTCACTTTCTACCTTTCGCTTCTTTGGTGTTAGCAGAGACGGGTCTTCCAGCAGAATCTGCATGAATATTGAAGATACTTAATATCTAGACGGAGGAATAATCACACGTGGGGCATCGGCTTTCACCGGAACATTCACACCAAAAGATGTTCTTGTTTATTGAACTCTCGCGTACACTCCGCAGCATAATAGGAAGCATCCTTTCAAAATAAAACACAACAGATGACTATGGCTGTATCGCAATTCAGGGTCTGCAGCCTTAAAGGCTGCATTTTAAGGCCGATTACGTCACAGCGGCGCGCCGAAGGCTGTCCCAATTCAAAGGCTGCTCGAAATGCGGCCCTGAAATGCGGCCTTCATTTCCCTGAATTTTAAGGCTGTGGCGATGTAGACTTCGTGGCCCAACATATCCCACAATTCATAGCGCGGCAGTCACTGTGGATAATTTTGCCGCAGACGGCAGAAGCGTAGCGGCCGAAGAGTAAACTGTTAAACGTAAGTACTGAATATGATGTCACTTATTTATGTGCAAATGTTTAATAATGAGGAACATTAAAACATTACTGTTGGCCACATGTCGGCAAAGTTATTTGCCATTAGCGATGTTTGTACTTTCAGCGTTTACTTGGTTTTAAAGCCTTTAAAATATAATAATACAATAGCTGACCTTAATCTTACAGAGAATGTGATGATTTCATGGATAATTAAAGTCAGTCATATATCCACAAACACAACAAGCTGAAAGTCAGTGATGCTGCTCGGTTTGCAGTCCTGAATATCACGGCACAAGCAGGATTCACTGCACTGTTAATGTTAGCTATGTTATATTGCTGCCTCTGTTCGGTGGTGTCGAGCCATAAGGACTTTAACGTGTGTTTGAACGAGCTGACGGTTCACTCGTTAAGCTGAAAGAAAGATGCTTTAATCACAGGAGTCACACATGTGTCCACTGTACCATCTGGGAACTCTTCTTGTTTAGCACCTGTAATAACACAAACACTAAATCCTCCTTCTCTTGTGCTGTTTTGTAGCAGTGTATACACCTGAGACTGTCACCTGTCTGTCTGTCCTGCACTCTCTCTCTGTTTCTTTCTCTCTGATTGTGTAATAAAAGTATGAACATGTATTTATAAGTTACACTTGTGTTTGAATCCTGCAGCTTATCACACATTTGATTTCCATGTGTGACAACTGCAAGTGTCCAGAGTGAGGACAGACTGAGGGACCCACTGCTGCACATCATCTGTGAGGCTTTGCACCCCTGATGATCCACCAGGACAAACTCAGCAGTGTGTGAGGAAGAGGAGGAGGAAGAGCCAGCAGCAGCTGACAGATGGAGAGAATAGACAGACTGTTGCCTGTTTGTAAAGGACTGCTAGAAAAGTTTAACATAACTAATTGTCTGTCCGGAATCAGTCTTATTAGGTAATGTTCAAATAATTTTATCATTCCAGTGTTTTCAGTGTGGGAGAAAGTACTCAGGGCCTTCAAGTTACACACTATGAAAGGCAGAAACAAGTTTAATATTCAGAAACCTAAAGTATGTATCAGCAGCAGAATGGAGCTAAAAATAAATGTTTGTTTCAGTTCTATGAAGCTTTGAGTATTTTGGATTAGTAGTACTGCTGTGTTTGTTGCATCATATTGCTGTAATTGTTTATATGCTTTATATGTTCTGAGGTAAGTTGATCTATAGTGTTACATCATATTCTATAAGGATGTTATGTGTTTGTATACTTTCTGCCCAGTTTGACCCATTTAGCAGAAGTCAGCCTGTTTAAGGCTCTGATATCTATTCTGTATGACTTAAAGCAGTTATGACATGGTCTGATTTTCTCACCCAGTAAAGGAATATTTCATATATCAGTCTACTCTTCATTCTATCAGAAACAGTTTTCACAGCTCGTACATTTGCTTTTTACACATTTATGTAAGCATTGAGCCAAATTTAGTAATGCCAACAAATGAAACGAACAATATTTGTCTCTTATATATAATACATCTATATATACACTGTCAAAGATACTTGTCTTTGAGTGAAGTTATTAATATAATAACTATAATATTGGCCATATTATAGTTACATTACCAAAGTGCGATGACTTTAGTCTCATGAACAACATTAGCTAATTGTTATTTACTAGCTAATCCTAAATGACTGTTCAGTACAGAAATGAAGGCCAACAATCATCTTTTACAGTCCTGTGGTCTCAGCCTCAGATACTTATTAAATCACACAAAGCTCGTGTAGAAACAAACACACGAACAAAATATGTTCTCCTTCATTTCTGTCAAACAAAGTTGTGTGAAACGTTTCCAGCGGTTGGTGTTATGGTTGCTAGGCAACCTGGGCAGCGCGACGGAGGCTAGACCGTCCCATTTCACAAGCCTCGCACTTCCGGCCTTAGCGGTCTTTGAGTACGCGGCCCTTGAGGATCGTTGAGGCTGCGTACTTTAAGGCTGCAGACCCTGAATTGGGATACAGCCTATGAGGGCATACCTGTCACTACCCGATCCGTTGGTTCTGCCATGTTTAGTAACTTGGGGGTAAATTTCTTCTGCGATTGTCCTTTTTGGTGGCGCAACTGACTTGATCAACAGCAGCTCCCCCTGGTGTTAAAACTAAGAAGTGCAATACACTCAAGCAAAAGTTGAAGTGCGGGCCATATTCTATTCTATTTATAAAAATTACTTGCAGGCCAATTAAAAATGGACCGCGAAAACTGACCGAGAGGGGCTGGTATTGTGTGTATGTGGATAATAGCAAACACTGAAATACATTTTCTTGCACGCAGCAATGAATTTTGCTCCCTCAAATTTAGCTTTTCTTCGCTCAAAACAAAATTTCTCCTCAAAATGCAACACTGGCACCTGCAATTTTTTTTTACGTGCGTTCAGAATAGTAGTACAAATATAACACCATACTTATACACACACCCAGCTGTGGTTTCCTGTTTTGCTACACTCTGGAGAGCCTCGCCTTTAACGGTCTTCTCCCACCCCCTCTCACAGAGAGCATCAGAAAGCTTCATTAACTCAAGATTGCCTGAACTCAGATCAATGTTACTTTGGCACTTACCTCTAGATAGGCCAGAACAAAAAACTGAGAAACAAACAGCAATGAGCAGGAACTCTGTAGCTGTGTCCCAATCCAGCAACCGCACCCTTCGTAGTATGCGCAGTTCGCGGACTATGTACGGCGGGTACTACTAAGTACAAGAAGTGCGGAAGTGAGAGGCTTGTGAAATGGGACCGTCTGGCGCTGCTCAGGTTGCCTAGCAACCATGATACTAACCGCAAGAGACGTTTCATACAGCTTTGTTTGACAGAAATGAAGGAGAAAAAATGTTTTTTTGTTCGTTCATTTTTTTATGACATCACTTTGATTAGTTGAGTATCTGAGGCTGAGACCACGGGACTGTAAAACATGATTGTTGGGCTTCATTTCTGTACTGAACAGTCATTTAAGATTAGTTAGTAAATAACAATCAGCTAATGTTGTTCATGTGACTAAAATCATCTCACTGTGGTAATGTAAATATAATATGGCCAATATTATATGTATTGTCAGATTATTATGGTATATATTACAGCAGTTAGCTTGAACTCTGGGTCAAAGATTAAAGTTGCAGTTATTTATATTTCCTATCACCTTAAATCTTCACTCAAAGACAAGTATCTTTGACAGTGTATATATAGATGTATTATACATAAGAGACAAATATTGTTCATCTAATATGTTGGCATTATTACATTTGGCTCAATGCTTACATACATGTGTAAAAACAAAATGTACGAGCTGTGAAAACTGTTTCTGATAGAATGAAGAGTAGACTGATATATTAAATATTCCTTTATTGGGTGAGAAAATCAGACCATGTCATAACTGCTTTAAGTCATACAGAATAGATATCAGAGCCTTAAACAGGCTGACTTCTGCTAAATGGGTCAAACTGGGCAGAAAGTATACAAACACATAACATCCTTATAGAATATGATGTAACACTATAGATCAACTTACCTCAGAATATATAAAGCATATAAACAATTACAGCAATATGATGCAACAAACATAGCAGTACTACTAATCCAAAATACTCAAAGCTTCATAGAACTGAAACAAACATTTATTTTTAGCTCCATTCTGCTGCTGATACATACTTTAGGTTTCTGAATATTAAACTTGTTGCTGCCTTTCATAGTGTGTAACTTGAAGGCCCTGAGTACTTTCTCCCACACTGAAAACACTGGAATGATCAAATTATTTGAACATTACCTAATAAGACTGATTCAGGACAGACAATTAGTTATTTTAAACTTTTCTAGCAGTCCTTCACAAACAGGGAACAGTCTGTCTATTCTCTCCATCTGTCAGCTGCTGCTGGCTCTTCCTCCTCCTCTTCCTCACACACTGCTGAGTTTGTCCTGGTGGATCATCAGGGGTGCAAAGCCTCACAGATGATGTGCAGCAGTGGGTCCCTCAGTCTGTCCTCACTCTGGACACTTGCAGTTGTCACACATGGAAATCAAATGTGTGATAAGCTGCAGGATTCAAACACAAGTGTAACTTATAAATACATGTTCATACTTTTATTACACAATCCGAGAGAAAGAAAAAGAGAGAGAGTGCAGGACAGACAGACAGGTGACAGTTTCAGGTGTATACACTGCTACAAAACAGCACAAGAGAAGGAGGATTTAGTGTTTGTGTTATTACGAGTGCTAAACAAGAAGAGTTCCCAGATGGTACAGTGGACACATGTGTGACTCCTGTGATTAAAGCATCTTTCTTTCAGCTTAACGAGTGAACCGTCAGCTCGTTCAAACACACGTTAACGTCCGTTTGGCTCGACACCACCGAACAGAGGCAGCAATATAACATAGCTAACATTAACAGTGCAGTGAATCCTGCTTGTGCCGTGATATTCAGGACTGCAAACCGAGCAGCATTCACTGACTTTCAGCTTGTTGTGTTTGTGGATATATGACTGACTTTAATTATCCATAAAATCATCACATTCTCTGTAAGATTAAGGTTAATTATATATATATATTTTTAGAAGTAGAGGCTTTAAAACCAAGTAAACGCTGAAAGTACAAACATCACTAATGTCACATAACTTTGCCGACATGTGACCAACAGTAATGTTTTAATGTTCTTCATTATTAAACATTCGCACATAAATAAGTGACATAATATTCAGTACTTACTTTTGCCAGTTCACTCTTCAGCCGCTCCCTTCTGCCGTCTGCCGTATTTTGCGGCAAAATTATCCACACCCACCGCTGCGCTATGAATTGTGGGATATATGGGTCGTGTCCAAATTCATGGGCTGCCTCCTCCTGAGGCCGCATTTGTAGACCGATTACGTCACAGCGACGCGCCGAAGGCTGTCCAAATTCATAGGCTGCTCCGAATGCAGCCGACAAATGGGTCCTCATTTTCTCCGAATTTGAGGATGGGTCTGATGTATCCTTCTTTGCCCACCATATCCCAGAATTCATAGCGCGGCCCAGCCAAACTCTAGTTTCCGGTAATGGCGGCCGGTACTACGTTTTAAAATTACTCTTATTAATTTTTCTGGGTCACAAAATAAACTTTTAACATATTTTCAGGCGAGAAAGTAGCTGTGTAAACATCAAATATCTGCTCGGTTTATCAAGATATCGCATATTTGGAAAAGTGCTTCGACGTTTTCGGAGACGCCTGCTACCCACCAGCTCGATAGCGAGCCGGGAGCTCGAGGGTCACTGAAGCCGCTGAGAACGGCACAACTCCCGGCACATCATTTTCAGATCACCGCGGACTTTCGCTACTCGGGTTAAACGTAGTATATAAGTACCTGAGACAACCTAAAAATGTTATTGTTGGGCTTTTACAGTGTTTTGTTTGTTCGTGAGTAAATCGGTTTGGCTGAGATTAAAGTTATTAGATTAGATTAGATAAAATAAAACTTTATTAATCCCCCGAGTGGGTTCCTCCTTGGTTTTTATACAGCTGACTAAACGTCAAACAGAAAACTGATTAAACAGAAGTGTGAGATGGTCGAGAATTTACGCCAGTGTCCTGTTATATTTTATATAGCAAGGAGCAGACGGCCGAGTTTATTAAACTCCACCGAGACAGCGGTGACGTTAATCAGAAGGCTGGACCGTCCAATTTCACTGCCGTTTACTTCCGGCCTACCCGACCGTCTGAGGACCCGGCCCACTTAGATTGCGAAGGCCCGGTCCTCAGGAGGATGCAGCCCATGAATTTGGACACGACCATGGGACCACGAAGCGTGCACCGGACCACGCTTGATATTTGGGGAAATCGACGGCGCATTTGGAGTATGCATTTGAAGTACACTTTGAATTGGGACAGCCGTCGTCGCGTGGCGGTGACGTATTCGCACTTGAAATGCGTACTTCAAGCGTGCATACCCTGAATTGGGACACAGCCTAGGAATCTGAAGGCTAGACCGTCCCATTTCACAGCCTCGCACTTCCGGCCTTCTCGGTCTTCGAAGGACCCGGCCCACGTAGACCGCGAAGGCCGGGTCCTCCTACGGATGCAGCCGACGTTTTGGGACACAGCTACAAATTACCTCAGACACACAGACTGATGTGACAAAACCAGTAAGTAGGTGTACAGCGTACACTGTAGTGCAGGGGTAGGCAACCTTTCTGATGGCGAGTGCCATTTAAAATTTCCTCAGAAGTCAGTGTGCCATATGATTGCATTAGCAATAAATTTAATAACGCTCTATATGAACAGTTACACAATATATAGAACCACTTTATAGAATTATATTTGTTTGCAGATGTTGGCAGCTATCAGTGAATAGTTATCAGCTATTTTGAAACAAAAAAGACACATTTTATCCATAACAAGAACTCCATAACAGCAAATGAACTGTACAACAGAAAATACAAATGCTATTTATGGTCTCCTCACAACAATGATAAGAAAAATAAACTAAGCCAATATGGCATGTCTGTTAATACAGAGACACACGTTATGTGATCTCTGGTCTCCCACTCAGAGACACAGGTTTCCGAGTGTCCAGCATTCAGACGGCTACCTGAGGACACTCATGTGAGAGAAAATCTGCTCACACAGATATGTAGAGCCAAATACTGTCAATAAGGCCTCTGCAATGTTCTGAAAACAGTTACCCTTGTCAGGTAGTGATGTCCAGCAGGTGAAAATGAAAGCTCCATGAACACGCACAGCTATGGATTCCAGCTGCTTTGATGTTGCATTAACTGGCATTAACTCAGCCAGTTAATGCGAGACAAATCCAGGTGCTCATTAAAGATTTCTGGTTTGTTCATAAAATAAAACATTGGTCCATACACCTGAAAGTCCAAAAAATGCATTGTGTCTCGAGTCTACGGATGTATCCGTGTATTTCCGTGGTGCTGATGCTGTGCTGAGCGGAAAGCTCCTGAAGCTTTTGAAGTGTCGGAATGTGGAAAGCTAGCAACGTCCCTCTTAACAGTAGTTATTTAGTTATTAAAGTTAGTTATTTTTAGCCAATTACAAGTTGAATCTGGTAGTTTGGGTTGTTAGCTAAGATACCGTCATTAAGAAGAGGCACAACTAATGTGTCTATGCGAGCTGATTTGCGATGTGCACCGCTGGCACGGCCATTTATTTTTTGATGCACCTTCTCAGATTAATTCACTGCGTGTCGTGCCCAGGGCTGGACTGGGACAAAAAAACAGCCCGGGCATTTTGACTAGAGACCGGCCCACCAGATATTAAAGCCATAAAGCCTTTGAATGAAAACAACCCTGTTGTGACAGTGATGTACAATGTTGTTGGTATATGTATGATTTCTATACATTTTATGTCAGATAAAAACTTTGGTTGTAAGCTTCAGATAATTATTTAATAAGAGCCAGACATTTTAAATGAGAATAAGAAAGTATTTCTTTGTGCCCCCCTTTCCCTGTTAATGCCCTACCTGGCCCCCTGGCAAAACTTTGCTAGACACGCCCCTGCACAGTTACCAGCTGTCAGCTACACAGAAAAGGATCCTGGTGTTATTTGTCTCTCAGAAACAGTTCATAACTTCCCTTCAACTCATTCATGTCACCTAAAAGGTAAACCTGTTTCTCCATCACTTGTTCAGCTCTGATGATTCAGTAAGGACATCTCCGGATTTCATCTTCATGTTTCCCTCTCACCACATATACAAACCGACATCATGACCAGCAGCTTTTACGACTGTGGCTCCAGCAAACATCAGCTGATACTAGAAATTAATATTAAATAAATTCTAACAGCTGATCAAGCTTAAATGTGCTGCTGTTGTTTAGCGCGACATCCGGCGGTTTCCTCTTTCTGGCGCAAAGTGGGCGATAAACAAACAAGAGAGAAAAGCCGATCAGCTGATCATTGATCAGTTTCATGATTAAAGTAGCAACAGGAGAGGGAGGGGGAGAGAATGAGAGAAGAAGAGGCAGCTGTACAGCGTAAAGACAGAATAAATCCACCTTTGTGTCTTTTTCCATCCTAGACAAACTGCGTCCCTTCTCAACACGAAATGCGTAATAATTTCTCTGAATGCGGGACGATTCCGTCTTTTTACGGGATGGTTGGCAACTCTACTAACTAACCTTATGAATAAAATAAAGTTCACTATCAGTAACATCATAGCACCACCCAGCTGTATAGAAACTCCATCATGCTAGCTAGTACGCAGTACGAGTTATTGTAACTGACTGTAAAAAGTCAGCACAACGAAAATAAACTACACCTAAACTTGGTTTATATCTGACCCATATAGACTGCAGGTCATAACTTCTTAACTGAAGTTCAGTTCACCTGACACTCGGACCGGCGGCCGCCTCGGGTCTCTCCTCCTCCTGCCTCCCCTTTCCCTCATCCACCTGCCAGCCTCCACCACTTGCTAATGTTACTGAATCTGTGGAAGCTCCGCCATAGCCACCACCAAACAACTGAGTTATTTTTACACACCGGCCAGCATCTGGACAATCCACCACCTTTCATTGTTTCTACTGTTACAAAAAAAAAAAAAAAAAAAAAAATCATCGGCCCACCGAGCAAATGCCCGGTATGCCCGATGGCCAGTCCAGCTATGGTCGTGCCATCAGTTAACCCTTCGCGTGCCACAGTTGGCACGCGTGCCTAGGGTTGCCGACCCCTGGTTTAGACTGTTCCCCCCATTCCATGCAAGGCCACCTGGGTTCGCTGGAAGACTGTTTACTTAGCCTGGCGGGGCGAAGGACACTGTCTCAGCTTGACTCTGGACATACACACACACATACACATACACTGATATGCACACACTGATCCCCCCTCCCTTTCCAAATGCCTTCGATGCTTGTGCCCTGCCGGGGAAGATGGCAGTCGACTGGACCAGCGCAGACATGCTGCAGGACAGGATGGGCTGTCTACACCGGCTCTTTCGTACCCTTTTACCCCTGTTGCTTGTGTTGTGTTTCTATGGTGTATTGATAGTGATGTGCTTTTTTGTGCTGAGGTGTTTTTTCTGTTATCAAACTGTTCTCCCACTAGGAGCTCAGTCTGAGTGGAGTTTTTTTTCTCCTCCTCATGTTATGTATTTTCGTTGTTTTTTTCCTATCAGCCTACCTTTCTGACATGTCTCCCCAATGTGATGTTTGTGTAAAGTTGGTCAGAAGGTTCCTTTGTAAGTGCACATGCGCCATTAGCGTGCTGCCTGCTGTAACCCTAATTTCCTTCGGGATTAATAAAGTATTCTGATTCTGATTCTGACTGTCACAGAGCAGCTGGATCAGTCTCAAATGGAGGTCAGTCCACTACTGCCACCTGTGGCCAAGTGCCATAGCCTACTACTAGATTAACTCGTGACACATCTGCACCTGTTTCTATGACCACA